>NW_026970009.1:0-333000 GCF_028390025.1 Pseudophryne corroboree
GCAAAGGTACAAGACAGCTTTTCCTTGCCAATATCTCTCTTTTGCAAAGAGCTGCGCATTGGAAAATTCAGGGCTATGCCGTGTAGATGATGTCCTAACAGGAGGCTTTAAAAAAAATTTTCTAGTGTCCTTCGTTTGGGAGAAAAATGCAAAGGTACAAGACAGCTTTTCCTTGCCAATATCTCTTTTGCAAAGAGCTGCGCATTGGAAAATTCAGGGCTATGCCGTGTAGATGATCGCCTAACAGGAGGCTTTAAAATTTTCTTTCTATTGTCCTTCGTTTGGGAGAAAAATGCAAAGGTACAAGACAGCTTTTCCTTGCCAATATCTCTCTTTTGCAAAGAGCTGCGCATTGGAAAATTCAGGGCTATGCCGTGTAGATGATGTCCTAACAGGAGGCTTTAAAATTTTCTTTCTAGTGTCCTTCGTTTGGGAGAAAAATGCAAAGGTACAAGACAGCTTTTCCTTGCCAATATCTCTCTTTTGCAAAGAGCTGCGCATTGGAAAATTCAGGGCTATGCCGTGTAGATGATGGCCTAACAGGAGGCTTTAAAATTTTCTTTCTAGTGTCCTTCGTTTGGGAGAAAAATGCAAAGGTACAAGACAGCTTTTCCTTGCCAATATCTCTCTTTTGCAAAGAGCTGCGGATTGGAAAATTCAGGGCTATGCCGTGTAGATGATGTCCTAACAGGAGGCTTTAGAATTTTCTTTCTAGTGTTCTTCGTTTGGGAGAAAAATGCAAAGGTACAAGACAGCTTTTCCTTGCCAATATCTCTCTTTTGCAAAGAGCTGCGCATTGGAAAATTCAGGGCTATGCCGTGTAGATGATGGCCTAACAGGAGGCTTTAAAATTTTCTTTCTAGTGTCCTTCGTTTGGGAGAAAAATGCAAAGGTACAAGACAGCTTTTCCTTGCCAATATCTCTCTTTTGCAAAGAGCTGCGCATTGGAAAATTCAGGGCTATGCCGTGTAGATGATGGCCTAACAGGAGGCTTTAAAATTTTCTTTCTAGTGTCCTTCGTTTGGGAGAAAAATGCAAAGGTACAAGACAGCTTTTCCTTGCCAATATCTCTCTTTTGCAAAGAACTACTCATTGGAAAATTCAGGGCTATGCCGTGTAGATGATGGCCTAACAGGAGGCTTTAAAATTTTCTTTCTAGTGTCCTTCGTTTGGGAGAAAAATGCAAAGGTACAAGACAGCTTTTCCTTGCCAATATCTCTCTTTTGCAAAGAGCTACGCATTGGAAAATTCAGGGCTATACCGTGTAGATGAAGCACTAACAGGAGGCTTTAAAATTTTCATTCTAGTGTCCTTCGTTTGGGAGAAAAATCCAATGGTACAAGACAGCTTTTCCTTGCCAATATCTCTCTTTTGCAAAGAGCTGCGCATTGGAAAATTCAGGGCTATGCCGTGTAGATGATGGCCTAACAGGAGGCTTTAAAATTTTCTTTCTAGTGTCCTTCGTTTGGGAGAAAAATGCAAAGGTACAAGACAGCTTTTCCTTGCCAATATCTCTCTTTTGCAAAGAGCTGCGCATTGGAAAATTCAGGGCTATGCCGTGTAGATGATGTCCTAACAGGAGGCTTTAAAATTTTCTTTCTAGTGTCCTTCGTTTGGGAGAAAAATGCAAAGGTACAAGACAGCTTTTCCTTGCCAATATCTCTCTTTTGCAAAGAGCTGCGCATTGGAAAATTCAGGGCTATGCAGTGTAGATGATGGCCTAACAGGAGGCTTTAAAATTTTCTTTCTAGTGTCCTTCGTTTGGGAGAAAAATGCAAAGGTACAAGACAGCTTTTCCTTGCCAATATCTCTCTTTTGCAAAGAGCTGCGCATTGGAAAATTCAGGGCTATGCCGTGTAGATGATGTCCTAACAGGAGGCTTTAAAAAAAAAATTCTAGTGTCCTTCGTTTGGGAGAAAAATGCAAAGGTACAAGACAGCTTTTCCTTGCCAATATCTCTCTTTTGCAAAGAGCTGCGCATTGGAAAATTCAGGGCTATGCCGTGTAGATGATGGCCTAACAGGAGGCTTTAAAATTTTCTTTCTATTGTCCTTCGTTTGGGAGAAAAATGCAAAGGTACAAGACAGCTTTTCCTTGCCAATATCTCTCTTTTGCAAAGAGCTGCGCATTGGAAAATTCAGGGCTATGCCGTGTAGATGATGTCCTAACAGGAGGCTTTAAAATTTTCTTTCTAGTGTCCTTCGTTTGGGAGAAAAATGCAAAGGTACAAGACAGCTTTTCCTTGCCAATATCTCTCTTTTGCAAAGAGCTGCGCATTGGAAAATTCAGGGCTATGCCGTGTAGATGATGGCCTAACAGGAGGCTTTAAAATTTTCTTTCTAGTGTCCTTCGTTTGGGAGAAAAATGCAAAGGTACAAGACAGCTTTTCCTTGCCAATATCTCTCTTTTGCAAAGAGCTGCGCATTGGAAAATTCAGGGCTATGCCGTGTAGATGATGTCCTAACAGGAGGCTTTAGAATTTTCTTTCTAGTGTCCTTCGTTTGGGAGAAAAATGCAAAGGTACAAGACAGCTTTTCCTTGCCAATATCTCTCTTTTGCAAAGAGCTGCGGATTGGAAAATTCAGGGCTATGCCGTGTAGATGATGGCCTAACAGGAGGCTTTAAAATTTTCTTTCTAGTGTTCTTCGTTTGGGAGAAAAATGCAAAGGTACAAGACAGCTTTTCCTTGCCAATATCTCTCTTTTGCAAAGAGCTGCGCATTGGAAAATTCAGGGCTATGCCGTGTAGATGATGGCCTAACAGGAGGCTTTAAAATTTTCTTTCTAGTGTCCTTCGTTTGGGAGAAAAATGCAAAGGTACAAGACAGCTTTTCCTTGCCAATATCTCTCTTTTGCAAAGAGCTGCGCATTGGAAAATTCAGGGCTATGCCGTGTAGATGATGGCCTAACAGGAGGCTTTAAAATTTTCTTTCTAGTGTCCTTCGTTTGGGAGAAAAATGCAAAGGTACAAGACAGCTTTTCCTTGCCAATATCTCTCTTTTGCAAAGAGCTGCGCATTGGAAAATTCAGGGCTATGCCGTGTAGATGATGTCCTAACAGGAGGCTTTAAAATTTTCTTTCTAGTGTCCTTCGTTTGGGAGAAAAATGCAAAGGTACAAGACAGCTTTTCCTTGCCAATATCTCTCTTTTGCAAAGAGCTGCGCATTGGAAAATTCAGGGCTATGCAGTGTAGATGATGGCCTAACAGGAGGCTTTAAAATTTTCTTTCTAGTGTCCTTCGTTTGGGAGAAAAATGCAAAGGTACAAGACAGCTTTTCCTTGCCAATATCTCTCTTTTGCAAAGAGCTGCGCATTGGAAAATTCAGGGCTATGCCGTGTAGATGATGTCCTAACAGGAGGCTTTAAAAAAAAATTTCTAGTGTCCTTCGTTTGGGAGAAAAATGCAAAGGTACAAGACAGCTTTTCCTTGCCAATATCTCTCTTTTGCAAAGAGCTGCGCATTGGAAAATTCAGGGCTATGCCGTGTAGATGATGGCCTAACAGGAGGCTTTAAAATTTTCTTTCTATTGTCCTTCGTTTGGGAGAAAAATGCAAAGGTACAAGACAGCTTTTCCTTGCCAATATCTCTCTTTTGCAAAGAGCTGCGCATTGGAAAATTCAGGGCTATGCCGTGTAGATGATGTCCTAACAGGTGGCTTTAAAATTTTCTTTCTAGTGTCCTTCGTTTGGGAGAAAAATGCAAAGGTACAAGACAGCTTTTCCTTGCCAATATCTCTCTTTTGCAAAGAGCTGCGCATTGGAAAATTCAGGGCTATGCCGTGTAGATGATGGCCTAACAGGAGGCTTTAAAATTTTCTTTCTAGTGTCCTTCGTTTGGGAGAAAAATGCAAAGGTACAAGACAGCTTTTCCTTGCCAATATCTCTCTTTTGCAAAGAGCTGCGCATTGGAAAATTCAGGGCTATGCCGTGTAGATGATGTCCTAACAGGAGGCTTTAGAATTTTCTTTCTAGTGTCCTTCGTTTGGGAGAAAAATGCAAAGGTACAAGACAGCTTTTCCTTGCCAATATCTCTCTTTTGCAAAGAGCTGCGGATTGGAAAATTCAGGGCTATGCCGTGTAGATGATGGCCTAACAGGAGGCTTTAAAATTTTCTTTCTAGTGTTCTTCGTTTGGGAGAAAAATGCAAAGGTACAAGACAGCTTTTCCTTGCCAATATCTCTCTTTTGCAAAGAGCTGCGCATTGGAAAATTCAGGGCTATGCCGTGTAGATGATGGCCTAACAGGAGGCTTTAAAATTTTCTTTCTAGTGTCCTTCGTTTGGGAGAAAAATGCAAAGGTACAAGACAGCTTTTCCTTGCCAATATCTCTCTTTTGCAAAGAGCTGCGCATTGGAAAATTCAGGGCTATGCCGTGTAGATGATGGCCTAACAGGAGGCTTTAAAATTTTCTTTCTAGTGTCCTTCGTTTGGGAGAAAAATGCAAAGGTACAAGACAGCTTTTCCTTGCCAATATCTCTCTTTTGCAAAGAGCTGCGCATTGGAAAATTCAGGGCTATGCCGTGTAGATGATGTCCTAACAGGAGGCTTTAAAATTTTCTTTCTAGTGTCCTTCGTTTGGGAGAAAAATGCAAAGGTACAAGACAGCTTTTCCTTGCCAATATCTCTCTTTTGCAAAGAGCTGCGCATTGGAAAATTCAGGGCTATGCCGTGTAGATGATGGCCTAACAGGAGGCTTTAAAATTTTCTTTCTAGTGTCCTTCGTTTGGGAGAAAAATGCAAAGGTACAAGACAGCTTTTCCTTGCCAATATCTCTCTTTTGCAAAGAGCTGCGCATTGGAAAATTCAGGGCTATGCCGTGTAGATGATGTCCTAACAGGAGGCTTTAAAATTTTCTTTCTAGTGTCCTTCGTTTGGGAGAAAAATGCAAAGGTACAAGACAGCTTTTCCTTGCCAATATCTCTCTTTTGCAAAGAGCTACTCATTGGAAAATTCAGGGCTATGCCGTGTAGATGATGGCCTAACAGGAGGCTTTAAAATTTTCTTTCTAGTGTCCTTCGTTTGGGAGAAAAATGCAAAGGTACAAGACAGCTTTTCCTTGCCAATATCTCTCTTTTGCAAAGAGCTACGCATTGGAAAATTCAGGGCTATGCCGTGTAGATGATGGCCTAACAGGAGGCTTTAAAATTTTCTTTCTAGTGTTCTTCGTTTGGGAGAAAAATGCAAAGGTACAAGACAGCTTTTCCTTGCCAATATCTCTCTTTTGCAAAGAGCTGCGCATTGGAAAATTCAGGGCTATGCCGTGTAGATGATGTCCTAACAGGAGGCTTTAAAATTTTCTTTCTAGTGTCCTTCGTTTGGGAGAAAAATGCAAAGGTACAAGACAGCTTTTCCTTGCCAATATCTCTCTTTTGCAAAGAGCTGCGCATTGGAAAATTCAGGGCTATGCCGTGTAGATGATGGCCTAACAGGAGGCTTTAAAATTTTCTTTCTAGTGTCCTTCGTTTGGGAGAAAAATGCAAAGGTACAAGACAGCTTTTCCTTGCTAATATCTCTCTTTTGCAAAGAGCTGCGCATTGGAAAATTCAGGGCTATGCCGTGTAGATGATGTCCTAACAGGAGGCTTTAAAATTTTCTTTCTAGAGTCCTTCGTTTGGGAGAAAAATGCAAAGGTACAAGACAGCTTTACCTTGCCAATATCTCTCTTTTGCAAAGAGCTGCACATTGGAAAATTCAGGGCTATGCCGTGTAGATGAAGCACTAACAGGAGGCTTTAAAATTTTCATTCTAGTGTCCTTCGATTGGGAGAAAAATCCAATGGTACAAGACAGCTTTTCCTTGCCAAAGAGCTGCAAAGAGCTGCGCATTGGAAAATTCAGGGCTATGCCGTGTAGATGATGGCCTAACAGGAGGCTTTAAAATTTTCTTTCTAGTGTCCTTCGTTTGGGAGAAAAATGCAAAGGTACAAGACAGCTTTTCCTTGCCAATATCTCTCTTTTGCAAAGAGCTACGCATTGGAAAATTCAGGGCTATACCGTATAGATGAAGCACTAACAGGAGGCTTTAAAATTTTCATTCTAGTGTCCTTCGTTTGGGAGAAAAATCCAATGGTACAAGACAGCTTTTCCTTGCCAATATCTCTCTTTTGCAGAGAGCTGCGCATTGGAACATTCAGGGCTATGCCATGTAGATGATGGCTTAACAGGAGGCTTTAAAATTTTCTTTCTAGTGTCCTTCATTTGGGAGAAAAATGCAAAGGTACAAGACAGCTTTTCCTTGCCAATATCTCTCTTTTGCAGAGAGCTGCGCATTGGAAAATTCAGGGCTATGCCATGTAGATGATGGCTTAACAGGAGGCATTAAAATTTTCTTTCTAGTGTCCTTCGTTTGGGAGAAAAATGCAAAGGTACAAGACAGCTTTTCCTTGCCAATATCTCTCTTTTGCAAAGAGCTACGCATTGGAAAATTCAGGGCTAAATAATGCAGTCGAGTTTCCCACATTTGGGTTAATCACAGGGGTCAGCATACCCAGAATGCAATGAATGAACCTCACCCTGGGAGAACAATCTTCATGACAATGGTATCTCCTATGCAAAATAAGTATGATTTGGGATAGGGCTGGGGAGGGCCGCTGCTCAGGCACATCTCTGTCAAGTAAAGGAGATTCAACTGAGGCAGCACAAGGGAACTCTCATCTGGGGACAACAACTCCAGGGAGAACACATATTTTCAGATGAACATGGGAGGGCAGAAGGCTGCCTAATACTGAAGCACCCCCAAACAACAAACCAAATGCAACAACTAGTGCAAGCATTCCTGGGGGAAGGCCTGCAGCAGATGGATTTGCATATGGTGATGTCATCCAAGCAGTGAGTCAAAGTTGGCTTCAACCCTCGTCTGCATATGAAAAGAGAAAAGGGGCGTGCAGGGCATGGCGGCCTTTTGCGGCGCTTGGATGACCCCTAGTTCGCATTAAACACCTCCACCCTCCTTCGGTGTGGGGCTCATGTTGGCTATGCCCCAGCCCCTGAAGCATTCAAGCTGATTTCTTGCAGCAGCTGGGCACTGTAACAGCTCCAGAGCTGCTCTGTAAGGCAAGTAAAAGGGTGTGGGCCCTGCAGCACTACCTGTAGTTCGCATTGTGCGTTGGAAGGCACAAATTAAGCAGACGGGAGAAGTCAGGATAGTGCGCAAGGGCATAGAAGGGAGCGGCTCAAGAAAAGAGAAGTGGAAACAGACAGCAAACTAGGCTGGAGAGAGACCTGAGACAAAGAGATCTGAATTATACGAGAGCCGACCAGGGGAAACACAAATTATGCAGTCAAGTTTCCCACATTTGGGGAAATCACAGGAGCAGCACACCCAGAGTGCAATGGGTGAGCCTTGCCCTGGGAGAAGCACCTTCATGATCATAGTATCTCACCTGGCAGGTAAGTAGGAGTTGGGCTAGAGCTGGGGAGGGTCGCTGCTCGGGCACCCCCCTGTCAAGTGAAGGAGATCCAACTGAGGCAGCACAAGGAAACTCTCGAAAGAAGAACAAGGCTAGAGGAAGATCTGAGACAAAGAAATCTGACTTTTACCAGAGCTGACCAGAGGAAAGAACAAACACAGTCCCCCACTACCACAAATAATGCAGTCGAGTTTCCCACATTTGGGGAAATCATACGGGTCAGCATACCCAGAATGCAATGAATGAACCTCACCCTGGGAGAACAATCTTCATGACCATGGTATCTCCTATGCAAAATAAGTATGATTTGGGATAGGGCTGGGGAGGGCCGCTGCTCAGGCACATCTCTGTCAAGTAAAGGAGATTCAACTGAGGCAGCACAAGGGAACTCTCATCTGGGGACAACAACTGCAGGGAGAACACATATTTTCAGATGAACATGGGAGGGCAGAAGGCTACCTAATACTGAAGCACCCCCAAACAACAAACCAAATGCAACAACTAGTGCAAGCATTCCTGGGGGAAGGCCTGCAGCAGATGGATTTGCATATGGTGATGTCATCCAAGCAGTGGGTCAAAGTTGGCTTCAACCCTCGTCTGCATATGAAAAGAGAAAAGGGTCGTGCAGGGCATGGCAGCCTTTTGCGGCGCTTGGATGACCCCTAGTTCGCATTAAACACCTCCACCCTCCTTCGGTGTGGGGCTCATGTTGGCTATGCCCCAGCCCCTGAAGCATTCAAGCTGATTTCTTGCAGCAGCTGGGCACTGTAACAGCTCCAGAGCTGCTCTGTAAGGCAAATAAAAGGGTGTGGGACCTGCAGCACTACCTGTAGTTCGCATTGTGCGTTGGAAGGCACAAAGTAAGCAGACGGGAGAAGTCAGGATAGTGCGTAAGGGCATAGAAGGGAGCGGCTCAAGAAAAGAGAAGTGGAAACAGACAGCAAACTAGGCTGGAGAGAGACCTGAGACAAAGAGATCTGAATTATACGAGAGCCGACCAGGGGAAACACAAATTATGCAGTCAAGTTTCCCACATTTGGGGAAATTACAGGAGCAGCACACCCAGAGTGCAATGGGTGAGCCTTGCCCTGGGAGAAGCACCTTCATGATCATAGTATCTCACCTGGCAGGTAAGTAGGAGTTGGGCTAGAGCTGGGGAGGGTCGCTGCTCGGGCACCCCCCTGTCAAGTGAAGGAGATCCAACTGAGGCAGCACAAGGGAACTCTCGAAAGAAGAACAAGGCTAGAGGAAAATCTGAGACAAATAAATCTGACTTTTACCAGAGCTGACCAGAGGAAAGCACAAACACAGTCCCCCACTACCACAAATAATGCAGTCGAGTTTCCCACATTTGGGGAAATCACAGGGGTCAGCATACCCAGAATGCAATGAATGAACCTCACCCTGGGAGAACAATCTTCATGACCATGGTATCTCCTATGCAAAATAAGTATGATTTGGGATAGGGCTGGGGAGGGCCACTGCTCAGGCACATCTCTGTCAAGTAAAGGAGATTCAACTGAGGCAGCACAAGGGAACTCTCATCTGGGGACAACAACTCCAGGGAGAACACATATTTTCAGATGAACATGGGAGGGCAGAAGGCTGCCTAATACTGAAGCACCACCAAACAACAAACCAAATGCAACAACTAGTGCAAGCATTCCTGGGGGAAGGCCTGCAGCAGATGGATTTGCATATGGTGATGTCATCCAAGCAGTGAGTCAAAGTTGGCTTCAACCCTCGTCTGCATATGAAAAGAGAAAAGGGGCGTGCAGGGCACGGCGGCCTTTTGCGGCGCTTGGATGACCCCTAGTTCGCATTAAACACCTCCACCCTCCTTCGGTGTGGGGCTCATGTTGGCTATGCCCCAGCCCCTGAAGCATTCAAGCTGATTTCGTGCAGCAGCTGGGCACTGTAACAGCTCCAGAGCGGCTCTGTAAGGCAAGTAAAAGGGCGTGGGCCCTGCAGCACTACCTGTAGTTTGCATTGTGCGTTGGAAGGCACAAAGTAAGCAGACGGGAGAAGTCAGGATAGTGCGCAAGGGCATAAAAGGGAGCGGCTCAAAAAAAGAGAAGTGGAAACAGACAGCAAACTAGGCTGGAGAGAGACCTGAGACAAAGAGATCTGAATTATACGAGAGCCGACCAGAGGAAACACAAATTATGCAGTCAAGTGTCCCACATTTGGGGAAATCACAGGAGCAGCACACCCAGAGTGCAATGGGTGAGCCTTGCCCTGGGAGAAGTACCTTCCTGATCATAGTATCTCACCTGGCAGGTAAGCAGGAGTGGAGCTAGAGCTGGGAAGGGGCGTTGCTCGGGCACCCCCCTGTCAAGTGAAGGAGATCCAACTGAGGCAGCACAAGGGAAGTCTCGGAAGAAGAACAAGGCTAGAGGAAGATCTGAGACAAAGAAATCTGACTTTTACCAGAGCTGACCAGAGGAAAGCACAAACACAGTCCCCCACTACCACAAATAATGCAGTCGAGTTTCCCACATTTGGGGAAATCACAGGGGTCAGCATACCCAGAAAGCAATGACTGAACCTCACCCTGGGAGAACAATCTTCATGACCATGGTATCTCCTATGCAAAATAAGTATGATTTGGGATAGGGCTGGGGAGGGCCGCTGCTCAGGCACATCTCTGTCAAGTAAAGGAGATTCAACTGAGGCAGCACAAGGGAACTCTCATCTGGGGACAACAACTCCAGGGAGAACACATATTTTCAGATGAACATGGGAGGGCAGAAGGTTGCCTAATACTGAAGCACCCCCAAACAACAAACCAAATGCAACAACTTGTGCAAGCATTCCTGGGGGAAGGCCTGCAGCAGATGGATTTGCATATGGTGATGTCATCCAAGCAGTGGGTCAAAGTTTGCCTCAACCCTCGTCTGCATATGAAAAGAGAAAAGGGGCGTGCAGGGCATTGCAGCCTTTTGCGGCGCTTGGATGACCCCTAGTTCGCATTAAACACCTCCACCCTCCTTCGGTGTGTGGGGCTCATGTTGGCTATGCCCCAGCCCCTGAAGCATTCAAGCTGATTTCTTGCAGCAGCTGGGCACTGTAACAGCTCCAGAGCGGCTCTGTAAGGCAAGTAAAAGGGTGTAGGCCCTGCAGCACTACCTGCAGTTCGCATTGTGCGTTGGAAGGCACAAATTAAGCAGACGGGAGAAGTCAGGATAGTGCGCAAGGGCATAGAAGGGAGCGGCTCAAGAAAAGAGAAGTGGAAACAGACAGCAAACTAGGCTGGAGAGAGACCGAGACAAAGAGATCTGAATTATACGAGAGCTGACCAGGGGAACACAAATTATGCAGTCAAGTTTCCCACATTTGGAGAAATCACAAGAGCAGCACACCCAGAGTGCAATGGGTGAGCCTTGCCCTGGGAGAAGCACCTTCATGATCATAGTATCTCACCTGGCAGGTAAGTAGGAGTGGAGCTAGAGCTGGGGATGGTCGCTGCTCGGGCACCCCCCTGTCAAGTGAAGGAGATCCAACTGAGGTAGCACAAGGGAAGTCTCGGAAGAAGAACAAGGCTAGAGGAAAATCTGAGACAAATAAATCTGACTTTTACCAGAGCTGACCAGAGGAAAACACAAACACAGTCCCCCACTACCACAAATAATGCAGTCGAGTTTCCCACATTTGGGGAAATCACAGGGGTCAGCATACCCAGAATGCAATGAATGAACCTCACCCTGGGAGAACAATCTTCATGACCATGGTATCTCCTATGCAAAATAAGTATGATTTGGGATAGGGCTGGGGAGGGCCGCTGCTCAGGCACATCTCTGTCAAGTAAAGGAGATTCAACTGAGGCAGCACAAGGGAACTCTCATCTGGGGACAACAACTCCAGGGAGAACACATATTATCAGGTGAACATGGGAGGGCAGAAGGCTGCCTAATACTGAAGCACCCCCAAACAACAAACCAAATGCAACAACTAGTGCAAGCATTCCTGGGGGAAGGCCTGCAGCAGATGGATTTGCATATGGTGATGTCATCCAAGCAGTGAGTCAAAGTTGGCTTCAACCCTCGTCTGCATATGAAAAGGGGCGTGCAGGGCATGGCGGCCTTTTGCGGCGCTTGGATGACCCCTAGTTCGCATTAAACACCTCCACCCTCCTTCGGTGTGGGGCTCATGTTGGCTATGCCCCAGCCCCTGAAGCATTCAAGCTGATTTCTTGCAGCAGCTGGGCACTGTAACAGCTCCAGAGCGGCTCTGTAAGGCAAGTAAAAGGGTGTAGGCCCTGCAGCACTACCTGTAGTTCGCATTGTGCGTTGGAAGGCACAAATTAAGCAGACGGGAGAAGTCAGGATAGTGCGCAAGGGCATAGAAGGGAGCGGCTCAAGAAAAGAGAAGTGGAAACAGACAGCAAACTAGGCTGGAGAGAGACCGAGACAAAGAGATCTGAATTATACGAGAGCCGACCAGGGGAAACACAAATTATGCAGTCAAGTTTCCCACATTTGGAGAAATCACAAGAGCAGCACACCCAGAGTGCAATGGGTGAGCCTTGCCCTGGGAGAAGCACCTTCATGATCATAGTATCTCACCTGGCAGGTAAGTAGGAGTGGAGCTAGAGCTGGGGATGGTCGCTGCTCGGGCACCCCCCTGTCAAGTGAAGGAGATCCAACTGAGGTAGCACAAGGGAAGTCTCGGAAGAAGAACAAGGCTAGAGGAAAATCTGAGACAAATAAATCTGACTTTTACCAGAGCTGACCAGAGGAAAACACAAACACAGTCCCCCACTACCACAAATAATGCAGTCGAGTTTCCCACATTTGGGGAAATCACAGGGGTCAGCATACCCAGAATGCAATGAATGAACCTCACCCTGGGAGAACAATCTTCATAACCATGGTATCTCCTATGCAAAATAAGTATGATTTGGGATAGGGCTGGGGAGGGCCGCTGCTCAGGCACATCTCTGTCAAGTAAAGGAGATTCAACTGAGGCAGCACAAGGGAACTCTCATCTGGGGACAACAACTCCAGGGAGAACACATATTATCAGGTGAACATGGGAGGGCAGAAGGCTGCCTAATACTGAAGCACCCCCAAACAACAAACCAAATGCAACAACTAGTGCAAGCATTCCTGGGGGAAGGCCTGCAGCAGATGGATTTGCATATGGTGATGTCATCCAAGCAGTGAGTCAAAGTTGGCTTCAACCCTCGTCTGCATATGAAAAGAGAAAAGGGGCGTGCAGGGCATGGCGGCCTTTTGCGGCGCTTGGATGACCCCTAGTTCGCATTAAACACCTCCACCCTCCTTCGGTGTGGGGCTCTTGTTGGCTATGCCCCAGCCCCTGAAGCATTCAAGCTGATTTCTTGCAGCAGCTGGGCACTGTAACAGCTCCAGAGCTGCTCTGTAAGGCAAGTAAAAGGGCGTCGGCCCTGCAGCACTACCTGTAGTTTGCATTGTGCGTTGGAACGCACAAAGTAAGCAGACGGGAGAAGTCAGGATAGTGCGCAAGGGCATAGAAGGGAGCGGCTCAAGAAAAGAGAAGTGGAAACAGACAGCAAACTAGGCTGGAGAGAGACCGAGACAAAGAGATCTGAATTATACGAGAGCCGACCAGGGGAAACACAAATTATGCAGTCAAGTTTCCCACATTTGGGGAAATCACAGGAGCAGCACACCCAGAGTGCAATGGGTGAGCCTTGCCCTGGGAGAAGCACCTTCATGATCATAGTATCTCACCTGGCAGGTAAGTAGGAGTTGGGCTAGAGCTGGGGAGGGTCGCTGCTCGGGCACCCCCCTGTCAAGTGAAGGAGATCCAACTGAGGCAGCACAAGGAAACTCTCGAAAGAAGAACAAGGCTAGAGGAAGATCTGAGACAAATAAATCTGACTTTTACCAGAGCTGACCAGAGGAAAGAACAAACACAGTCCCCCACTACTACAAATAATGCAGTCGAGTTTCCCACATTTGGGGAAATCATACGGGTCAGCATACCCAGAATGCAATGAATGAACCTCACCCTGGGAGAACAATCTTCATGACCATGGTATCTCCTATGCAAAATAAGTATGATTTGGGATAGGGCTGGGGAGGGCCGCTGCTCAGGCACATCTCTGTCAAGTAAAGGAGATTTAACTGAGGCAGCACAAGGGAACTCTCATCTGGGGACAACAACTGCAGGGAGAACACATATTTTCAGATGAACATGGGAGGGCAGAAGGCTACCTAATACTGAAGCACCCCCAAACAACAAACCAAATGCAACAACTAGTGCAAGCATTCCTGGGGGAAGGCCTGCAGCAGATGGATTTGCATATGGTGATGTCATCCAAGCAGTGGGTCAAAGTTGGCTTCAACCCTCGTCTGCATATGAAAAGAGAAAAGGGGTGTGCAGGGCATGGCAGCCTTTTGCGGCGCTTGGATGACCCCTAGTTCGCATTAAACACCTTCACCCTCCTTCGGTGTGGGGCTCATGTTGGCTATGCCCCAGCCCCTGAAGCATTCAAGCTGATTTCTTGCAGCAGCTGGGCACTGTAACAGCTCCAGAGCTATTCTGTAAGGCAAGTAAAAGGGCGTGGGCCCTGCAGCACTACCTGTAGTTTGCATTGTGCGTTGGAACGCACAAAGTAAGCGGACGGGAGAAGTCAGGATAGTGCGCAAGGGCATAGAAGGGAGCGGCTCAAGAAAAGAGAAGTGGAAACAGACAGCAAACTAGGCTGGAGAGAGACCTGAGACAAAGAGATCTGAATTATACGAGAGCCGACCAGGGGAAACACAAATTATGCAGTCAAGTTTCCCACATTTGGGGAAATCACAGGAGCAGCACACCCAGAGTGCAATGGGTGAGCCTTGCCCTGGGAGAAGCACCTTCATGATCATAGTATCTCACCTGGCAGGTAAGTAGGAGTTGGGCTAGAGCTGGGGAGGGTCGCTGCTCGGGCAACTCCCTGTCAAGTGAAGGAGATCCAACTGAGGCAGCACAAGGGAACTCTCAAAAGAAGAACAAGGCTAGAGGAAAATCTGAGACAAATAAATCTGACTTTTACCAGAGCTGACCAGAGGAAAGCACAAACACAGTCCCCCACTACCACAAATAATGCAGTCGAGTTTCCCACATTTGGGGAAATCACAGGGGTCAGCATACCCAGAATGCAATGAATGAACCTCACCCTGGGAGAACAATCTTCATGACCATGGTATCTCCTATGCAAAATGAGTATGATTTGGGATAGGGCTGGGGAGGGCCGCTGCTCAGGCACATCTCTGTCAAGTAAAGGAGATTCAACTGAGGCAGCACAAGGGAACTCTCATCTGGGGACAACAACTCCAGGGAGAACACATATTTTCAGATGAACATGGGAGGGCAGAAGGCTGCCTAATACTAAAGAACCCGCAAACAACAAACCAAATGCAACAACTAGTGCAAGCATTCCTGGGGGAAGGCCTGCAGCAGATGGATTTGCATATGGTGATGTCATCCAAGCAGTGAGTCAAAGTTGGCTTCAACCCTCGTCTGCATATGAAAAGAGAACAGGGGCGTGCAGGGCATGGCAGCCTTTTGCGGTGCTTGGATGACTACTAGTTCGCATTAAACACCTCCACCCTCCTTCGGTGTGGGGCTCATGTTGGCTATGCCCCAGCCCCTGAAGCATTCAAGCTGATTTCTTACAGCAGCTGGGCACTGTAACAGCTCCAGAGCTGTACTGTAAGGCAAGTAAAAGGGTGTGGGCCCTGCAGCACTACCTGTAGTTCGCATTGTGCGTTGGAAGGCACAAATTAAGCAGACGGGAGAAGTCAGGATAGTGCGCAAGGGCATAGAAGGGAGCGGCTCAAGAAAAGAGAAGTGGAAACAGACAGCAAACTAGGCTAGAGAGACCTGAGACAAAGAGATCTGAATTATACGAGAGCCGACCAGGGGAAACACAAATTATGCAGTCAAGTTTCCCACATTTGGGGAAATCACAGGAGCAGCACACCCAGAGTGCAATGGGTGAGCCTTGCCCTGGGAGAAGCACCATCATGATCATAGTATCTCACCTGGCAGGTAAGTAGGAGTTGGGCTAGAGCTGGGGAGGGTCGCTGCTCGGGCACCCCCCTGTCAAGTGAAGGAGATCCAACTGAGGCAGCACAAGGAAACTCTCGAAAGAAGAACAAGGCTAGAGGAAGATCTGAGACAAATAAATCTGACTTTTACCAGAGCTGACCAGAGGAAAGAACAAACACAGTCCCCCACTACTACAAATAATGCAGTCGAGTTTCCCACATTTGGGGAAATCATAGGGGTCAGCATACCCAGAATGCAATGAATGAACCTCATCCTGGGAGAACAATCTTCATGACCATGGTATCTCCTATGCAAAATAAGTATGATTTGGGATAGGGTTGGGGAGGGCCGCTGCTCAGGCACATCTCTGTCAAGTAAAGGAGATTCAACTAAGGCAGCACAAGGGAACTCTCATCTGGGGACAACAACTGCAGGGAGAACACATATTTTCAGATGAACATGGTAGGGCAGAAGGCTGCCTAATACTGAAGCACCCCCAAACAACAAACCAAATGCAACAACTAGTGCAAGCATTCCTGGGGGAAGGCCTGCAGCAGATGGATTTGCATATGGTGATGTCATCCAAGCAGTGGGTCAAAGTTGGCTTCAACCCTCGTCTGCATATGAAAAGAGAAAAGGGGCGTGCAGGGCATGGCGGCCTATTGCGGCGCTTGGATGACCCCTAGTTCGCATTAAACACCTCCACCCTCCTTCGGTGTGGGGCTCATGTTGGCTATGCCCCAGCCCCTGAAGCATTCAAGCTGATTTCTTGCAGCAGCTGGGCACTGTAACAGCTCCAGAGCTGCTCTGTAAGGCAAGTAAAAGGGCGTGGGCCCTGCAGCACTACCTGTAGTTTGCATTGTGCGTTGGAACGCACAAATTAAGCAGAGGGGAGAAGTCAGGATAGTGCGCAAGGGCATAGAAGGGAGCGGCTCAAGAAAAGAGAAGTGAAAACAGACAGCAAACTAGGCTGGAGAGAGACCTGAGACAAAGAGATCTGAATTATACGAGAGCCGACCAGGGGAAACACAAATTATGCAGTCAAGTTTCCCACATTTGGGGAAATCACAGGAGCAGCACACCCAGAGTGCAATGGGTGAGCCTTGCCCTGGGAGAAGCACCATCATGATCATAGTATCTCACCTGGCAGGTAAGTAGGAGTTGGGCTAGAGCTGGGGAGGGTCGCTGCTCGGGCACCCCCCTGTCAAGTGAAGGAGATCCAACTGAGGCAGCACAAGGAAACTCTCGAAAGTAGAACAAGGCTAGAGAAAGATCTGAGACAAATAAATCTGACTTTTACCAGAGCTGACCAGAGGAAAGAACAAACACAGTCCCCCACTACTACAAATAATGCAGTCGAGTTTCCCACATTTGGGGAAATCATAGGGGTCAGCATACCCAGAATGCAATGAATGAACCTCATCCTGGGAGAACAATCTTCATGACCATGGTATCTCCTATGCAAAATAAGTATGATTTGGGATAGGGTTGGGGAGGGCCGCTGCTCAGGCACATCTCTGTCAAGTAAAGGAGATTCAACTAAGGCAGCACAAGGGAACTCTCATCTGGGGACAACAACTGCAGGGAGAACACATATTTTCAGATGAACATGGTAGGGCAGAAGGCTGCCTAATACTGAAGCACCCCCAAACAACAAACCAAATGCAACAACTAGTGCAAGCATTCCTGGGGGAAGGCCTGCAGCAGATGGATTTGCATATGGTGATGTCATCCAAGCAGTGGGTCAAAGTTGGCTTCAACCCTCGTCTGCATATGAAAAGAGAAAAGGGGCGTGCAGGGCATGGCGGCCTATTGCGGCGCTTGGATGACCCCTAGTTCGCATTAAACACCTCCACCCTCCTTCGGTGTGGGGCTCATGTTGGCTATGCCCCAGCCCCTGAAGCATTCAAGCTGATTTCTTGCAGCAGCTGGGCACTGTAACAGCTCCAGAGCTGCTCTGTAAGGCAAGTAAAAGGGCGTGGGCCCTGCAGCACTACCTGTAGTTTGCATTGTGCGTTGGAACGCACAAATTAAGCAGAGGGGAGAAGTCAGGATAGTGCGCAAGGGCATAGAAGGGAGCGGCTCAAGAAAAGAGAAGTGAAAACAGACAGCAAACTAGGCTGGAGAGAGACCTGAGACAAAGAGATCTGAATTATACGAGAGCCGACCAGGGGAAACACAAATTATGCAGTCAAGTTTCCCACATTTGGGGAAATCACAGGAGCAGCACACCCAGAGTGCAATGGGTGAGCCTTGCCCTGGGAGAAGCACCATCATGATCATAGTATCTCACCTGGCAGGTAAGTAGGAGTGGAGCTAGAGCTGGGGAGGGTCGCTGCTCGGGCACCCCCCTGTCAAGTGAAGGAGATCCAACTGAGGTAGCACAAGGGAAGTCTCGGAAGAAGAACAAGGCTATAGGAAGATCTGAGACAAAGAAATCTGACTTTTACCAGAGCTGACCAGAGGAAAGCACAAACACAGTCCCCCACTACCACAAATAATGCAGTCGAGTTTCCCACATTTGGGGAAATCATACGGGTCAGAATACCCAGAATGCAATAAAAGAACCTCACCCTGGGAGAACAATCTTCATGACCATGGTATCTCCTATGCAAAATAAGTATGATTTGGGATAGGGCTGGGGAGGGCCGCTGCTCAGGCACATCTCTGTCAAGTAAAGGAGATTCAACTGAAGCAGCACAAGGGAACTCTCATCCGGGGACAACAACTGCAGGGAGAACACATATTTTCTGATGAACATGGGAGGGCAGAAGGCTACCTAATACTGAAGCACCCCCAAACAACAAACCAAATGCAACAACTAGTGAAAGCATTCCTGGGGGAAGGCCTGCAGCAGATGGATTTGCATATGGTGATGTCATCCAAGCAGTGGGTCAAAGTTGGCTTCAACCCTCGTCTGCATATGAAAAGAGAACAGAGGCGTGCAGGGCATGGCAGCCTTTTGCGGCGCTTGGATGACCCCTAGTTCGCATTAAACACCTCCACCCTCCTTCGGTGTGGGGCTCATGTTGGCTATGCCCCAGCCCCTGAAGCATTCAAGCTGATTTCTTGCAGCAGCTGGGCACTGTAACAGCTCCAGAGCTGCTCTGTAAGGCAAATAAAAGGGTGTGGGACCTGCAGCACTACCTGTAGTTCGCATTGTGCGTTGGAAGGCACAAAGTAAGCAGACGGGAGAAGTCAGGATAGTGCGCAAGGGAATAGAAGGGAGCGGCTCAAAAAAAGAGAAGTGGAAACATACAGCAAACTAGGCTGGAGAGAGACCTGAGACAAAGAGATCTGAATTATACGAGAGCCGACCAGAGGAAACACAAATTATGCAGTCAAGTGTCCCACATTTGGGGAAATCACAGGAGCAGCACACCCAGAGTGCAATGGGTGAGCCTTGCCCTGGGAGAAGCACCTTCCTGATCATAGTATCTCACCTGGCAGGTAAGTAGGAGTGGAGCTAGAGCTGGGGAGGGTCGCTGCTCGGGCACCCCCCTGTCAAGTGAAGGAGATCCAACTGAGGTAGCACAAGGGAAGTCTCGGAAGAAGAACAAGGCTATAGGAAGATCTGAGACAAAGAAATCTGACTTTTACCAGAGCTGACCAGAGGAAAGCACAAACACAGTCCCCCACTACCACAAATAATGCAGTCGAGTTTCCCACATTTGGGGAAATCACAGGGGTCAGCATACCCAGAATGCAATGACTGAACCTCACCCTGGGAGAACAATCTTCATGACCATGGTATCTCCTATGCAAAATAAGTATGATTTGGGATAGGGCTGGGGAGGGCCGCTGCTCAGGCACATCTCTGTCAAGTAAAGGAGATTTAACTGAGGCAGCACAAGGGAACTCTCATCTGGGGACAACAACTCCAGGGAGAACACATATTTTCAGATGAACATGGGAGGGCAGAAGGTTGCCTAATACTGAAGCACCCCCAAACAACAAACCAAATGCAACAACTTGTGCAAGCATTCCTGGGGGGAAGGCCTGCAGCAGATGGATTTGCATATGGTGATGTCATCCAAGCAGTGGGTCAAAGTTGGACTCAACCCTCGTCTGCATTTGAAAAGAGAAAAGGGGCGTGCAGGGCATGGCAGCCTTTTGCGGCGCTTGGATGACCCCTAGTTCGCATTAAACACCTCCACCCTCCTTCAGTGTGTGGGGCTCATGTTGGCTATGCCCCAGCCCCTGAAGCATTCAAGCTGATTTCTTGCAGCAGCTGGGCACTGTAACAGCTCCAGAGCTGATCTGTAAGGCAAGTAAAAGGGCGTGGGCCCTGCAGCACTACCTGTAGTTCGCATTGTGCGTTGGAAGGTACAAATTAAGCAGACGGGAGAAGTCAGGATAGTGCGCAAGGGCATAGAAGGGAGCGGCTCAAGAAAAGAGAAGTGGAAACAGACAGCAAACTAGGCTGGAGAGAGACCTGAGACAAAGAGATCTGAATTATACGAGAGCCGACCAGGGGAAACACAAATTATGCAGTCAAGTTTCCCACATTTGGGGAAATCACAGGAGCAGCACACCCACAGTGCAATGGGTGAGCCTTGCCCTGGGAGAAGCACCATCATGATCATAGTATCTCACCTGGCAGGTAAGTAGGAGTTGGGCTAGAGCTGGGGAGGGTCGCTGCTCGGGCACCCCCCTGTCAAGTGAAGGAGATCCAACTGAGGCAGCACAAGGAAACTCTCGAAAGAAGAACAAGGCTAGAGGAAGATCTGAGACAAAGAAATCTGACTTTTACCAGAGCTGACCAGAGGAAAGAACAAACACAGTCCCCCACTACCACAAATAATGCAGTCGAGTTTCCCACATTTGGGGAAATCATACGGGTCAGCATACCCAGAATGCAATGAATGAACCTCACCCTGGGAGAACAATCTTCATGACCATGGTATCTCCTATGCAAAATAAGTATGATTTGGGATAGGGCTGGGGAGGGCCGCTGCTCAGGCACATCTCTGTCAAGTAAAGGAGATTCAACTGAGGCAGCACAAGGGAACTCTCATCTGGGGACAACAACTGCAGGGAGAACACATATTTTCAGATGAACATGGGAGGGCAGAAGGCTACCTAATACTGAAGCACCCCCAAACAACAAACCAAATGCAACAACTAGTGCAAGCATTCCTGGGGGAAGGCCTGCAGCAGATGGATTTGCATATGGTGATGTCATCCAAGCAGTGGGTCAAAGTTGGCTTCAACCCTCGTCTGCATATGAAAAGAGAACAGAGGCGTGCAGGGCATGGCAGCCTTTTGCGGCGCTTGGATGACCCCTAGTTCACATTAAACACCTCCACCCTCCTTCGGTGTGGGGCTCATGTTGGCTATGCCCCAGCCCCTGAAGCATTCAAGCTGATTTCTTGCAGCAGTTGGGCACTGTAACAGCTCCAGAGCTGCTCTGTAAGGAAAATAAAAGGGTGTGGGACAAGCTGCACTACCTGTAGTTCGCATTGTGCGTTGGAAGGCACAAAGTAAGCAGACGGGAGAAGTCAGGATAGTGCGCAAGGGCATAGAAGGGAGCGGCTCAAGAAAAGAGAAGTGGAAACAGACAGCAAACTAGGCTGGAGAGAGACCTGAGACAAAGAGATCTGAATTATACGAGAGCCGACCAGGGGAAACACAAATTATGCAGTCAAGTTTCCCACATTTGGGGAAATCACAGGAGCAGCACACCCAGAGTGCAATGGGTGAGCCTTGCCCTGGGAGAAGCACCTTCATGATCATAGTATCTCACCTGGCAGGTAAGTAGGAGTTGGGCTAGAGCTGGGGAGGGTCGCTGCTCGGGCACCCCCCTGTCAAGTGAAGGAGATCCAACCTAGGCAGCACAAGGAAACTCTCGAAAGAAGAACAAGGCTAGAAGAAGATCTGAGACAAATAAATCTGACTTTAACCAGAGCTGACCAGAGGAAAGAACAAACACAGTCCCCCACTACTACAAATAATGCAGTCGAGTTTCCCACATTTGGGGAAATCATAGGGGTCAGCATACCCAGAATGCAATGAATGAACCTCATCCTGGGAGAACAATCTTCATGACCATGGTATCTCCTATGCAAAATAAGTATGATTTGGGATAGGGCTGGGGAGGGCCGCTGCTCAGGCACATCTCTGTCAAGTAAAGGAGATTCAACTAAGGCAGCACAAGGGAACTCTCATCTGGGGACAACAACTGCAGGGAGAACACATATTTTCAGATGAACATGGTAGGGCAGAAGGCTGCCTAATACTGAAGCACCCCCAAACAACAAACCAAATGCAACAACTAGTGCAAGCATTCCTGGGGGAAGGCCTGCAGCAGATGGATTTGCATATGGTGATGTCATCCAAGCAGTGGGTCAAAGTTGGCTTCAACCCTCGTCTGCATATGAAAAGAGAAAAGGGGCGTGCAGGGCATGGCGGCCTATTGCGGCGCTTGGATGACCCCTAGTTCGCATTAAACACCTCCACCCTCCTTCGGTGTGGGGCTCATGTTGGCTATGCCCCAGCCCCTGAAGCATTCAAGCTGATTTCTTGCAGCAGCTGGGCACTGTAACAGCTCCAGAGCTGCTCTGTAAGGCAAGTAAAAGGGCGTGGGCCCTGCAGCACTACCTGTAGTTTGCATTGTGCGTTGGAAGGCACAAAGTAAGCAGAGGGGAGAAGTCAGGATAGTGCGCAAGGGCATAGAAGGGAGCGGCTCAAGAAAAGAGAAGTGGAAACAGACAGCAAACTAGGCTAGAGAGACCTGAGACAATTAGATCTGAATTATACGAGAGCCGACCAGGGGAAACACAAATTATGCAGTCAAGTTTCCCACATTTGGGGAAATCACAGGAGCAGCACACCCAGAGTGCAATGGGTGAGCCTTGCCCTGGGAGAAGCACCATCATGATCATAGTATCTCACCTGGCAGGTAAGAAGGAGTTGGGCTAGAGCTGGGGAGGGTCGCTGCTCGGGCACCCCCCTGTCAAGTGAAGTAGATCCAACAGAGGCAGCACAAGGAAACTCTCGAAAGAAGAACAAGGCTAGAGGAAGATCTGAGACAAATAAATCTGACTTTACCAGAGCTGACCAGAGGAAAGAACAAACACAGTCCCCCACTACTACAAATAATGCAGTCGAGTTTCCCACATTTGGGGAAATCATAGGGGTCAGCATACCCAGAATGCAATGAATGAACCTCATCCTGGGAGAACAATCTTCATGACCATGGTATCTCCTATGCAAAATAAGTATGATTTGGGATAGGGCTGGGGAGGGCCGCTGCTCAGGCACATCTCTGTCAAGTAAAGGAGATTCAACTAAGGCAGCACAAGGGAACTCTCATCTGGGGACAACAACTGCAGGGAGAACACATATTTTCAGATGAACATGGTAGGGCAGAAGGCTGCCTAATACTGAAGCACCCCCAAACAACAAACCAAATGCAACAACTAGTGCAAGCATTCCTGGGGGAAGGCCTGCAGCAGATGGATTTGCATATGGTGATGTCATCCAAGCAGTGGGTCAAAGTTGGCTTCAACCCTCGTCTGCATATGAAAAGAGAAAAGGGGCGTGCACGGCATGGCGGCCTATTGCGGCGCTTGGATGACCCCTAGTTCGCATTAAACACCTCCACCCTCCTGCGGTGTGGGGCTCATGTTGGCTATGCCCCAGCCCCTGAAGCATTCAAGCTGATTTCTTGCAGCAGCTGGGCACTGTAACAGCTCCAGAGCTGCTCTGTAAGGCAAGTAAAAGGGCGTGGGCCCTGCAGCACTAAATGTAGTTTGCATTGTGCGTTGGAACGCACAAATTAAGCAGAGGGGAGAAGTCAGGATAGTGCGCAAGGGCATAGAAGGTAGCGGCTCAAGAAAAGAGAAGTGAAAATATACAGCAAACTAGGCTGGAGAGACATCTGAGACAAAGAGATCTGAATTATACGAGAGCCGACCAGGGGAAACACAAATTATGCAGTCAAGTTTCCCACATTTGGGGAAATCACAGGAGCAGCACACCCAGAGTGCAATGGGTGAGCCTTGCCCTGGGAGAAGCACCATCATGATCATAGTATCTCACCTGGCAGGTAAGTAGGAGTTGGGCTAGAGCTGGGGAGGGTCGCTGCTCGGGCACCCCCCTGTCAAGTGAAGGAGATCCAACTGAGGCAGCACAAGGAAACTCTCGAAAGAAGAACAAGGCTATAGGAAGATCTGAGACAAAGAAATCTGACTTTTACCAGAGCTGACCAGAGGAAAGCACAAACACAGTCCCCCACTACCACAAATAATGCAGTCGAGTTTCCCACATTTGGGGAAATCACAGGGGTCAGCATACCCAGAATGCAATGACTGAACCTCACCCTGGGAGAACAATCTTCATGACCATGGTATCTCCTATGCAAAATAAGTATGATTTGGGATAGGGCTGGGGAGGGCCGCTGCTCAGGCACATCTCTGTCAAGTAAAGGAGATTTAACTGAGGCAGCACAAGGGAACTCTCATCTGGGGACAACAACTCCAGGGAGAACACATATTTTCAGATGAACATGGGAGGGCAGAAGGTTGCCTAATACTGAAGAACCCCCAAACAACAAACCAAATGCAACAACTTGTGCAAGCATTCCTGGGGGAAGGCCTGCAGCAGATGGATTTGCATATGGTGATGTCATCCAAGCAGTGGGTCAAAGTTGGCCTCAACCCTCGTCTGCATATGAAAAGAGAAAAGGGGCGTGCAGGGCATGGCAGCCTTTTGCGGCGCTTGGATGACCCCTAGTTCGCATTAAACACCTCCACCCTCCTTCAGTGTGTGGGGCTCATGTTGGCTATGCCCCAGCCCCTGAAGCATTCAAGCTGATTTCTTGCAGCAGCTGGGCACTGTAACAGCTCCAGAGCTGATCTGTAAGGCAAGTAAAAGGGCGTGGGCCCTGCAGCACTACCTGTAGTTCGCATTGTGCGTTGGAAGGCACAAATTAAGCAGACGGGAGAAGTCAGGATAGTGCGCAAGGGCATAGAAGGGAGCGGCTCAAGAAAAGAGAAGTGGAAACAGACAGCAAACTAGGCTGGAGAGAGACCTGAGACAAAGAGATCTGAATTATACGAGAGCCGACCAGGGGAAACACAAATTATGCAGTCAAGTTTCCCACATTTGGGGAAATCACAGGAGCAGCACACCCAGAGTGCAATGGGTGAGCCTTGCCCTGGGAGAAGCACCATCATGATCATAGTATCTCACCTGGCAGGTAAGTAGGAGTTGGGCTAGAGCTGGGGAGGGTCGCTGCTCGGGCACCCCCCTGTCAAGTGAAGGAGATCCAACTGAGGCAGCACAAGGAAACTCTCGAAAGAAGAACAAGGCTAGAGGAAGATCTGAGACAAATAAATCTGACTTTTACCAGAGCTGACCAGAGGAAAGAACAAACACAGTCCCCCACTACCACAAATAATGCAGTCGAGTTTCCCACATTTGGGGAAATCATACGGGTCAGCATACCCAGAATGCAATGAATGAACCTCACCCTGGGAGAACAATCTTCATGACCATGGTATCTCCTATGCAAAATAAGTATGATTTGGGATAGGGCTGGGGAGGGCCGCTGCTCAGGCACATCTCTGTCAAGTAAAGGAGATTCAACTGAGGCAGCACAAGGGAACTCTCATCTGGGGACAACAACTGCAGGGAGAACACATATTTTCAGATGAACATGGGAGGGCAGAAGGCTACCTAATACTGAAGCACCCCCAAACAACAAACCAAATGCAACAACTAGTGCAAGCATTCCTGGGGGAAGGCCTGCAGCAGATGGATTTGCATATGGTGATGTCATCCAAGCAGTGGGTCAAAGTTGGCTTCAACCCTCGTCTGCATATGAAAAGAGAACAGGGGCGTGCAGGGCATGGCAGCCTTTTGCGGCGCTTGGATGACCCCTAGTTCGCATTAAACACCTCCACCCTCCTTCGGTGTGGGGCTCATGTTGGCTATGCCCCAGCCCCTGAAGCATTCAAGCTGATTTCTTGCAGCAGCTGGGCACTGTAACAGCTCCAGAGCTGCTCTATAAGGCAAATAAAAGGGTGTGGGACAAGCTGCACTACCTGTAGTTCGCATTGTGCGTTGGAAGGCACAAAGTAAGCAGACGGGAGAAGTCAGGATAGTGCGCAAGGGCATAGAAGGGAGCGGCTCAAGAAAAGAGAAGTGGAAACAGACAGCAAACTAGGCTGGAGAGAGACCTGAGACAAAGAGATCTGAATTATACGAGAGCCGACCAGGGGAAACACAAATTATGCAGTCAAGTTTCCCACATTTGGGGAAATCACAGGAGCAGCACACCCAGAGTGCAATGGGTGAGCCTTGCCGTGGGAGAAGCACCTTCATGATCATAGTATCTCACCTGGCAGGTAAGTAGGAGTTGGGTTAGAGCTGGGGAGGGTCGCTGCTCGGGCACCCCCCTGTCAAGTGAAGGAGATCCAACCTAGGCAGCACAAGGAAACTCTCGAAAGAAGAACAAGGCTAGAAGAAGATCTGAGACAAATAAATCTGACTTTTACCAGAGCTGACCAGAGGAAAGAACAAACACAGTCCCCCACTACTACAAATAATGCAGTCGAGTTTCCCATATTTGGGGAAATCATAGGGGTCAGCATACCCAGAATGCAATGAATGAACCTCATCCTGGGAGAACAATCTTCATGACCATGGTATCTCCTATGCAAAATAAGTATGATTTGGGATAGGGCTGGGGAGGGCCGCTGCTCAGGCACATCTCTGTCAAGTAAAGGAGATTCAACTAAGGCAGCACAAGGGAACTCTCATCTGGGGACAACAACTGCAGGGAGAACACATATTTTCAGATGAACATGGTAGGGCAGAAGGCTGCCTAATACTGAAGCACCCCCAAACAACAAACCAAATGCAACAACTAGTGCAAGCATTCCTGGGGGAAGGCCTGCAGCAGATGGATTTGCATATGGTGATGTCATCCAAGCAGTGGGTCAAAGTTGGCTTCAACCCTCGTCTGCATATGAAAAGAGAAAAGGGGCGTGCAGGGCATGGCGGCCTATTGCGGCGCTTGGATGACCCCTAGTTCGCATTAAACACCTCCACCCTCCTTCGGTGTGGGGCTCATGTTGGCTATGCCCCAGCCCCTGAAGCATTCAAGCTGATTTCTTGCAGCAGCTGGGCACTGTAACAGCTCCAGAGCTGCTCTGTAAGGCAAGTAAAAGGGCGTGGGCCCTGCAGCACTACCTGTAGTTTGCATTGTGCGTTGGAAGGCACAAAGTAAGCAGAGGGGAGAAGTCAGGATAGTGCGCAAGGGCATAGAAGGGAGCGGCTCAAGAAAAGAGAAGTGGAAACAGACAGCAAACTAGGCTGGAGAGAGACCTGAGACAAAGAGATCTGAATTATACGAGAGCCGACCAGGGGAAACACAAATTATGCAGTCAAGTTTCCCACATTTGGGGAAACCACAGGAGCAGCACACCCAGAGTGCAATGGGTGAGCCTTGCCCTGGGAGAAGCACCATCATGATCATAGTATCTCACCTGGCAGGTAAGTAGGAGTTGGGCTAGAGATGGGGAGGGTCGCTGCTCGGGCACCCCCCTGTCAAGTGAAGGAGATCCAACTGAGGCAGCACAAGGAAACTCTCGAAAGAAGAACAAGGCTAGAGGAAGATCTGAGACAAATAAATCTGACTTTTACCAGAGCTGACCAGAGGAAAGAACAAACACAGTCCCCCACTACTACAAATAATGCAGTCGAGTTTCCCACATTTGGGGAAATCATAGGGGTCAGCATACCCAGAATGCAATGAATGAACCTCATCCTGGGAGAACAATCTTCATGACCATGGTATCTCCTATGCAAAATAAGTATGATTTGGGATAGGGCTGGGGAGGGCCGCTGCTCAGGCACATCTCTGTCAAGTAAAGGAGATTCAACTAAGGCAGCACAAGGGAACTCTCATCTGGGGACAACAACTGCAGGGAGAACACATATTTTCAGATGAACATGGTAGGGCAGAAGGCTGCCTAATACTGAAGCACCCCCAAACAACAAACCAAATGCAACAACTAGTGCAAGCATTCCTGGGGGAAGGCCTGCAGCAGATGGATTTGCATATGGTGATGTCATCCAAGCAGTGGGTCAAAGTTGGCTTCAACCCTCGTCTGCATATGAAAAGAGAAAAGGGGCGTGCAGGGCATGGCGGCCTATTGCGGCGCTTGGATGACCCCTAGTTCGCATTAAACACCTCCACCCTCCTTCGGTGTGGGGCTCATGTTGGCTATGCCCCAGCCCCTGAAGCATTCAAGCTGATTTCTTGCAGCAGCTGGGCACTGTAACAGCTCCAGAGCTGCTCTGTAAGGCAAGTAAAAGGGCGTGGGCCCTGCAGCACTACCTGTAGTTTGCATTGTGCGTTGGAAGGCACAAAGTAAGCAGAGGGGAGAAGTCAGGATAGTGCGCAAGGGCATAGAAGGGAGCGGCTCAAGAAAAGAGAAGTGGAAACAGACAGCAAACTAGGCTGGAGAGAGACCTGAGACAAAGAGATCTGAATTATACGAGAGCCGACCAGGGGAAACACAAATTATGCAGTCAAGTTTCCCACATTTGGGGAAACCACAGGAGCAGCACACCCAGAGTGCAATGGGTGAGCCTTGCCCTGGGAGAAGCACCATCATGATCATAGTATCTCACCTGGCAGGTAAGTAGGAGTTGGGCTAGAGCTGGGGAGGGTCGCTGCTCGGGCACCCCCCTGTCAAGTGAAGGAGATCCAACTGAGGCAGCACAAGGAAACTCTCGAAAGTAGAACAAGGCTAGAGGAAGATCTGAGACAAATAAATCTGACTTTTACCAGAGCTGACCAGAGGAAAGAACAAACACAGTCCCCCACTACCACAAATATTGCAGTCGAGTTTCCCACATTTGGGGAAATCATACGGGTCAGAATACCCAGAATGCAATGAATGAACCTCACCCTGGTAGAACAATCTTCATGTCCATGGTATCTCCTATGCAAAATAAGTATGATTTGGGATAGGGCTGGGGAGGGCCGCTGCTCAGGCACATCTCTTTCAAGTAAAGGAGATTCAACTGAAGCAGCACAAGGGAACTCTCATCCGGGGACAACAACTGCAGGGAGAACACATATTTTCTGATGAACATGGGAGGGCAGAAGGCTACCTAATACTGAAGCACCCCCAAACAACAAACCAAATGCAACAACTAGTGAAAGCATTCCTGGGGGAAGACCTGGATAGTGCGCAAGGGCATAGAAGGGAGCGGCTCAAGAAAAGAGAAGTGGAAACAGACAGCAAACTAGGCTGGAGAGAGACCTGAGACAAAGAGATCTGAATTATACGAGAGCCGACCAGAGGAAACACGAATTATGCAGTCAAGTGTCCCACATTTGGGAAAATCACAGGAGCAGCACACCCAGAGTGCAATGGGTGAGCCTTGCCCTGGGAGAAGCACCATCATGATCATAGTATCTCACCTGGCAGGTAAGTAGGAGTTGGGCTAGAGCTGGGGAGGGTCGCTGCTCGGGCACCCCCCTGTCAAGTGAAGGAGATCCAACTGAGGCAGCACAAGGAAACTCTCGAAAGAAGAACAAGGCTAGAGGAAGATCTGAGACAAATAAATCTGACTTTTACCAGAGCTGACCAGAGGAAAGCACAAACACAGTCCCCCACTACCACAAATAATGCAGTCGAGTTTCCCACATTTGGGGAAATCACAGGGGTCAGCATACCCAGAATGCAATGAATGAACCTCACCCTGGTAGAACAATCTTCATGACCATGGTATCTCCTATGCTAAATAAGTATGATTTGGGATAGGGCTGGGGAGGGCCACTGCTCAGGCATATCTCTGTCAAGTAAAGGAGATTCAACTGAGGCAGAACAAGGGAGCTCTCATCTGGGGACAACAACTGCAGGGAGAACACATATTTTCAGATGAACATGGTAGGGCAGAAGGCTGCCTAATACTGAAGCACCCCCAAACAACAAACCAAATGCAACAACTAGTGCAAGCATTCCCTTGGGAAGGCCTGCAGCAGATGGATTTGCATATGGTGATGTCATCCAAGCAGTGGGTCAAAGTTGGCTTCAACCCTCGTCTGCATATGAAAAGAGAAAAGAGGCGTGCAGGGCATGGCGGCCTTTTGCGGCGCTTGGATGACCCCTAGTTCGCATTAAACACCTCCACCCTCCTTCGGTGAGGGGCTCATGTTGGCTATGCCCCAGTCCCTGAAGCATTCAAGCTGATTTCTTGCAGCAGCTGGGCACTGTAACAGCTCCAGAGCTGCTCTGTAAGGCAAGTAAAAGGGCGTGGGCCCTGCAGCACTACCTGTAGTTTGCATTGTGCGTTGGAAGGCACAAAGTAAGCAGACGGGAGAAGTCAGGATAGTGCGCAAGGGCATAGAAGGGAGCGGCTCAAGAAAAGAGAAGTGGAAACAGACAGCAAACTAGGCTGGAGAGAGACCTGAGACAAAGAGATCTGAATTATACGAGAGCCGACCAGGGGAAACACAAATTATGCAGTCAAGTGTCCAATATTTAGGGAAACCGCAGGAGCAGCACACCCAGAGTGCAATGGGTGAGCCTTGCCCTGGGAGAAGCACCTTCATGATCATAGTATCTCACCTGGCAGGTAAGTAGGAGTTGGGCTAGAGCTAGGGAGGGTCGCTGCTCGGGCACCCCCCTGTCAAGTGAAGGAGATCCAACTGAGGCAGCACAAGGGAACTCTCGAAAGAAGAACAAGGCTAGAGGAAGATCTGAGACAAAGAAATCTGACTTTTACCAGAGCTGACCAGAGGAAAGCACAAACACAGTCCCTCACTACCACAAATAATGCAGTCCTGTTTCCCACATTTGGGGAAATCACAGGGATCAGCATACCCAGAATGCAATGAATGAACCTCACCCTGGGAGAACAATCTTCATGACCATGGTATCTCCTATGCAAAATAAGTATGATTTGGGATAGGGCTGGGGAGGGCCGCTGCTCAGGCACATCTCTGTCAAGAATTTATAAAGTCTATACATATATATAACCAAATGTCAATATATATATATAGAACCCAGCGCTCCTATCAAAACTTATCTATTTCACCAATTTGTTGCTTATTTCATCTTTATACATCTATTAATTTTCACCATATATTATAAAATGCTGCTCCCATAGGTAGTACTGTTCTACCAATAATAAACCAAATTTTAAAGATAATCACACTTGTTATCAAGGGAGCGCAAAAAATAAAATATACAAGTTCTTTATTTTTAAAAAATATATATAGACAGAAGAAACCCACATTCAATAAAATACAATGGTGTCAACATATATAGGCACCACTATCCATATCTAAATGTAATCAGGATCTATTTCATATTGCCCTTGATGACAACGGAATGTCTATTAAAGTGTCCAAAAAATCCTCCTGGATACAGCTGTTGTAATGTAATCGTTACTTTCCAATTGTAATTGATACATTAAATTCCTTCTTGTGGATGAACAGCAACAGTTGTAACCAACGCCTCTTATTTACTGCAGTTAAAGTTCATATGTAACTCACGTGAGTAATGAAAGAAAACAGGGGGAGAGCGCTGTGATGGTTGGTGAAACACAGCGATATGCTACGACCCCCGTTAACCGTGGCTGGATCTTATTGGCACTCGCGGTTGGGATATTCCTCCCTGCCATGGGGTAGAGACCTCCTTTTGCTCGGTCTCAAATTGCTTTTTCCCCTTCACCGCTGTCTTTACATCAGACGTCCGCCGTGATGTAGCTCGTTCATGAACGGGCTTATATCTCAGCAATCAGAGTGTCCGGTAGTCACCTTGCTTACGCGTTTCTCCGCTGTTATCCAAGAGCGGTTTCGTCAGAGGATACATCAGCAGCCTAGCAGGCTCTTTTTAAAATGCACCGGACCAATAGCATTACTAATTAGTTGATTGGATACATACATGTACTAATTGGATGCATACATGTAATGACTCACATATGGAACAACTTTCTAATTGCAATTGCACATATAAAGGCATTTCATAATATAAAAATAAGCAACATGGTGATTAAAAATAATAATAAAATAAGCAACAAGGTGGTTTAAAAAATAACAGAAAATATATCATCTATATACAGATTAACCTCTAATCTTTCAATCAATACCTCATATCTATAATCACATATACATAATTCAGAGACTCAGCACTAAGGATCCCCATTTACTTATATAAAACCTTTTAGGGTAACATAAATCCATGCAACTACTAAAGTCGCTCTTGTGGCGCAGGGGAAACATCACCTGCACTCTATGCAGCGAGTCCCATGTTCGAATCCAACCCGCTCAGCTTAACATCCATATTATTTATTTACTTTTAATGGGATCATTCTATCAATTCATTTTTACCTTTAATTTTTGTTAATATTATTTCTATATTTCATTATTTTAACCCCTGGAATAATTACATTGCTGCTTAAACAACAAAAAGAATTGAATAAAAATAAATATTAAACAGACAATTTAAGGATTCGAAGATTTAAAGATTTAAAGATTTTAAAATTTAAAACAGGGAGGGGGGGAAGGGAGGGGGGCCTTTTGGGAGAAGGAGGGGAAAAAAATAAAATAAAAATAAATATATATATATATAGAACCAAGAGAAAGTGTAAAAAGAGGATGGAGGAAGAAATCTGATGTTCATCATTACTAGTGGATTTTACTAAAGAACTTTAAAGGAACACACACAACAGGATTATACAGTTTCATCCTAAGAGGAAAGCTGTTCCCAAAATAGCTACTTCTAATAATTTTGTTTATTTATTAAACATACAATAAATGGATATTCAATAAATAATATATTAGGTAAATCAATAGATAAAATCTTCAGAGACTGCCAATGTTGTTCAGTTCGATGCTCTCATTCAGACCATCAGGTGTAAGGGTACCCAAAGAGAAAATCCAAAATGCCTCCATTGTCAAGTAAAGGAGATTCAACTGAGGCAGCACAAGGGAACTCTCATCTGGGGACAACAACTGCAGGGAGAACACATATTTTCAGATAAACATGGGAGGGCAGAAGGCTGCCTAATACTGAAGCACCCCCAAACAACAAACCAAATGCAACAACTAGTACAAGCATTCCTTGGGGAAGGTCTGCAGAAGATGGATTTGCATACGGTGATGTCAGCCAAGCAGTGGGCCAAAGTTGGCTGGAACCCTCATCTGCATATGAAAAGAGAAAAGGGGTATGCAGGGCATGGCAGCCTTTTGCGGCGCTTGGATGACCCCTAGTTCGCATTAAACACCCCCACCCTCCTTCGGTGAGGGGCTCATGTTGGCCATGCCGCAGCCCCTGAAGCATTCAAGCTGATTTCTTGCAGCAGCTGGGCACTGTAACAGCTCCAGAGCTGCTCTGTAAGGCAACTAAAAGGGTGTGGGCCCTGCAGCATTACCTGTAGTTCGCATTGTGCGTTGGAAGGCACAAAGTATGCAGACAGGAGAAGTCAGGATAGTGCGCAAGGGCATAGAAGGGAGCGGCTCAAGAAAAGAGAAGTAGAAAACAGACAGCAAACTAGGCTGGAGAGAGACCTGAGACAAAGAGATCTGAATTATACGAGAGCCGACCAGGGGAAACACAAATTATGCAGTCAAGTTTCCCACATTTGGGGAAATCGCAGGAGCAGCACACCCAGAGTGCAATGGGTGAGCCTTGCCCTGGGAGAAGCATCTTCATGATCATAGTATCTCACCTGGCAGGTAAGCAGGAGTTGGGCAAGAGCTGAGGAGGGTCGCTGCTCGGGCACCCCCCTGTCAAGTGAAGGAGATCCAACTGAGGCAGCACAAGAGAACTCTCGAAAGAAGAACAAGGCTAGAGGAAGATCTGAGACAAAGAAATCTGGCTTTTACCAGAGCTGACCAGAGGAAAGCACAAACACAGTCCCCCACTACCACAAATAATGCAGTCGAGTTTCCCACATTTGGGGAAATCACAGGGGTCAGCATACCCAGAATGCAATGTATGAACCTCACCCTGGGAGAACAATCTTCATGACCATGGTATCTCCTATGCAAAATAAGTATGATTTGGGATAGGGCTGGGGAGGGCCGCTGCTCAGGCACATCTCTGTCAAGTAAAGGAGATTCAACTGAGGCAGCACAAGGGAACTCTCATCTGGGGACAACAACTGCAGGGAGAACACATATTTTCAGATGAACATGGGAGGGCAGAAGGCTGCCTAATACTGAAGCACCCCCAAACAACAAACCAAATGCAACAACTAGTACAAGCATTCCTGGGGGAAGGCCTGCAGCAGATGGATTTGCATATGGTGATGTCATCCAAGTAGTGGGTCAAAGTTGGCTTCAACCCTCGTCTGCATATGAAAAGAGAAAAGGGGCGTGCAGGGCATGGCGGCCTTTTGCGGCGCTTGGATGACCCCTAGTTCGCATTAAACACCTCCACCCTACTTCGGTGTGGGGCTCATGTTGGCTATGCCCCAGCCCCTGAAGCATTCAAGCTGATTACTTGCAGCAGCTGGGCACTGTAATAGCTCCAGAGCTGCTCTGTAAGGCAAGTAAAAGGGTGTGGGCCCTGCAGCACTACCTGTAGTTCGCATTGTGCGTTGGAAGGCACAAAGTAAGCAGACGGGAGAAGTCAAGATAGTGCGCAAGGGCATAGAAGGGAGCGGCTCAAGAAAAGAGAAGTGGAAACAGACAGCAAACTAGGCTGGAGAGAGACCTGAGACAAAGAGATCTGAATTATACGAGAGCCGACCAGGGGAAACACAAATTATGCAGTCAACTTTCCCACATTTGGGGAAATCGCAGGAGCAGCACACCCAGAGTGCAATGGATGAGCCTTGCCCTGGGAGAAGCACCTTCATGATCATGAAGGTGCTTCTCCCAGGGCAAGGCTCACCTATTGCACTCTGAGTGTGCTGCTCCTGCGATTTCCCCAAATGTGGTAAACTTGGCTGCATAATTTGTGTTTCCCCTGGTTGGCTCTCGTATAATTCAGATCTCTTTGTCTTAGGTCTCTCTCCAGCCTAGTTTGCTGTCTGTTTCCATTTCTCTTTTCTTGAGCCGCTCCCTTCTATGCCCTTGCGCACTATCTTGACTTCTCCCGTCTGCGTACTTTGTGCCTTCCAACGCACAATGCGAACTACAGGTAGTGCTGCAGGGCCCACGCCCTTTTACTTGCCTTACAGTGTAGCTCTGGAGCTGTTACAGTGCCCAGCTGCTGCAAGAAATCAGCTTGAATGCTTCAGGGGCTGGGGCATGGCCAACATGAGCCCCACACCGAAGGAGGGTGGGGGTGTTTAATGCAAACTAGGGGTCATCCAAGCGCCGCAAAAGGCCGCCATGCCCTGCATACCCCTTTTCTCTTTTCATATGCAGATGAGGGTTCCAGCCAACTTTGGCCCACTGCTTGGCTGACATCACCGTATGCAAATCCATCTTCTGCAGACCTTCCCCAAGGAATGCTTGCACTAGTTGTTGCATTTGGTTTGTTGTTTGGGGGTGCTTCAGTATTAGGCAGCCTTCTGCCCTCCCATGTTCATCTGAAAATATGTGTTCTCCCTGCAGTTGTTGTCCCCAGATGAGAGTTCCCTTGTGCTGCCTCAGTTGAATCTCCTTTACTTGACAAGGGAGGCATTTGGGATTTTTTCTTTGGGTACCCTTACTCCTGATGGTCTGAATGAGAGCATCGAACTGAACAACATTGGCAGTCTCTGAAGATTTTATCTATTGATTTACCTAATATATTATTTATTGAATATCCATTTATTGTATGTTTAATAAATAAACAAAATTATTAGAAGTAGCTATTTTGGGAACAGCTTTCCTCTTAGGATGAAACTGTATAATCCTGTTGTGTGTGTTCCTTTAAAGTTCTTTAGTAAAATCCACTAGTAATGATGAACATCAGATTTCTTCCTCCATCCTCTTTTTACACTTTCTCTTGGTTCTATATATATATATATTTTTATTTTTATTTTATTTTTTCCCCCCTCCTTCTCCCAAAAGGCCCCCCCTCCCTCCCCCCCTCCCTGTTTTAAATTTTAAAATCTTTAAATCTTTAAATCTTCGAATCCTTAAATTGTCTGTTTAATATTTATTTTTTATTCAATTCTTTTTGTTGTTTAAGCAGCAATGTAATTATTCCAGGGGTTAAAATAATGAAATATAGAAATAATATTAACAAAAATTAAAGGTAAAAATGAATTGATAGAATGATCCCATTAAAAGTAAATAAATAATATGGATGTTAAGCTTAGCAGGTTGGATTCGAACATGGGACTCGCTGCATAGAGTGCAGGTGATGTTTCCCCTGCGCCACGAGAGCAGCTTTAGAAGTGGCATGGATTTATGTTACCCTAAAAGGTTTTATATAAGTAAATGGGGATCCTTAGTGCTGAGTTTCTGAATAATGTATATGTGATTATAGATATGAGGTATTGATTGAAAGATTAGAGGTTAATCTGTATATAGATGATATATTTTCTGTTATTTTTTTAAACCACCTTGTTGCTTATTTTATTATTATTTTTAATCACCATGTTGCTTATTTTTATATTATGAAATGCATTTATATGTGCAATTGCAATTAGAAAGTTGTTCCATATATGAGTCATTACATGTATGCATCCAATTAGTATATGTATGTATCCAATCAACTAATTAGTAATGCTATTGGTCCGGTGCATTTTAAAAAGAGCCTGCTAGGCTGCTGATGTATCCTCTGACGAAACCGCTCTTGGATAACAGCGGAGAAACGCGTAAGCAAGGTGACTACCGGACACTCTGATTGCTGAGATATAAGCCCGTTCATGAACGAGCTACATCATGGTGGACGTCTGATGTAAAGACAGCGGTGAAGGGGAAAAAGCAATTTGAGACCGAGCAAAAGGAGGTCTCTACCCCACGGCAGGGAGAAATATCCCGACCGCGAGTGCCAATAAGATCCAGCCACGGTTAACGGGGGTCGTAGCATATCGCTGTGTTTCACCAACCATCACAGCGCTCTCCCCCTGTTTTCTTTCATTACTCACGTGAGTTACATATGAACTTTAACTGCAGTAAATAAGAGGCGTTGGTTACAACTGTTGCTGTTCATCCACAAGAAGGAATTTAATGTATCAATTACAATTGGAAAGTAACGATTAAATTACAACAGCTGTATCCAGGAGGATTTTTTGGACACTTTAATAGACATTCCGTTGTCATCAAGGGCAATATGAAATAGATACTGATTACATTTCGATATGGATAGTGGTGCCTATATATGTTGACTCCATTGTATTTTATTGAATGTGGGTTTCTTCTGTCTATATATATTTTTTTTAAATAAAGAGCTTGTATATTTTATTTTTTGCGCTCCCTTGATAACAAGTGTGATTATCTTTAAAATTTGGTTTATTATTGGTAGAACAGTACTACCTATGGGAGCAGCATTTTATAATATATGGTGAAAATTAATAGATGTATAAAGATTAAATAAGCAACAAATTGGTGAAATAGATACGTTTTGATAGGAGCGCTGGGTTCTATATATATATATATATATATATATATATATATTGACATTTGGTTATATATATGTATAGACTTTATAAATTCTTGACAGAGATGTGCCTGAGCAGCAGCCCTCCCCAGCCCTATTCCAAATCATACTTATTTTGCATAGGAGATACCATGGTCATGAAGATTGTTCTCCCAGGGTGAGGTTCATTCATTGCATTCTGGGTATGCTGATCCCTGTGATTTCCCCAAATGTGGGAAACTGGACTACATTATTTGTGGTAGTGAGGGACTGTGTTTGTGCTTTCCTCTGGTCAGCTCTGGTAATAGTCAGATTTCTTTGTCTCAGATCTTCCTCTAGCCTTGTTCTTCTTTCGAGAGTTCCCTTGTGCTGCCTCAGTTGGATCTCCTTCACTTGACAGGGGGGTGCCCGAGCAGCGACCCTCCCCAGCTCTAGCCCAACGCCTACTTACCTGCCAGGTGAGATACTATGATCATGAAGGTGCTTCTCCCAGGGCAAGGCTCACCCATTGCACTCTGGGTGTGCTGCTCCTGCGGTTTCCCCAAATGTTGGACACTTGACTGCATAATTTGTGTTTCCCCTGGTCGGCTCTCGTATAATTCAGATCTCTTTGTCTCAGGTCTCTCTCCAGCCTAGTTTGCTGTCTGTTTCCACTTCTCTTTTCTTGAGCCGCTCCCTTCTATGCCCTTGCGCACTATCCTGACTTCTCCCGTCTGCTTACTTTGTGCCTTCCAACGCACAATGCAAACTACAGGTAGTGCTGCAGGGCCCACGCCCTTTTACTTGCCTTACAGAGCAGCTCTGGAGCTGTTACAGTGCCCAGCTGCTGCAAGAAATCAGCTTGAATGTTTCAGGGGCTGGGGCATAGCCAACATGAGCCCTACACCGAAGGAGGGTGGAGGTGTTTAATGCGAACTAGGGGTCATCCAAGCGCCGCAAAAGGCCGCCATGCCCTGCACGCCCCTTTTCTCTTTTCATATGCAGACGAGGGTTGAAGCCAACTTTGACCCACTGCTTGGATGACATCACCATATGCAAATCCATCTGCTGCATGCCTTCCCCCGGGAATGCTTGCACTAGTTGTTGCATTTGGTTTGTTGTTTGGGGGTGCTTCAGTATTAGGCAGCCTTCTGCCCTACCATGTTCATCTGAAAATATGTGTTCTCCCTGCAGTTGTTGTCCCCAGATGAGAATTCCCTTATGCTGCCTCAGTTGAATCTCCTTTACTTGACAGAGATGTGCCTGAGCAGCGGTCCTCCCCAGCCCTATCCCAAATCATACTTATTTTGCATAGGAGATACCATTTTCATGAAGATTGTTCTCCCAGGGTGAGGTTCATTCATTGCATTCTGGGTATGCTGACCCCTGTGATTTCCCCAAATGTGGGAAACTCGACTGCATTATTTGTGGTAGTGGGGGACTGTGTTTGTGCTTTCCTCTGGTCAGCTCTGGTAAAAGTCAGATTTCTTTGTCTCAGATTTTCCTCTAGCCTTGTTCTTCTTTTCGAGAGTTCCCTTGTGTTGCCTCAGTTGGATCTCCTTCACTTGACAGGGGGGTGCCCGAGCAGCGACCCTCCCCAGCTCTAGCCCAACTCCTACTTACCTGCCTGGTGAAATACTATGATCATGAAGGTGCTTCTCCCAGGGCACGTCTCACCCATTGCACTCTGGGTGTGCTGCTCCTGTGATTTCCCCAAATGTGGGAAACTTGACTGCATAATTTGTGTTTCCCCTGGTCGGCTCTCGTATAATTCAGATCTCTTTGTCTCAGGTCTCTCTCCAGCCTAGTTTGCTGTCTGTTTCCACTTCTCTTTTCTTGAGCCGCTCCCTTCTATGCCCTTGCGCACTATCCTGACTTCTCCCGTCTGCTTACTTTGTGCCTTCCAACGCACAATGCAAACTACAGGTAGTGCTGCAGGGCCCACGCCCTTTTACTTGCCTTACAGAGCAGCTCTGGAGCTGTTACAGTGCCCAGCTGCTGCAAGAAATCAGCTTGAATGCTTCAGGGGCTGGGGCATAGCCAACATGAGCCCCACACCGAAGGAGGGTGGAGGTGTTTAATGCGAACTAGGGGTCATCCAAGCGCCGCAAAAGGCTGCCATGCCCTGTACGCCCCTTTTCTCTTTTCATATGCAGACGAGGGTTGAAGCCAACTTTGACCCATTGCTTGGATGACATCACCATATGCAAATCCATCTGCTGCAGGCCTTCCCCCAGGAATGCTTGCACTAGTTGTTGCATTTGGTTTGTTGTTTGGGGGTGCTTCAGTATTATGTAGCCTTCTGCCCTCCCATGTTCATCTGAAAATATGTGTTCTCCCTGCAGTTGTTGTCCCCAGATGAGAGTTCCCTTGTGCTGCCTCAGTTGAATCTCCTTTACTTGACAGAGATGTGCCTGAGCAGCGGCCCTCCCCAGCCCTATCCCAAATCATACTTATTTTGCATAGGAGAGACCATGGTCATGAAGATTGTTCTCCCAGGGTGAGGTTCATTCATTGCATTCTGGGTATGCTGACCCGTATGATTTCCCCAAATGTGGGAAACTCGACTGCATTATTTGTGGTGGTGGGGGTCTGTGTTTGTTCTTTCCACTAGTCAGCTCTGGTAAAAGTCAGATTTATTTGTCTCAGATCTTCCTCTAGCCTTGTTCTTCTTTCGAGAGTTTCCTTGTGCTGCCTCAGTTGGATCCCCTTCACTTGACAGGGGGATGCCCGAGCAGCGACCCTCCCCAGCTCTAGCCCAACTCCTACTTACCTGCCAGGTGAGATACTATGATCATGAAGGTGCTTCTCCCAGGGCAAGGCTCACCCATTGCACTCTGGGTGTGCTGCTCCTGCGATTTCCCCAAATGTGGGACACTTGACTGCATAATTTGTGTTTCCTCTGGTCAGCTCTCGTATAATTCAGATCTCTTTGTATCAGGTCTCTCTCCAGCCTAGTTTGCTGTCTGTTTCCACTTCTCTTTTCTTGAGCCGTTCCCTTCTATGCCCTTGCGCATTATCCTGACTTCTCCCGTCTGCTTAATTTGTGCCTTCCAACGCACAATGCGAACTACAGGTAGTGCTGCAGGGCCCACACCTTTTTACTTGCCTTACAGAGCAGCTCTGGAGCTGTTACAGTGCCCAGCTGCTGCAAGAAATCAGCTTGAATGCTTCAGGGGCTGGGGCATAGCCAACATGAGCCCCACACCGAAGGAGGGTGGAGGTGTTTAATGTGAACTAGGGGTCATCCAAGCGCCGCAAAAGGCCGCCATGCCCTGCATACCCCTTTTCTCTTTTCATATGCAGACGAGTGTTTAAGCCAACTTTGACCCACTGCTTGGATGACATCACCATATGCAAATCCATCTGCTGCAGGCCTTCCCCCAGGAATGCTTGCACTAGTTGTTGCATTTGGTTTGTTGTTTGGGGGTGCTTCAGTATTAGGCGGCCTTCTGCCCTTCCATGTTCATCTGAAAATATGTGTTCTCCCTGCAGTTGTTGTCCCCAGATGAGAGTTCCCTTGTGCTGCCTCAGTTGAATCTCCTTTACTTGACAGAGATGTGCCAGAGCAGCGGCCCTCCCCAGCCCTATCCCAAATCATACTTATTTTGCATAGGAGATACCATGGTCATGAAGATTGTTCTCCCAGGGTGAGGTTCATTCATTGCATTCTGGGTATGCTGACCCCTATGATTTCCCCAAATGTGGGAAACTCGACTGCATTATTTGTGGTAGTGGGGGACTGTGTTTGTGATTTCCTCTGGTCAGCTCTGGTAAAAGTCAGATTTCTTTGTCTCAGATCTTCCTCTAGCCTTGTTCTTCTTTCGAGAGTTTCCTTGTGCTGCCTCGGTTGGATCTCCTTCACTTGACAGGGGGGTGCCAGAGCAGCGACCCTCCCCAGCTCTATCCCAAATCTTACTTACCTGCCAGGTGAGATACTATGATCATGAAGGTGCTTCTCCCAGGGCAAGGCTCACCCATTGCACTCTGGGTGTGCTGCTCCTGCGATTTCCCCAAATGTGGGAAACTTGACTGCATAATTTGTGTTTCCCCTGGTCGGCTCTCGTATAATTCAGATCTCTTTGTCTCAGGTCTCTCTCCAGCCTAGTTTGCTGTCTGTTTCCACTTCTCTTTTCTTGAGCCGCTCCCTTCTATGCCCTTGCGCACTATCCTGACTTCTCCCGTCTGCTTACTTTGTGCCTTCCAACGCACAATGCGAACTACAGGTAGTGCTGCAGGGCCCACACCCTTTTACTTGCCTTACAGATCAGCTCTGGAGCTGTTACAGTGCCCAGCTGCTGCAAGAAATCAGCTTGAATGCTTCAGGGGCTGGGGCATAGCCAACATGAGCCCCTCACCGAAGGAGGGTGGAGGTGTTTAATGCGAACTAGGGGTCATCCAAGCGCCGCAAAAGGCCGCCATGCCCTGCACGCCCCTTTTCTCTTTTCATATGCAGACGAGGGTTGAAGCCATCTTTGACCCACTGCTTGGATGACATCACCATATGCAAATCCATCTGCTGCAGGCCTTCCCCCAGGAATGCTTGCACAAGTTGTTGCATTTGGTTTGTTGTTTGGGGGTGCTTCAGTATTAGGCAACCTTCTGCCCTCCCATGTTCATCTGAAAATATGTGTTCTCCCTGGAGTTGTTGTCCCAAGCTGAGAGTTCCCTTGTGCTGCCTCAGTTGAATCTCCTTTACTTGACAGAGATGTGCCTGAGCAGCGGCCCTCCCCAGCCCTATCCCAAATCATACTTATTTTGCATAGGAGATACCATGGTCATGAAGATTGTTCTCCCAGGGTGAGGTTCAGTCATTGCATTCTGGGTATGCTGACCCGTATGATTTCCCCAAATGTGGGAAACTCGACTGCATTATTTGTGGTGGTGGGGGACTGTGTTTGTTCTTTCCACTAGTCAGCTCTGGTAAAAGTCAGATTTATTTGTCTCAGATCTTCCTCTAGCCTTGTTCTTCTTTCGAGAGTTTCCTTGTGCTGCCTCAGTTGGATCCCCTTCACTTGACAGGGGGGTGCCCGAGCAGCGACCCTCCCCAGCTCTAGCCCAACTCCTACTTACCTGCCAGGTGAGATACTATGATCATGAAGGTGCTTCTCCCAGGGCAAGGCTCACCCATTGCACTCTGGGTGTGCTGCTCCTGCGATTTCCCCAAATGTGGGACACTTGACTGCATAATTTGTGTTTCCTCTGGTCAGCTCTCGTATAATTCAGATCTCTTTGTATCAGGTCTCTCTCCAGCCTAGTTTGCTGTCTGTTTCCACTTCTCTTTTCTTGAGCCGTTCCCTTCTATGCCCTTGCGCATTATCCTGACTTCTCCCGTCTGCTTAATTTGTGCCTTCCAACGCACAATGCGAACTACAGGTAGTGCTGCAGGGCCCACACCTTTTTACTTGCCTTACAGAGCAGCTCTGGAGCTGTTACAGTGCCCAGCTGCTGCAAGAAATCAGCTTGAATGCTTCAGGGGCTGGGGCATAGCCAACATGAGCCCCACACCGAAGGAGGGTGGAGGTGTTTAATGTGAACTAGGGGTCATCCAAGCGCCGCAAAAGGCCGCCATGCCCTGCATACCCCTTTTCTCTTTTCATATGCAGACGAGTGTTTAAGCCAACTTTGACCCACTGCTTGGATGACATCACCATATGCAAATCCATCTGCTGCAGGCCTTCCCCCAGGAATGCTTGCACTAGTTGTTGCATTTGGTTTGTTGTTTGGGGGTGCTTCAGTATTAGGCGGCCTTCTGCCCTTCCATGTTCATCTGAAAATATGTGTTCTCCCTGCAGTTGTTGTCCCCAGATGAGAGTTCCCTTGTGCTGCCTCAGTTGAATCTCCTTTACTTGACAGAGATGTGCCTGAGCAGCGGCCCTCCCCAGCCCTATCCCAAATCATACTTATTTTGCATAGGAGATACCATGGTCATGAAGATTGTTCTCCCAGGGTGAGGTTCATTCATTGCATTCTGGGTATGCTGACCCCTATGATTTCCCCAAATGTGGGAAACTCGACTGCATTATTTGTGGTAAGGGGGTACTGTGTTTGTGATTTCCTCTGGTCAGCTCTGGTAAAAGTCAGATTTCTTTGTCTCAGATCTTCCTCTAGCCTTGTTCTTCTTTCGAGAGTTCCCTTGTGCTGCCTCAGTTGGATCTCCTTCACTTGACAGGGGGGTGCCCGAGCAGCGACCCTACCCAGCTCTAGCCCAACTCCTACTTACCTGCCAGGTGAGATACTATGATCATGAAAATGCTTCTCCAAGGGCAAGGCTCACCCATTGCACTCTGGGTGTGCTGCCCATACGATTTCCCCAAATGTGGGAAACTTGACTGCATAATTTGTGTTTCCCCTGGTCGGCTCTCATATAATTCAGATCTCTTTGTCTCAGGTCTCTCTCCAGCCTAGTTTGCTGTCTGTTTCCACTTCTTTTTTTCTTGAGCCCCTCCCTTCAATACCCTTGTGCACTAACCTGACTTCTCCTCCCGTCTGCTTACTTTGTGCCTTACAATGCATAATGCAAACTACAGGTAGTGCTGCAGGGCCCACACCCTTTTACTTGCCTTAAAGAGCAGCTCTGGAGCTATTACAGTGCCCAGCTGCTGCAAGAAATCAGCTTGAATGCTTCAGGGGCATGGGCATGGCCAACATGAGCCCTACACCGAAGGAGGGTGGGGGTGTTTAATGCGAACTAGGGGTCATCCAAGCGCCGCAAAAGGCCGCCATGCCCTGCATACCCCTTTTCTCTTTTCATATGCAGATGAGGGTTCCAGCCACTTTTGGCCCACTGCTTGGATGACATCACCGTAAGCAAATCCGTCTTCTGCAGACCTTCCCCCAGGAATGCTTGTACTAGTTGTTGTATTTGGTTTGTTGTTTGGGGGTGCTTCAGTATTAGGCAGCCTTCTGCCCTCCCATGTTCATCTGAAAATATGTGTTCTCCCTGCAGTTGTTGTCCCCAGATGAGAGTTCCCTTGTGCTGCCTCAGTTGAATCTTCTTTACTTGACAGAGATGTGCCTGAGCAGCGGCCCACCCCAGCCCTATCCCAAAACATACTTATTTTGTATAGGAGATACCATGGTCATGAAGATTGTTCTCCCAGGGTGAGGTTCATTCATTGCATTCTGGGAATGCTGACCCCTGTGATTTCCCCAAATGTGGGAAACTCGACTGCATTTAATGTGGTAGTGGGGGACTGTGTTTGTGCTTTCCTCTGGTCAGCTCTGGTAAAAGTCAGATTTCTTTGTCTCAGATCTTCCTCTAGCCTTGTTCTTCTTTCGAGAGTTCCCTTGTGCTGCCTCAGTTGGATCTCCTTCACTTGACAGGGGGGTGCCCGAGCAGCGACCCTCCCCAGCTCTAGCCCATCTCCTACTTACCTGCCAGGTGAAATACTATGATCAGGAAGGTGCTTCTCCCAGGGCAAGGCTCACCCATTGCACTCTGGGTGTGCTGCTCCTCTGATTTCCCCAAATGTGGGACACTTGACTGCATAATTTGTGTTTCCTCTGGTCGGCTCTCGTATAATTCAGATCTCTTTGTCTCAGGTCTCTCTCCAGCCTAGTTTGCTGTCTGTTTCCACTTCTCTTTTATTGAGCCGCTCCCTTCTATGCCCTTGCGCACTATCCTGACTTCTCCCGTCTGCTTACTTTGTGCCTTCCAACGCACAATGCGAACTACAGGTAGTGCTGCAGGTCCCACACCCTTTTATTTGCCTTACAGAGCAGCTCTGGAGCTGTTACAGTGCCCAGCTGCTGCAAGAAATCAGCTTGAATGCTTCAGGGGCTGGGGCATAGCCAACATGAGCCTCACACCGAAGGAGGGTGGAGGTGTTTAATGCGAACTAGGGGTCATCCAAGCGCTGCAAAAGGCCGCCATGCCCTGCACGCCCCTTTTCTCTTTTCTTATGCAGACGAGGGTTGAAGCCAACTTTGACCCACTGCTTGGATGACATCACCATATGCAAATCCATCTGCTGCAGGCCTTCCCCCAGGAATGCTTGCCTAGTTGTTGCATTTGGTTTGTTGTTTGGGGGTGCTTCAGTATTAGGCAGCCTTCTGCCCTCCCATGTTCATCTGAAAATATGTGTTCTCCCTGCAGTTGTTGTCCCCAGATGAGAGTTCCCTTGTGCTGCCTCAGTTGAATCTCCTTTACTTGACAGAGATGTGCCTGAGCAGCGGCCCTCCCCAGCCCTATCCCAAATCATATTTATTTTGCATAGGAGATACCATGGTCATGAAGATTGTTCTCCCAGGGTGAGGTTCATTCATTGCATTCTGGGTATGCTGACCCCTATGATTTCCCCAAATGTGGGAAACTCGACTGCATTATTTGTGGTAGTGGGGGACTGTGTTTGTTCTTTCCTCTGGTCAGCTCTGGTAAAAGTCAGATTTATTTGTCTCAGATCTTCCTCTAGCCTTGTTCTTCTTTCGAGAGTTTCCTTGTGCTGCCTCAGTTGGATCTCCTTCACTTGACAGGGGGGTGCCTGAGCAGCGACCCTCCCCAGCTCTAGCCCAACTCCTACTTACCTGCCAGGTGAGATACTATGATCATGAAGTTGCTTCTTCCAGGGCAAGGCTCACCCAATGCACTCTGGGTGTGCTGCTCCTGCGATTTCCCCAAATGTGGGAAACTTGACTGCATAATTTGTGTTTCCCCTGGTCGGCTCTCGTATAATTCAGATCTCTTTGTCTCAGGTCTCTCTCCAGCCTAGTTTGCTGTCTGTTTCCACTTCTCTTTTCTTGAGCCGCTCCCTTCTATGCCCTTGCGCACTATCCTGACTTCTCCCGTATGCTTAATTTGTGCCTTCCAACACACAATGCGAACTACAGGTAGTGCTGCAGGGCCCACACCCTTTTACTTGCCTTACAGAGCAGCTCTGGAGCTGTTACAGTGCCCAGCTGCTGCAACAAATCAGCTTGAATGCTTCAGGGGCTGGGGCATAGCCAACATGAGCCCCATACCGAAGGAGGGTGGAGGTGTTTAATGCGAACTAGGGGTCATCCAAGCGCCGCAAAAGGCCGCCATGCCCTGCATACCCCTTTTCTCTTTTCATATGCAGATGAGGGTTCCAGCCAACTTTGGCCCACTGCTTGGATGACATCACCGTATGCAAATCCGTCTTCTGCAGACCTTCCCCCAGGAATGCTTGCACAAGTTGTTGCATTTGGTTTGTTGTTTGGGGGTTCTTCAGTATTAGGCAGCCTTCTGCCCTCCCATGTTCATCTGAAAATATGTGTTCTCCCTGCAGTTGTTGTCCCCAGATGAGAGTTCCCTTGTGCTGCCTCAGTTGAATCTCCTTTACTTGACAGAGATGTGCCTGAGCAGCGGCCCTCCCCAGCCCTATCCCAAATCATACTTATTTTGCATAGGAGATACCATGGTCATGAAGATTGTTCTCCCAGGGTGAGGTTCATTCATTGCATTCTGGGTATGCTGACCCCTGTGATTTCCCCAAATGTGGGAAACTCGACTGCATTATTTGTGGTAGTGGGGGACTGTGTTTGTGCTTTCCTCTGGTCAGCTCTGGTAAAAGTCAGATTTCTTTGTCTCAGATCTTCCTCTAGCCTTGTTCTTCTTTCGAGAGTTCCCTTGTGCTGCCTCAGTTGGATCTCCTTCACTTGACAGGGGGGTGCCCGAGCAGCGACCCTCCCCAGCTCTAGCCCAACTCCTACTTACCTGCCAGGTGAGATACTATTAAGTTGATTTTTGAAAGAAAACAATACTGTCAATATACTATTAAAACAAATTAAAATGGTAAAAGTTATTGTACTTTAAGTAAAAATAAAAGAGCTAAAATATCAATCCCAGTTTTGGATTACTTTAATTAACAAAAAAAATGCATATAGCAGAGGATAGTTTCAATCTGCCTACCTCTGGGTTATGGGCCCAGCATGCTTCCATTGCAGTACTCTGCTGCACATGTAAGTGCAAGAGATCCTGAAGCACTCACTCATCATGGGAAAGTACCAATGTGTTTCTTCGTTGGTTGATCTAAGAAACATCTTACAAAAACTCTCCAGATTATTGACTTTCTAAAGTTTTTCTAGGAAACGTTCTAGATGAATGCTTATTAGCCTTTGTCAGTATGCACTTTTGCAAAGTGTCTCTGTTGCGCAATCAGTTAGTGTGTTTGGCTACTAACCAAAAGGTTGATGGTTCAATCCCACCCTGGAATGTAATTGACCTTGTGATCAGGTTTTGGTGATCTTTAAGTAGACAAGTCAAAATTTCAAACCCCCTCTTATGATGTAGGGTACCTGGCCTTCTCTGATGTAACCAGAGTTAGATTTGATTAAGTGATTTTATAAAAAAACAGCTAGGAAGCACAATTTAGCAGTGGGTTGCAGAGAAAAAAAAATATGCTGGCAGAAAAATCCAATTGAGTGATTAAACAGCTCTTCATTTTCTGGCTTTATTTTTATGCTAACAAATTTGTTCTCTGAAAAGTGTCCACAAAGCCAAGTCTCTGATGAACACCTTTGTAGGGATGGTTTTTCACCTATTACTGAATTAAACTTGCTTCATTGGAAAGGCAGCAAGATGCATCCTCATTTCAATGTCTACTGAAATAATACGGGTTGACACCAGGAAACATTAACGCCAATGCATCCTTGCTGCTTTCTCATGTGGAAGTCTGTTTAATGTGAAAACAAGGTGATATCTAAGTAGCACACAGGTAAGGAATTAAGAAAATCTTTATTTAAGGGTGAAGATGTTTCTCACAAAATTGTTGCCCCAATGCATCATTGAAATTCAAGCTGGAAAGATGATTTTAATATATCACTTGTACATTTTGTATTGCTCTTCTGGTGACAATGTAGTTTGTTTTTGTCAATTACCATTTTAATAATAGGGTAAAGAAAATTAAGTGGATTTTTGAAAGAAAACAATACTGTCAATATACTATTAAAACAAATTAAGATGGTAAAAGTTATTGTACTTTAAGTAAAAATAAAAGAGCTAAAATATCAATCCCAGTTTTGGATTACTTTAACTAAAAAAAATGCATATAGCAGAGGATTGTTTCAATCTGCCTACCTCTGGGTTATAGGCCCAGCATGCTTCCATTGCAGTACTCTGCTGCACATGTAAGTGCAAGAGATCCTGAAGCACTCACTCATCATGGGAAAGTACCAATGTGTTTCTTCGTTGGTTGATGGAAGAAACATCTTACAAAAACTCTCCAGATTATTGACTTTTTAAAGTTTTTCTAGGAAACGTTTTAGATGAATGCTTATTAGCCTTTGTCAGTATGGAATTTTTCAAAGTGTCTCTGTGGCACAATCAGTTAGTGTGAACGGCTATTAACTAAAAGGTTGGTGGTTCAATCCCACCCAGGGACGTAATTGACCTTGTTATCAGATTTTGGTGATCTGTAAGTAGACAAGTCAAAATTTCAAACCCCCTGTTATGGTGTAGGGTACCTGGCCTTCTCTGATGTAGTTAGATTTGATTCAGTGATTTTATAAAAACAGCTAGGAAGCACAATTTAGCAGTGGGTTGCAGAGAAAAAGAAATATGCTTGCAAAAAAAATTCAATTGAGTGATTAAACAGCTCTTCATTTTCTGGCTTTATTTTTATGCTAACAAATTTGTTCTCTGAAAAGTGTCCACAAAGCCAAGTCTCTGATTAACACCTTTGTAAGGATGGTTTTTCACCTATTACTAAATTAAACTTGCTTCATTGGAAAGGCAGCAAGATGCATCCTCATTTCAATGTCTACTGAAATAATACAGGTTGACACCAGGAAACATTAACGCCACTGCATCCTTGCTGCTTTCTCATGTGGAAGTCTGTTTAATGTGAAAACAAGGTGATATCTAATTAGCACACAGGTAAGGAATTAAGAAAATCTTTATTTAAGGGTGAAAATGTTTCTTACAAAATCGTTGCCCCAATGCATCATTGAAATTCAAGCTGGAAAGATGATTTTAATATATCACTAGTACAGTTTGTATTGCTCTTCTGGTGACAATGTAGTTTGTTTTTGTCAATTACCATTTTAATAATAGGGTAAAGAAAATTAAGTGGATTTTTGAAAGAAAACAATACTGTCAATATACTATTAAAACAAATTAAAATGGTAAAAGTTATTGTACTTTAAGTAAAAATAAAAGAGCCAAAATATCAATCCCAGTTTTGGATTACTTTAATTAACAAAAAAAAATGCATATAGCAGAGGATAGTTTCAATCTGCCTACCGCTGGGTTATGGGCCCAGCATGCTTCCATTGCTGTACTCTGCTGCACATGTAAGTGCAAGAGATCCTAAAGCACTCACTCATCATGGGAAAGTACCAATGTGTTTCTTCGTTGGTTGATGGAAGAAACATCTTAAAAAAACTCTCCAGATTATTGACTTTTTAAAGTTTTTCTGGGAAACGTTTTAGATGAATGCTTATTAGCCTTTGTCAGTATGGACTTTTGCAAAGTGTCTCTGTGGCGCAAACAGTTAGTGTGTAAGGCTATTAACCAAAAGGTTGGTGGTTCAATCCCACCCAGGGACGTAATTGACCTTGTTATCAGATTTTAGTGATCTTTAAGTAGACAAGTCAACATTTCAAACCCCCTGTTATGGTGTAGGGTACCTGGCCTTCTCTGATGTAATCAGAGTTAGATTTGATTCAGTGATTTTATAAAAACAGCTAGGAAGCACAATTTAGCAGCGGGTTGCAGAGAAAAAGAAATATGCTGGCAAAAAAATCCAATTGAGAGATTAAACAGCTCTTCATTTTCTGGCTTTATTTTTATGCTAACAAATTTGTTCTCTGAAAAGTGTCCACAAAGCCAAGTCTCTGATTAACACCTTTGTAAGGATGGTTTTTCACCTATTACTAAATTAAACTTGCTTCATTGGAAAGGCAGCAAGATGCATCCTCATTTCAATGTCTACTGAAATAATACAGGTTGACACCAGGAAACATTAACGCCACTGCATCCTTGCTGCTTTCTCATGTGGAAGTCTGTTTAATGTGAAAACAAGGTGATATCTAATTAGCACACAGGTTAGGAATTAAGAAAATCTTTATTTAAGGGTGAAAATGTTTCTTACAAAATCGTTGCCCCAATGCATCATTGAAATTCAAGCTGGAAAGATGATTTTAATATATCACTTGTACATTTTGTATTGCTCTTCTGGTGACAATGTAGTTTGTTTTTGTCAATTACCATTTTAATAATAGGGTAAAGAAAATTAAGTGGATTTTTAAAAGAAAACAATACTTTCAATATACTATTAAAACAAATTAAAATGGTAAAAGTTATTGTACTTTAATGAAAAATAAAAGAGCAAAAATATCAATCCCAGTTTTGGATTACTTAAATTAACAAAAAAAAATGCATATAGCAGAGGATAGTTTTAATCTGCCTACCTCTGGGTTATGGGCCCAGCATGCTTCCATTGCAGTACTCTGCTGCACATGTAAGTGCAAGAGATCCTGAAGCACTCACTCATCATGGGAAAGTACCAATGTGTTTCTTCGTTGGTTGATGGAAGAAACATCTTACAAAAACTCTCCAGATTATTGACTTTTTAAAGTTTTTCTAGGAAACGTTTTAGATGAATGCTTATTAGCCTTTGTCAGTATGTACTTTTGCAAAGTGTCTCTGTGGCGCAATCAGTTAGTGTGTATGGCTATTAACCAAAAGGTTGGTGGTTCAATCCCACCAAGGGACGTAATTGACCTTGTTATCAGATTTTGGTGATCTTTAAGTAGACAAGTCAAAATTTCAAACCCCCTCTTATGGTGTAGGGTACCTGGCCTTCTCTGATGTAATCAGAGTTAGATTTGATTCAGTGATTTTATAAAAACAGCTAGGAAGCACAATTTAGCAGTGGGTTGCAGAGAAAAAGAAATATGCTGGCAAAAAAATCCAATTGAGTGATTAAACAGCTCTTCATTTTCTGGCTTTATTTTTATGCTAACAAATTTGTTCTCTGAAAAGTGTCCACAAAGCCAAGTCTCTGATTAACACCTTTGTAGGGATGGTTTTTCACCTATTACTAAATTAAACTTGCTTCATTGGAAAGGCAGCAAGATGCATCCTCATTTCAATGTCTACTGAAATAATACGGGTTGATACCAGGAAACATTAACGCCACTGCATCCTTGCTGCTTTCTCATGTGGAAGTCTGTTTAATGTGAAAACAAGGTGATATCTAATTAGGACACAGGTAAGGAATTAAGAAAATCTTTATTTAAGGGTGAAGATGTTTCTCACAAAATCGTTGCCCCAATGCATCATTGAAATTCAAGCTGGAAAGATGATTTTAATATATCACTTGTACATTTTGTATTGCTCTTCTGGTGACAATGTAGTTTGTTTTTGTCAATTACCATTTTAATAATAGGGTAAAGAAAATTAAGTGGATTTTTGAAAGAAAACAATACTGTCAATATAATATTAAAACAAATTAAAATGGTAAAAGTTAGTGTACTTTAAGTAAAAATAAAAGAGCTAAAATATCAATCCCAGTTTTGGATTACTTTAATTAAAAAAAAATGCATATAGCAGAGGATAGTTTTAATCTGCCTACCTCTGGGTTATGGGCCCAGCATGCTTCCATTGCAGTACTCTGCTGCACATGTAAGTGCAAGAGATCCTGAAGCACTCACTCATCATGGGAAAGTACCAATGTGTTTCTTCGTTGGTTGATCTAAGAAACATCTTACAAAAACTCTCCAGATTATTGACTTTTTAAAGTTTTTGTAGGAAACGTTCTAGATGAATGCTTATTAGCCTTTGTCAGTATCCACTTTTGCAAAGTGTCTCTGTGGTGCAATCAGTTAGTGTGTTTGGCTACTAACCAAAAGGTTGGTGGTTCAATCCCACCCAGGGATGAAAGTGACCTTGTGATCAGGTTTTGGTGATCTTTAAGTAGACAAGTCAAAATTTCAAACCCCCTCTTATGATGTAGGGTACCTGGCCTTCTCTGATGTAATCAGAGTTAGATTTGATTAAGTGATTTTAAAAAAAACAGCTAGGAAGCACAATTTAGCAGTGGGTTGCAGAGAAAAAAAATATGCTGGCAAAAAAATCCAATTGAGTGATTAAACAGCTCTTCATTTTCTGGCTTTATTTTTATGCTAACAAATTTGTTCTCTGAAAAGTGTCCACAAAGCCAAGTCTCTGATTAACACCTTTGTAGGGATGGTTTTTCACCTATAACTAAATTAAACTTGCTTAATTGGAAAGGCAGCAAGATGCATCCTCATTTCAATGTCTACTGAAATAATACAGGTTGACACCAGGAAACATTAACGCCACTGCATCCTTGCTGCTTTCTCATGTAGAAGTCTGTTTAATGTGAAAACAAGGTGATATCTAATTAGCACACAGGTAAGGAATTAAGAAAATCTTTATTTAAGGGTGAAGATGTTTCTCACAAAATCGTTGCCCCAATGCATCATTGAAATTCAAGCTGGAAAGATGATTTTAATATATCACTTGTACATTTTGTATTGCTCTTCTGGTGACAATGTAGTTTGTTTTTGTCAATTACCCTTTTAATAATAGGGTAAAGAAAATTAAGTGGATTTTTTAAAGAAAACTATACTGTCAATATACTATTAAAACAAATTAAAATGGTAAAAGTTATTGTACTTTAAGTAAAAATAAAAGAGCAAAAATATCAATCCCAGTTTTGATTACTTAAATTAACAAAAAAAAATGCATATAGCAAAGGATAGTTTCAATCTGCCTACCTCTGGGTTATGGGCCCAGCATGCTTCCATTGCAGTACTCTGCAGCACATGTAAGTGCAAGAGATCCTGAAGCACTCACTCATCATGGGAAAGTACCAATGTGTTTCTTCGTTGGTTGATGGAAGAAACATCTTACAAAAACTCTCCAGATTATTGACTTTTTAAAGTTTTTCTAGGAAACGTTCTAGATGTATGCTTATTAGCCTTTGTCAGTATGGACTTTTTGCAAAGTGTCTCTGTGGCGCAATCGGTTAGTGTGTCCGGCTCCTAACCAAAAGGTTGGTGGTTCAATCCCACCCAGGGACGTAATTGACCTTGTTATCAGATTTTGGTGATCTTTAAGTAGACAAGTCAAAATTTCAAACCACCTGTTATGGTGTAGGGTACCTGGCCTTCTCTGATGTAATCAGAGTTAGATTTGATTAAGTGATTTTATAAAAACAGCTAGGAAGCACAATTTAGCAGTGGGTTGCAGAGAAAAAGAAATATGCTGGCAAAAAAACTCCAATTGAGTGATTAAACAGCTCTTCATTTTCTGGCTTTATTTTTATGCTAACAAATTTGTTCTCTGAAAAGTGTCCACAAAGCCAAGTCTCTAATTAACACCTTTGTAGGGATGGTTTTTCACCTATTACTAAATTAAACTTGCTTCATTGGAAAGGCAGCAAGATGCATCCTCATTTCAATGTCTACTGAAATAATACAGGTTGACACCAGGAAACATTAACGCCACTGCATCCTTGCTGCTTTCTCATGTAGAAGTCTGTTTAATGTGAAAACAAGGTGATATCTAATTAGCAAACAGGTAAGGAATTAAGAAAATCTTTATTTAAGGGTGAAGATGTTTCTCACAAAATCGTTGCCCCAATGCATCATTGAAATTCAAGCTGGAAAGATGATTTTAATATATCACTTGTACATTTTGTATTGCTCTTCTGGTGACAATGTAGTTTGTTTTTGTCAATTACCCTTTTAATAATAGGGTAAAGAAAATTAAGTGGATTTTTTAAAGAAAACTATACTGTCAATATACTATTAAAACAAATTAAAATGGTAAAAGTTATTGTACTTTAAGTAAAAATAAAAGAGCCAAAATATCAATCCCAGTTTTGGATTACTTTAATTAACAAAAAAAAAATGCCTATAGCAGAGGATAGTTTCAATCTGCCTACCGCTGGGTTATGGGCCCAGCATGCTTCCATTGCTGTACTCTGCTGCACATGTAAGTGCAAGAGATCCTAAAGCACTCACTCATCATGGGAAAGTACCAATGTGTTTCTTCGTTGGTTGATGGAAGAAACATCTTAAAAAAACTCTCCAGATTATTGACTTTTTAAAGTTTTTCTGGGAAACGTTTTAGATGAATGCTTATTAGCCTTTGTCAGTATGGACTTTCGCAAAGTGTCTCTGTGGCGCAATCAGTTAGTGTGTAAGGCTATTAACCAAAAGGTTGGTGGTTCAATCCCACCCAGGGACGTAATTGACCTTGTTATCAGATTTTGGTGATCTTTAAGTAGACAAGTCAAAATTTCAAACCCCCTGTTACGGTGTAGGGTACCTGGCCTTCTCTGATGTAATCAGAGTTAGATTTGATTCAGTGATTTTATAAAAACAGCTAGGAAGCACAATTTAGCAGCGGGTTGCAGAGAAAAAGAAATATGCTGGCAAAAAAATCCAATTGAGTGATTAAACAGCTCTTCATTTTCTGGCTTTATTTTTATGCTAACAAATTTGTTCTCTGAAAAGTGTCCACAAAGCCAAGTCTCTGATTAACACCTTTGTAAGGATGGTTTTTCACCTATTACTAAATTAAACTTGCTTCATTGGAAAGGCAGCAAGATGCATCCTCATTTCAATGTCTACTGAAATAATACAGGTTGACACCAGGAAACATTAACGCCACTGCATCCTTGCTGCTTTCTCATGTGGAAGTCTGTTTAATGTGAAAACAAGGTGATATCTAATTAGCACACAGGTTAGGAATTAAGAAAATCTTTATTTAAGGGTGAAAATGTTTCTTACAAAATCGTTGCCCCAATGCATCATTGAAATTCAAGCTGGAAAGATGATTTTAATATATCACTTGTACATTTTGTATTGCTCTTCTGGTGACAATGTAGTTTGTTTTTGTCAATTACCATTTTAATAATAGGGTAAAGAAAATTAAGTGGATTTTTAAAAGAAAACAATACTTTCAATATACTATTAAAACAAATTAAAATGGTAAAAGTTATTGTACTTTAATGAAAAATAAAAGAGCAAAAATATCAATCCCAGTTTTGGATTACTTAAATTAACAAAAAAAAATGCATATAGCAGAGGATAGTTTTAATCTGCCTACCTCTGGGTTATGGGCCCAGCATGCTTCCATTGCAGTACTCTGCTGCACATGTAAGTGCAAGAGATCCTGAAGCACTCACTCATCATGGGAAAGTACCAATGTGTTTCTTCGTTGGTTGATGGAAGAAACATCTTACAAAAACTCTCCAGATTATTGACTTTTTAAAGTTTTTCTAGGAAACGTTTTAGATGAATGCTTATTAGCCTTTGTCAGTATGTACTTTTGCAAAGTGTCTCTGTGGCGCAATCAGTTAGTGTGTATGGCTATTAACCAAAAGGTTGGTGGTTCAATCCCACCAAGGGACGTAATTGACCTTGTTATCAGATTTTGGTGATCTTTAAGTAGACAAGTCAAAATTTCAAACCCCCTCTTATGGTGTAGGGTACCTGGCCTTCTCTGATGTAATCAGAGTTAGATTTGATTCAGTGATTTTATAAAAACAGCTAGGAAGCACAATTTAGCAGTGGGTTGCAGAGAAAAAGAAATATGCTGGCAAAAAAATCCAATTGAGTGATTAAACAGCTCTACATTTTCTGGCTTTATTTTTATGCTAACAAATTTGTTCTCTGAAAAGTGTCCACAAAGCCAAGTCTCTGATTAACACCTTTGTAGGGATGGTTTTTCACCTATTACTAAATTAAACTTGCTTCATTGGAAAGGCAGCAAGATGCATCCTCATTTCAATGTCTACTGAAATAATACGGGTTGATACCAGGAAACATTAACGCCACTGCATCCTTGCTGCTTTCTCATGTGGAAGTCTATTTAATGTGAAAACAAGGTGATATCTAATTAGGACACAGGTAAGGAATTAAGAAAATCTTTATTTAAGGGTGAAGATGTTTCTCACAAAATCGTTGCCCCAATGCATCATTGAAATTCAAGCTGGAAAGATGATTTTAATATATCACTTGTACATTTTGTATTGCTCTTCTGGTGACAATGTAGTTTGTTTTTGTCAATTACCATTTTAATAATAGGGTAAAGAAAATTAAGTGGATTTTTGAAAGAAAACAATACTGTCAATATACTATTAAAACAAATTAAAATGGTAAAAGTTAGTGTACTTTAAGTAAAAATAAAAGAGCTAAAATATCAATCCCAGTTTTGGATTACTTTAATTAAAAAAAAAAATGCATATAGCAGAGGATAGTTTTAATCTGCCTACCTCTGGGTTATGGGCCCAGCATGCTTCCATTGCAGTACTCTGCTGCACATGTAAGTGCAAGAGATCCTGAAGCACTCACTCATCATGGGAAAGTACCAATGTGTTTCTTCGTTGGTTGATCTAAGAAACATCTTACAAAAACTCTCCAGATTATTGACTTTTTAAAGTTTTTCTAGGAAACGTTCTAGATGAATGCTTATTAGCCTTTGTCAGTATTCACTTTTGCAAAGTGTCTCTGTGGTGCAATCAGTTAGTGTGTTTGGCTACTAACCAAAAGGTTGGTGGTTCAATCCCACCCAGGGATGAAAGTGACCTTGTGATCAGGTTTTGGTGATCTTTAAGTAGACAAGTCAAAATTTCAAACCCCCTCTTATGATGTAGGGTACCTGGCCTTCTCTGATGTAATCAGAGTTAGATTTGATTAAGTGATTTTATAAAAAACAGCTAGGAAGCACAATTTAGCAGTGGGTTGCAGAGAAAAAAAATATGCTGGCAGAAAAATCCAATTGAGTGATTAAACAGCTCTTCATTTTCTGGATTTATTTTTATGCTAACAAATTTGTTCTCTGAAAAGTGTCCACAAAGCCAAGTCTCTGATTAACACCTTTGTAGGGATGGTTTTTCACCTATAACTAAATTAAACTTGCTTAATTGGAAAGGCAGCAAGATGCATCCTCATTTCAATGTCTACTGAAATAATACAGGTTGACACCAGGAAACATTAACGCCACTGCATCCTTGCTGCTTTCTCATGTAGAAGTCTGTTTAATGTGAAAACAAGGTGATATCTAATTAGCACACAGGTAAGGAATTAAGAAAATCTTTATTTAAGGGTGAAGATGTTTCTCACAAAATCGTTGCCCCAATGCATCATTGAAATTCAAGCTGGAAAGATGATTGTAATATATCACTTGTACATTTTGTATTGCTCTTCTGGTGACAATGTAGTTTGTTTTTGTCAATTACCATTTTAATAATAGGGTAAAGAAAATTAAGTGGATTTTTGAAAGAAAACAATACTGTCAATATAATATTAAAACAAATTAAAATGGTAAAAGTTAGTGTACTTTAAGTAAAAATAAAAGAGCTAAAATATCAATCCCAGTTTTGGATTACTTTAATTAAAAAAAAAATGCATATAGCAGAGGATAGTTTTAATCTGCCTACCTCTGGGTTATGGGCCCAGCATGCTTCCATTGCAGTACTCTGCTGCACATGTAAGTGCAAGAGATCCTGAAGCACTCACTCATCATGGGAAAGTACCAATGTGTTTCTTCGTTGGTTGATCTAAGAAACATCTTACAAAAACTCTCCAGATTATTGACTTTTTAAAGTTTTTCTAGGAAACGTTCTAGATGAATGCTTATTAGCCTTTGTCAGTATCAACTTTTGCAAAGTGTCTCTGTGGTGCAATCAGTTAGTGTGTTTGGCTACTAACCAAAAGGTTGGTGGTTCAATCCCACCCAGGGATGAAAGTGACCTTGTGATCAGGTTTTGGTGATCTTTAAGTAGACAAGTCAAAATTTCAAACCCCCTCTTATGATGTAGGGTACCTGGCCTTCTCTGATGTAATCAGAGTTAGATTTGATTAAGTGATTTTATAAAAAACAGCTAGGAAGCACAATTTAGCAGTGGGTTGCAGAGAAAAAAAATATGCTGGCAGAAAAATCCAATTGAGTGATTAAACAGCTCTTCATTTTCTGGCTTTATTTTTATGCTAACAAATTTGTTCTCTGAAAAGTGTCCACAAAGCCAAGTCTCTGATTAACACCTTTGTAGGGATGGTTTTTCACCTATAACTAAATTAAACTTGCTTAATTGGAAAGGCAGCAAGATGCATCCTCATTTCAATGTCTACTGAAATAATACAGGTTGATACCAGGAAACATTAACGCCACTGCATCCTTGCTGCTTTCTCATGTAGAAGTCTGTTTAATGTGAAAACAAGGTGATATCTAATTAGCACACAGGTAAGGAATTAAGAAAATCTTTATTTAAGGGTGAAGATGTTTCTCACAAAATCGTTGCCCCAATGCATCATTGAAATTCAAGCTGGAAAGATGATTTTAATATATCACTTGTACATTTTGTATTGCTCTTCTGGTGACAATGTAGTTTGTTTTTGTCAATTACCCTTTTAATAATAGGGTAAAGAAAATTAAGTGGATTTTTTAAAGAAAACTATACTGTCAATATACTATTAAAACAAATTAAAATGGTAAAAGTTATTGTACTTTAAGTAAAAATAAAAGAGCAAAAATATCAATCCCAGTTTTGATTACTTAAATTAACAAAAAAAAATGCATATAGCAAAGGATAGTTTCAATCTGCCTACCTTTGGGTTATGGGCCCAGCATGCTTCCATTGCAGTACTCTGCAGCACATGTAAGTGCAAGAGATCCTGAAGCACTCACTCATCATGGGAAAGTACCAATGTGTTTCTTCGTTGGTTGATGGAAGAAACATCTTACAAAAACTCTCCAGATTATTGACTTTTTAAAGTTTTTCTAGGAAACGTTCTAGATGTATGCTTATTAGCCTTTGTCAGTATGGACTTTTTGCAAAGTGTCTCTGTGGCGCAATCGGTTAGTGTGTCCGGCTCCTAACCAAAAGGTTGGTGGTTCAATCCCACCCAGGGACGTAATTGACCTTGTTATCAGATTTTGGTGATCTTTAAGTAGACAAGTCAAAATTTCAAACCACCTGTTATGGTGTAGGGTACCTGGCCTTCTCTGATGTAATCAGAGTTAGATTTGATTAAGTGATTTTATAAAAACAGCTAGGAAGCACAATTTAGCAGTGGGTTGCAGAGAAAAAGAAATATGCTGGCAAAAAAACTCCAATTGAGTGATTAAACAGCTCTTCATTTTCTGGCTTTATTTTTATGCTAACAAATTTGTTCTCTGAAAAGTGTCCACAAAGCCAAGTCTCTGATTAACACCTTTGTAGGGATGGTTTTTCACCTATTACTAAATTAAACTTGCTTCATTGGAAAGGCAGCAAGATGCATCCTCATTTCAATGTCTACTGAAATAATACAGGTTGACACCAGGAAACATTAACGCCACTGCATCCTTGCTGCTTTCTCATGTAGAAGTCTGTTTAATGTGAAAACAAGGTGATATCTAATTAGCAAACAGGTAAGGAATTAAGAAAATCTTTATTTAAGGGTGAAGATGTTTCTCACAAAATCGTTGCCCCAATGCATCATTGAAATTCAAGCTGGAAAGATGATTTTAATATATCACTTGTACATTTTGTATTGCTCTTCTGGTGACAATGTAGTTTGTTTTTGTCAATTACCCTTTTAATAATAGGGTAAAGAAAATTAAGTGGATTTTTTAAAGAAAACTATACTGTCAATATACTATTAAAACAAATTAAAATGGTAAAAGTTATTGTACTTTAAGTAAAAATAAAAGAGCCAAAATATCAATCCCAGTTTTGGATTACTTTAATTAACAAAAAAAAAATGCATATAGCAGAGGATAGTTTCAATCTGCCTACCGCTGGGTTATGGGCCCAGCATGCTTCCATTGCTGTACTCTGCTGCACATGTAAGTGCAAGAGATCCTAAAGCACTCACTCATCATGGGAAAGTACCAATGTGTTTCTTCGTTGGTTGATGGAAGAAACATCTTAAAAAAACTCTCCAGATTATTGACTTTTTAAAGTTTTTCTGGGAAACGTTTTAGATGAATGCTTATTAGCCTTTGTCAGTATGGACTTTCGCAAAGTGTCTCTGTGGCGCAATCAGTTAGTGTGTAAGGCTATTAACCAAAAGGTTGGTGGTTCAATCCCACCCAGGGACGTAATTGACCTTGTTATCAGATTTTGGTGATCTTTAAGTAGACAAGTCAAAATTTCAAACCCCTTGTTATGGTGTAGGGTACCTGGCCTTCTCTGATGTAATCAGAGTTAGATTTGATTCAGTGATTTTATAAAAACAGCTAGGAAGCACAATTTAGCAGCGGGTTGCAGAGAAAAAGAAATATGCTGGCAAAAAAATCCAATTGAGTGATTAAACAGCTCTTCATTTTCTGGCTTTATTTTTATGCTAACAAATTTGTTCTCTGAAAAGTGTCCACAAAGCCAAGTCTCTGATTAACACCTTTGTAAGGATGGTTTTTCACCTATTACTAAATTAAACTTGCTTCATTGGAAAGGCAGCAAGATGCATCCTCATTTCAATGTCTACTGAAATAATACAGGTTGACACCAGGAAACATTAACGCCACTGCATCCTTGCTGCTTTCTCATGTGGAAGTCTGTTTAATGTGAAAACAAGGTGATATCTAATTAGCACACAGGTTAGGAATTAAGAAAATCTTTATTTAAGGGTGAAAATGTTTCTTACAAAATCGTTGCCCCAATGCATCATTGAAATTCAAGCTGGAAAGATGATTTTAATATATCACTTGTACATTTTGTATTGCTCTTCTGGTGACAATGTAGTTTGTTTTTGTCAATTACCATTTTAATAATAGGGTAAAGAAAATTAAGTGGATTTTTAAAAGAAAACAATACTTTCAATATACTATTAAAACAAATTAAAATGGTAAAAGTTATTGTACTTTAATGAAAAATAAAAGAGCAAAAATATCAATCCCAGTTTTGGATTACTTAAATTAACAAAAAAAAATGCATATAGCAGAGGATAGTTTTAATCTGCCTACCTCTGGGTTATGGGCCCAGCATGCTTCCATTGCAGTACTCTGCTGCACATGTAAGTGCAAGAGATCCTGAAGCACTCACTCATCATGGGAAAGTACCAATGTGTTTCTTCGTTGGTTGATGGAAGAAACATCTTACAAAAACTCTCCAGATTATTGACTTTTTAAAGTTTTTCTAGGAAACGTTTTAGATGAATGCTTATTAGCCTTTGTCAGTATGTAATTTTGCAAAGTGTCTCTGTGGCGCAATCAGTTAGTGTGTATGGCTATTAACCAAAAGGTTGGTGGTTCAATCCCACCAAGGGACGTAATTGACCTTGTTATCAGATTTTGGTGATCTTTAAGTAGACAAGTCAAAATTTCAAACCCCCTCTTATGGTGTAGGGTACCTGGCCTTCTCTGATGTAATAAGAGTTAGATTTGATTCAGTGATTTTATAAAAACAGCTAGGAAGCACAATTTAGCAGTGGGTTGCAGAGAAAAAGAAATATGCTGGCAAAAAAATCCAATTGAGTGATTAAACAGCTCTACATTTTCTGGCTCTATTTTTATGCTAACAAATTTGTTCTCTGAAAAGTGTCCACAAAGCCAAGTCTCTGATTAACACCTTTGTAGGGATGGTTTTTCACCTATTACTAAATTAAACTTGCTTCATTGGAAAGGCAGCAAGATGCATCCTCATTTCAATGTCTACTGAAATAATACGGGTTGATACCAGGAAACATTAACGCCACTGCATCCTTGCTGCTTTCTCATGTGGAAGTCTGTTTAATGTGAAAACAAGGTGATATCTAATTAGGACACAGGTAAGGAATTAAGAAAATCTTTATTTAAGGGTGAAGATGTTTCTCACAAAATCGTTGCCCCAATGCATCATTGAAATTCAAGCTGGAAAGATGATTTTAATATATCACTTGTACATTTTGTATTGCTCTTCTGGTGACAATGTAGTTTGTTTTTGTCAATTACCATTTTAATAATAGGGTAAAGAAAATTAAGTGGATTTTTGAAAGAAAACAATACTGTCAATATACTATTAAAACAAATTAAAATGGTAAAAGTTATTGTACTTTAAGTAAAAATAAAAGAGCTAAAATATCAATCCCAGTTTTGGATTACTTTAATTAAAAAAAAAAATGCATATAGCAGAGGATAGTTTTAATCTGCCTACCTCTGGGTTATGGGCCCAGCATGCTTCCATTGCAGTACTCTGCTGCACATGTAAGTGCAAGAGATCCTGAAGCACTCACTCATCATGGGAAAGTACCAATGTGTTTCTTCGTTGGTTGATCTAAGAAACATCTTACAAAAACTCTCCAGATTATTGACTTTTTAAAGTTTTTCTAGGAAACGTTCTAGATGAATGCTTATTAGCCTTTGTCAGTATCCACTTTTGCAAAGTGTCTCTGTGGTGCAATCAGTTAGTGTGTTTGGCTACTAACCAAAAGGTTGGTGGTTCAATCCCACCCAGGGATGAAAGTGACCTTGTGATCAGGTTTTGGTGATCTTTAAGTAGACAAGTCAAAATTTCAAACCCCCTCTTATGATGTAGGGTACCTGGCCTTCTCTGATGTAATCAGAGTTAGATTTGATTAAGTGATTTTATAAAAAACAGCTAGGAAGCACAATTTAGCAGTGGGTTGCAGAGAAAAAAAATATGCTGGCAGAAAAATCCAATTGAGTGATTAAACAGCTCTTCATTTTCTGGATTTATTTTTATGCTAACAAATTTGTTCTCTGAAAAGTGTCCACAAAGCCAAGTCTCTGATTAACACCTTTGTAGGGATGGTTTTTCACCTATAACTAAATTAAACTTGCTTAATTGGAAAGGCAGCAAGATGCATCCTCATTTAAATGTCTACTGAAATAATACAGGTTGACACCAGGAAACATTAACGCCACTGCATCCTTGCTGCTTTCTCATGTAGAAGTCTGTTTAATGTGAAAACAAGGTGATATCTAATTAGCACACAGGTAAGGAATTAAGAAAATCTTTATTTAAGGGTGAAGATGTTTCTCACAAAATCGTTGCCCCAATGCATCATTGAAATTCAAGCTGGAAAGATGATTTTAATATATCACTTGTACATTTTGTATTGCTCTTCTGGTGACAATGTAGTTTGTTTTTGTCAATTACCCTTTTAATAATAGGGTAAAGAAAATTAAGTGGATTTTTTAAAGAAAACTATACTGTCAATATACTATTAAAACAAATTAAAATGGTAAAAGTTATTGTACTTTAAGTAAAAATAAAAGAGCAAAAATATCAATCCCAGTTTTGATTACTTAAATTAACAAAAAAAAATGCATATAGCAAAGGATAGTTTCAATCTGCCTACCTCTGGGTTATGGGCACAGCATGCTTCCATTGCAGTACTCTGCTGCACATGTAAGTGCAAGAGATCCTGAAGCACTCACTCATCATGGGAAAGTACCAATGTGTTTCTTCGTTGGTTGATGGAAGAAACATCTTACAAAAACTCTCCAGATTATTGACTTTTTAAAGTTTTTCTAGGAAACGTTCTAGATGTATGCTTATTAGCCTTTGTCAGTATGGACTTTTTGCAAAGTGTCTCTGTGGCGCAATCGGTTAGTGTGTCCGGCTCCTAACCAAAAGGTTGGTGGTTCAATCCCACCCAGGGACGTAATTGACCTTGTTATCAGATTTTGGTGATCTTTAAGTAGACAAGTCAAAATTTCAAACCCCCTGTTATGGTGTAGGGTACCTGGCCTTCTCTGATGTAATCAGAGTTAGATTTGATTAAGTGATTTTATAAAAACAGCTAGGAAGCACAATTTAGCAGTGGGTTGCAGAGAAAAAGAAATATGCTGGCAAAAAAATCCAATTGAGTGATTAAACAGCTCTTCATTTTCTGGCTTTACTTTTATGCTAACAAAGTTGTTCTCTGAAAAGTTTCCACAAAGCCAAGTCTCTGATTAACACCTTTGTAGGGATGGTTTTTCACCTATTACTAAATTAAACTTGCTTCATTGGAAAGGCAGCAAGAAACACTAGACTAATTGGAGGTGCGCCCTAAAGCAAATTACAATGTTAGGATTAGGGGGTTCGGAAAGACCTCTAGTGTATACTGTCACGATCCGGGTATCTGGACGCCATAACTTACCTTTCAGATGCCTCCTAAGGCTGGCTCAGCGCTCCAGGACCGGATCCCATCTGTTATTCTGATGTCCCCATTCCTGCCTCCTCTCCTGTCACTCTGAGACGCTGTCACAGCGGCGCCATGTTAAATCTTGAATGGCATCTCCCGCGGCCTCCGCCGCCGTCCCTGAGTTTCTGCATGCAGGATGTCAGAGTGGCGCTTATGTCAGCCGCGGCCTCCGCTGTTGCCCGCGTGGTTCAAATGTGCACTCATCAGTCTGGCGTCTCCTGTTTACTGTGGCCGGCGCCGCCATTGCTGTTAAAGTTCCCACATGGATTATCAAACCAATCTTCCCTCCAAGTGTCTGCATGGGCGCAGCCATGTTGGATTCTGTCACCTGTTCATTTCCACCGATCCGCTGTTTCCATTGTAATCTGCATAATTGCCTAGCCAATCCCTTCCTTGCTGCAGGTATAAGTATTCTGTGCCTGAGCAAGGAAGGCGTCAGTGATTTGGTTGTCAAACCTAGTTCCAGTTTGTCTCTCTCCCGTGGTTGTTTTCCAGGTTCCAGTTACCATCTCCAAACCTCCACTAAAGAGACCCGCTCTAGTCTACCACCTGCGGTGCAGCCTGACTCTCCAGTCCTCTGGGACTCATCTGTTTCCAGTTACAGATTTACCTGCTTCCAGCAGAGATCAGCTCTTCTTAAAGTGCTGGTATCATTTCCGCAGATTACCACTCACCACCGGCACTATTATTTCACCGCTCTCAAACTCCATATATCAATCATATTTCATCGCTCTCAAGCTTCATTTATTATTTGGCTGGTTCCATCCAGCAATCCACTCCGTGCTTACATCAGTCTGGTTTCAGCCAGTACCCACAGCAGCCATTTTATCCACAGCAGCCCAGCTTTTCCTGGAACACCAGCTAGTATGATCCTGGGCTATCTCCATTGCTACAGTCGGGCCTGGTAAGGACTTTCCAACTAGAAGATAATAAGAACTGTCTCATACTACCAGAGCCCTGTGGTCCTTGCCCTCCTGTAGTACCCAGGAACTGTATTATTTCTCTGCTGATTTTATGTTTCTCTTTTATTACTGCTGTGATGCATGGAGTTTGTCAAAATAAACATCATTGACTTTTATCCTGGTTGTCGTGGGCACGCCTTCGGGCAATTCTTCTACATTTAACTTACATGTCCAGGGGTCTGATACAACCTCCCAGGTTCCACTACACCTCAGCCCCTACAACTGAGGCTGCCTCCAGTCAGCTCAGGCCCTCAGTTGTGACATATACACTGTATATACATTTTAAGATAGGAAGGTACAAATTACATATTCACATTGCATCTATGGGCTGGATTCAAATGTCCCTTTCCTCCATCAATCGTGCCCGTCAGCAGCTATTCTATTCTATATAAGGAGCCACGCGTCGCCGCCATTTTCACTTGTGCATTGGAGATGATAGGGAGAGGACGTGCAGCGTTTTCTCAGTTTCTGTGTTCAGTGTGCTGCAAATATCTGTGCTCAGTGTGCTTGCAAATATCTGTGCTCAGTGTGCTGAAAATATCTACGTTCTCTGCCTGAAAAATGCTCCATATCTGTGCTGCATTGTATTATATAGTATGAGGACAGGGCAGAATTTTGCTGACCACCAGTATATAATATATAGCAGTACGGTACAGTAGGCCACTGCTCTACCTACCTCTGTGTCGTCAAGTATACTATCCATCCATACCTGTGGTGTATTTTAGTAGTTGTGCGCAGTATATATAGTAGGAGGACAGGGCAGAATTTTGCTGACCACCAGTATATAATATATAGCAATACGGTACAGTAGGCCACTGCTCTACCTACCTCTGTGTCGTCAAGTATACTATCCATCCATACCTGTGGTGTATTTTAGTAGTTGTGCGCACTATATATAGTAGGAGGACAGTGCAAAATTTTGCTGACCACCAGACTTCTACTTAAGTCCAATGGTGTAGGATGTGCAAAGCTGTTTGGCTGTGCATTTATTGATCTAAGCATGCATTTTTATCAAAGCGTGATAAAATTGACACATAACGCAGCGTTCAATCAGCGTTAATTTATCTTCATCTGATATCGATTGTGAATTGACGTTTCTTCTCTTCTTGTCACCTACAGGTAATTACAATTGACTACAACCACCAATATATTCTGCTGCACTATATCTATATATGCAAAGCTAATTCTGCTGGGTAATTACAATTGACTACAACCACCAATCTATTCTGCTGCACTATATCTATATATGCAAAGCTAATTCTGCTGGGTAATGCAAATTGAAACATTATTGCATAGTATGTGATTTTGAAGTACTTTTTTAAAGTTTTGAATGATATAGACCCAGTTTAATCTTTGTGGAATGCCTGGTTGTTGTTTTTAAGGTAATTTATTGCCTGGCATTTGAGGGGGTGGGGTGTGGTTACAGATTTCAATTATTGGTTTCACTTGTAATAGTCTTCTACTAAAGTCCAATGGTGTAGGCTGTGCAAAGCCATTTGGCTGTGCATTTATTGATCTAAGCGTGCATTTTTATAATAGCGTGATAAAATTGACACATAACAGCAGTGTTCAATTAGCGTTCAATCGAAGTGAAAAAGAAGGAAAACAGAAGCACACCAATCTAACAAAACAAAGAAAACTGAAGAATTAATAACAAATGTGAGTCACTTACTCCTCAGATCACTCACCTCCTGATTGTTGCATCTGATTACATAGCACAGAACTACCTTACTTGGACATTTCATAAACCATCCATTTCACCTACAAATGCCTGTATCTGTATTATTGTAATTTTGTTTTTTAAGCACAGCTGCCCCAATGCAATTTTACCTGCAAACACTTAAAACATCTAACATAATTACCATTGCTTCTTAAACCTCTCACAATCCTTTCATTTCTTACACTCCAAATACATTTCTGCACCCACTTTATCTACGCTTTTGACTCATTTCATACTAAATCTACACCCCTTGAGCCTACACTGCTTTTCTCACCTGCATTTCTACAATTCTTCTGCTCGGATTCCCTTACAGTCTCCTCTCCTACTTCCACTTTCCCTCAACCTATTTACCTACTTAACACTATGTCAATGCTTTCTTATACTCCCCACATCACTCAGTGTCTACCTAATAATGTATCTTTATCCTTCCCCCCTAGTCTCCTCCACCTCCTCCTCTGTCTCCCCTCTGTTTCCTTCCCCCACCTTTCCTGTTACCCCACTTTCATTCACCTCTGCCCCATGGTCCTGCTACCCCACATCTCAGCCCTGCTCCCTCTCTCCCTTCCCTGTCACCTCCCCACACCCCCATCCACATCACACTGACCTCCCTCCCTGCCCACCTCCTGCAGTTTCCCCTCCTAGCTCAGGCACCCGTACCATCACTACTCTCTCATCATCCCTGCCCTCAAAGTTAATCCCACCTCATCGCTACAGCAACCCTGAAAATCTAATTCACATCTCTCCCACAAACTCATACCCCCTATCCTGTGCCCTCTGGAATGCCAGATCCGTTTGTAACAAACTGGTCCCCACTCATGACCTTTTCATTTCCAACTCCCTACACCTACTAGCCATTACTGAAACTTGGATTACGCCCTCTGACACTACTTCTGCTGCTGCTCTCTCTGCTGGGGGCCTTACATTCACACACACCCCCCGACCTGGGGGTCGCCATGGGGGTGGTGTTGGGGTCCTTTTACCTTCTAGTTACTCCTACCAACTCATACCACCAGAACCATCCCTTATATTATCTACATTTGAGGTCCACTCCATATGTCACTTCCAACCAGTCCATCTTAGAGTAGCTGTCATTTACCGCCCCCCTGGCACTGCTTCCAAATTCATCGACAACTTTGCTTCCTGGCTTCCTCACTTCCTCTCTTCTGACATTCCCACCATTATCCTAGGCGATTTCAACATCCCTATTGACATCCCCACACAATCCCCTGCCTCTAAACTCCTTAACCTCACCTCTTCACTTGGTCTCTCCCAGTGGACCTCCTCACCCTCCCATGTGAATGGGAGCTCACTGGATCTGGTCTTCACTCACCGCTGTGATATTTCTGATTTTTCCAACTCCCCATTTCCCCTCTCTGACCACCACCTGCTCTCCTTCAACCTATATCTCTCGACTTCCCCATCTCAACCTCCTAAGGCTACCATCACTAAGCGTAACATTGAAGCTATTGACACCACATTCCTTTCCTCCCTGTTTGACTCACTTCTCTCTCCTATTCTCTCTCTCTCTCATGCCCTGAACAAGCCACTTCCACATACAATGCTTCCCTTACTTCTGCTCTTGACTCTGTTGCTCCACCAACCACTGTTCACCCTCGCAAATTAACACCTCAACCCTGGCACACCAAATGCACCAGATATCTGCAAAAATGCTCACGTACTGCTGAGCGACACTGGAGGAAATCACGCTCTAAGGCAGACTTCCTCCATTTCAAACTTATGCTCTTATCCTTCAGTGCTGCCCTTTCTCTTGCTAAACAGTCATACTTCAAGAACCTCATCTCCTCCCAGACTTCCAACCCCCGGTGCCTCTTTGCCACTCTCAACTCACTCCTCTGCCCACCTCCACCTCGTCTCCCTTCCTCACTCTCTGCTCTTGACTTTGCCACTTACTTCACATCCAAAATTGACTCCATACGTCAGGACATCACATCACACCAGACTATCAGTAACCAGCCTTCTCCCATCCCTTACCAACCCTCCCCATCCCTCGCACCAACTCTGTCATCTTTCTCCCATGCATCTGGAGAGGAAGTCATGGCCCTCATTCGTTCCTGTCCCCTCACCACCTCCCCACTTGACCCTATCCCCTCCCGCCTCCTCTGCCACATCTCTTCTTCTGCTTGTTCCCATCTTTCCCACCTTCTCAATCTCTCCCTCTCATCAGGCACTGTCCCCTCTGCCTTCAAGCACGCTCTCATCTCTCCTATTCTTAAAAAACCTACCCTTGATCCAAACACTCTCTCCAACTACCGACCCATCTCTCTTCTCCCTTTTGCCTCCATACTCCTTGAGCGTATTGTCTACAACCGCCTTACTTCCTTTCTTTCCTCACACTCACTGCTTGACCCATTCCAGTCTGGCTTCCGTCCTCTCCACTCCACTGAAACTGCCCTTACAAAAGTATGCAATGACCTCCATGCTGCTAAATCTAAGGGACACTACTCTCTACTTATTCTACTTGATCTCTCTGCTGCTTTTGACACTGTGGATCATCCTCTCCTACTGCAAATCCTTCACTCCATTGGTCTGCGTAACACTGCCCTCTCTTGGTTGTCGTCCTACCTTTCTGACTGTTCATTCTCTGTCTCCTCTCATGACTCCACCTCCCCCTCACTTCCACTAACTGTAGGGGTACCCCAAGGTTCTGTCCTTGGTCCTCTTCTCTCTCTATACGTCCTCACTAGGTGAGCTCATTAGTTCTTTTGGTTTCCAATATCATCTCTATGCTGATGACACTCAAATCTATCTTTCCTCTCCAGACCTCTCCCCTACTCTACTCACTCGTATCTCCAACTGTCTCTCTGCTATCTCTTCCTGGATGTCCCAGCGCTTTCTTAAACTTAACATGTCTAAGACCGAGCTGATCATCTTCCCTCCCTCCCGCATAACCTCACCTCCTACAATCTCATTATCTATTGATGGCACTACTATCTCCTCTACCCCCCAAGTGCGCTGTCTTGGAGTAATCCTTGACTCCTCCCTCTCCTTCAAACCACACATTCAGCACCTCTCACAAACCTGCCGTTTTCATCTAAAAAATATTTCCAGGATCAGACCCTTTCTTACCCAGGATGCTACTAAGACTCTTATCCACTCACTGGTCATCTCCAGACTGGACTACTGTAATCTCCTCCTGACTGGCATTCCTGACAAATACCTCTCTCCACTCCAATCTATCCTCAATGCTGCTGCCCGGCTCATTTTCCTCACCAAATGCACTACGTCCACCTCTCCTCTCTTACTAGTCCTTCACTGGCTCCCCTTCCCTTTCAGAATCCATTTCAAGCTTCTCACACTTGCTTACAAAACCCTCACCCACTCCTCTCCCATCTACATCTCTGATCTTATCTCGCTTTACACTCCCACCCGTCCTCTTCGCTCTGCTAATGCACGCCGACTCTCCTGCCTACGGATTACTTCCTCCTACTCCTACCTCCAAGATTTTTCACGTGCTGCACCACTTCTCTGGAATTCCCTACCTCTCCCCCTCAGACTCTCCACCTCTCTACAAAACTTCAAATGGGTTCTCAAGACCCACTTCTTCACCAAACCCAGCCAAATCTCATCCTAAACCTCTGTTCCACGCTCTCTATGTACCCCATCTGTCTCACCCCTGTCTGTCTACCCCTCCCCTTTAGAATGTAAGCTCTCATGAGCAGGGCCCTCTTCCCTCATGTGCTTACTCTTTCTTACTTTAATAATCTTCAGCTGCACCAAATCCAGCAGTCTTCTGCCACCTGATACTTATTCCAGTGTCATCTGCTGATGTAGCTATGTTTATTTACCCTGTACTTGTCCTATATTGTCATCAACTGTAAGTTGCTGTTTTCCTGTTTGATTATTTGTTTATGTACTCTGTAATTTGGTGCTGCGGAACCCTTGTGGCGCCATATAAATAAAGGATAATAATAATAAATAATATAATATATAGCAGTACGGTACAGTAGGCCACTGCTCTACCTACCTCTGTGTCGTCAAGTATACTATCCATCCATACCTGTGGTGCATTTTAGAAAAAAAACATATCTCGGCAGAGCAATCTATAAATCCATCATTTTTCAGACAGCAACAGTGGGTATTGTAATAGTCACCCAATCCATCACTTTTATAGGGTTACATGCATCCACATGCTACAGCCTGTCTCAATAATTTTACTGTCACGGTGTGTGTGTTTGTGTTTTTATTTGGGTATTTTTTTGTTGTTGTAGAACTACAGGTACCAGCGAGCCCGTTATTTCCCCGCCTGCTGGTACTTGAGGTTCTCCAAGTACCAGCAAGTGGGGGAGGCTTGCTGGGCCTTGTAGTTCCACAACAAAAACGCAATATTCTTTTTTTACACATATGGCTATCAGCCCGGCACCCACCACCAGGGGTGCTGGGGACAGCCTCGGGCTTCACCCCTGGCCCTTGGGTGCCTCGAGGGGAGGAACCTCTCGATTTAAGGGGTCCCCACTCCTCCAGGGAACCCCGGCCAGGGGTGACTAGTTGGAGGGGTAATGCCAGGGCCGCAGGGACCTACATAAAAGTGTCCCCTGGCTGTGGCATTATCTCTCTGGCTAGTGGAGCCCGGTGCTGGTTTTAAAAATATGGGGGACCCCTACATCTTTTGTCCCACGTATTTTTGGAACCAGGACCCGTCTAAGAGCCCGGTGCTGGTTGTCTAAATACGGGGAACCTCTGTCCAATTTTCCCCCCAGTATTTAAATAACCAGGACCGGCTCAAAGAGGCTGGTTATACTAAGGAGGGGGGACCTCACACATTTTTTTTAACCCATTCAGACCCTTCTCCTTTAAGTTACTGGAAGCCCTGGACAACAAAATTGCATTGATGTCCTCCTCCCTCACCCTTCCCAGTCCCAAACACTCATTTTTTTCTTTAAAAATGTATAATATATCACAAGAACAATGAGCGGGCAGGCAGCGGGCATTGGCGGCATCGGACTGAGATAGAAATTAGTGGTGGAGGGCTGGGTCAGTTGATTGTGGGAGAGTTTGTAAGCCATTGGCGGTGGCAGTGGGTATCGGCTCAGAGGCAGTAGCGGGCATTGGCTAAGGGTCATCGGCAGGATTCGGCGGACATTATGGCTGTAGTGCCTCACTAGCCACTGACCTCACCGCACGCCACTGTGGGACAGATGTAACATGCAGAGAGAGGTAGATTTTGGGAGAAGGAATGTCCTAGCATAACTGTTAATTGCAGTGTAATACTGTAATTCAACTGTGCAGCATTTGTGGCTAAATGTCAAAGAAGCCAGTATTTACCCTGCATGCAAAACAATAAATGTATTTGCACATACCTCCCACCTAACCCAATTTTTGCAGGACAGTCACTTTTTTTGGGAATGTCCAGCTAACCCAAACAACCCCCCCCCCCCAGTGTCCCATAGTCATGGGGAATGGGGGGGTGGAAGGCTCCCTGTAGCTTGTTGCTCTGCAAATATGCACATTGTGGGTAATTCAGACCTGATCGCTAGGGTGTGTTTTTTGCATCCCTGTGATCAGGTGGTTGCCGCCTACAGCGAAAGGGAAAATTTGCTGTGCAGGTGTGTGATCACATGTGCACAAGAGCTGCACAGCTCAGCACTTACTCAGCCATTGAGGTGATGTCACAAATCCTCCCACAAAACGCCGGGTCCCTCCAGTGTTTTTCCGGACACTCCCTAGAAACATTCAGTTGCCACCCACACAAACACCCTCTTCTTGTCAATCTTCTTGTGATCTCCGGACCGTCGCACCTACGCATTGTGGCGCATACGCATGTGCAGTGCAGACCTGATTGCCCGCTGGGTGAAAATAAATTGAAGCGATCTGGTCTGAATAAGCCCCAATGTCTATTCACGGGAGACAGAGGGGCTGGGTCATGGTCAGCAGCTCACAGAGCACCTATAATGACAAAAATGGGAGACATGGCTCATGATCGCGATATACCTGCAAAGGTACGCCCTCTACTGATCGACAGGCAGAGGCATTCGCATTTTCTGCGGGGCACCCGGAGAAAATGTAGGCACATGCACAGGATGGACCCTGCGTATATGCCCCCATCCTCTTCATAGTTTTTGGGATTGGAACGAGCAGTGTGAAAACATCAATCGATGGGGGTAATTCCAAGTTGATCGCAGCAGGAATTTTGTTAGCAGTTGGGCAAAACCATGTGCACTGCATTTACGAACAGATGATTTTTATATAAATTTTAAAATGTTAGTAAATGTGTGTTTTTTTCAACCTGGAAGCCCAACATCGATTAAGATCGATCTTAAATAGACCCCTGGGTTTTAAGGATAACCATGGTTGAGTCCAATGGTTAATTCACATTGACCGAAGTTCTAATTAAGTAGTGATGTGCACCGGAAATTTTTCGGGTTTTGGGTTCGGTTCCGCGGCCGTGTTTTGGGTTCAGACGCGTTTTGGCAAAACCTCACCGAAATTTTTTTGTCGGATTCGGGTGTGTTTTGGATTCGGGTGTTTTTTTCAAAAAACCCTAAAAAACAGCTTAAATCATAGAATTTGGGGGTCATTTTGATCCCATAGTATTATTAACCTCAATAACCATAATTTCCACTCATTTCAGTCTTTTTTGAACACCTCACACCTCACAATATTATTTTAATTGGTATTTGGTACCGGGGACACAGTACCTCAATCAAGTTTATACAGGTTGAGTATCCCATATCCAAATATTCCGAAATACGGAATATTCCGAAATACAGACTTTTTTGTGTGAGAGTGAGATAGTGAAACCTTTGTTTTCTGATGGCTCAATGTACATAAACTTTGTTTAATACACAAAGTTATTAAAAATATTGTATTAAATGACCTTCAGGCTGTGTGTATAAGGTGTATGTGAAACATAAATGAATTGTGTGACTGTAGACACACTTTGTTTAATGCACAAAGTTATAAAAAATATTAGCTAAAATGACCTTCAGGCTGTGTGTATAAGGTGTATATGTAACATAAATGCATTCTGTGCTTATATTTAGGTCCCATCACCATGATATCTCATTATGGTATGCAATTATTCCAAAATACGGAAAAATCCGATATCCAAAATACCTCTGGTCCCAAGCATTTTGGATAAGGGATACTCAACCTGTAGTTGGCTCTGAAATCAGCATTAAACTGGATCCACACTTAGATTATCTGTCCAATTTTTTTTTCTAGTTGAAACAAAATTATGCTAATATGTGGCAGCAAATGACAATTGACCATTTGCTCCCAAACACTGGAAAACATCCAAAAATGGTCATTTAGATAAATTGGTTAAATCCATTTCATTTAGCTAATTTATCCAAACTACCTTTATTGTATCTTTGTGGGTGAATGATGTGTGGGTCAGTGTTGAGGGTGGTGGAGGAGATGGGTAATAGGCACAGCAGGGTGTGGACAGTCAAATAGTGTGCTTAGAGGTGCAGATAAATAGGGATATCTAATAATTCACCCACTATTCTATAGAATTATTAGATATCCCTATTTATCTGCATTACTCACCTAACACTCAGCATTTATCTACATGCTGATGCTATTCATAGCACTTAGCTTGCAAGTATTTTACCCATAAGGAGACACATTAGATGTTCCCTCTCTTTTCATTAAAGACGTCCCCAGCAACCATACTGTACTATACTACAACAGGAATAATTACTGTGGGGGATTATACCATTTGATCTGGAATAAAGGGAAAATATTGTGGAAAGAGTGCTGTAAGTGTATGATATGTAGAACTATTGCCAGGTTCTGACATTTGTCAAGTGAATTACTAATATACATTCAACTAATATTACATAGTGTCCAGTAATTCAGTATCAGACTAATTGATATAGTCAATTTGGATCAATAATAAAGACACAACACAGGTAGCGAACCTTGATATTAATAAATGTATTTCCATTTATTATATATGGTAATTACATTATACAAACTTATTGTACTTTATTTCGTGTTTAGACAATTTTAACGAATTTATTAAAAGTTAATTTTTAAATCATCATTTGTGCGCCAGCAAAAGAGACATTCTTTTCTCTTCTCCTTTCCTGCATAACATTGCTTGTCTCTGGTAGCACCCCCGAACGTCCTACAATTAATATTTAATATAACTGGTGGACATTTATTGGGGCCTCTTCATACAAATATTTAGAATTTAATAGCTGGTGCAGAACACATCCCCTTCCCCCCATTCCCTGTATATCTGGATTCACCAAGAAAATGCTGATACTGACTCCAAGAAGAAAAAGAGTCTCTTCCCTATGAAGGTGAAGCCTTGTTTGGCGACGGCCTAGTTAATTTGATCTCGGCAGCTCCCGCAGGTAAGTCAACCTTCTTGCACTATGTTCCCTCTCAACGGATAAAGACGCATCATTATCTGATGCAGTCATTTCGGCCCAATAGATATGCAAGAAGTTAAGATTCCCCTTTCTTTGCAGGTAGAGGAAGGAGAAGAGGGAAGAGGTCTGTAGCCTCTTCAAGATTGCAGGAGCAGAGATTGTCCTCTGCTTCTGCCAAATCCACTGCATGACGCTAGGGCTTTCTTGCAGGAGCCCGCACCAGTGGGGGCACGTCTAAAACTCTTCAGTCAGTTCTGGATTCATTCGGACCTGGACTCGTGGGTTTTATAAATAGTGTCCCAAGGGTACAAACTGGGGTTTCAAGACATTCCCCCTCACCGATTGTTCAAATCAGCCTTAGTCAGCAGGGAGAAGGTTTTTATTCAAGCCGCTTCGTGGTCCCGAAGCCGGAAGGCTCAGTCAGACCAATCTGAAATCTGAAATCCCTCAATTTCTACCTAAAGAAATTCAATTTCAAGATGGAATCTCTCACGGTAGTGATCTCCAGTCCGGAGGAAGGAGATTTCATGGTTTTGGTAAACTTAAAGGATGCCTACTTACATGTTCCCATTTAGCCACTGCATCAAGCTACCGGAGGTTTGCAATTCAGGATTGTCATTACTAATTTCAGACGTTGCCATTTGGTCTGTCCACGGCTCCAAAGATTTTCACCAGGGTGATGGCGGAAATTATGGTTCTCCTTCGCAAGCAAGGAGTCACAATTATCCCGTACTTGGATGTTCTCCTGATAAAGGCGAGATCCAGGGACCAGTTGGTGCAAAACATTGCACTCTCCCTGACAGTTCTTCAACAACATGGTTGGCTCCTAAACTTGCCAAAATCGCAGTTGGTCCCAATGACGCGGTTGTTGTTTTTGGGAGTGATACTGGACACAGAAGAGGTTTTCCTCCAGTGGAAAGGCTATGGAGATCCAGAGTCTGGTCAAACAAATTCTAAAACCAGCAAGAGTGCTAATCCATCAATGCATTCGGTTGCTGGGGAAAATGGTTTTGGCCTACGAGGCCATTCAGTTTGGCAGGTTCCATGCCAGAGTGTTCCAGTGGGACCTGTTGGACAAGTGGTCCGGATCCCACTTACAGGATAATCCTGTCTTCCTGTCTCAACTGGGCACAGTATCAAACTGAGGTATGGAGGAGGGGCATAGAGGGAGGAGCCACTGCACACCCAGAACTAAAGTCTTTCTTAAAGTGCCCATGTCTCCTGCGGAGCCCGTCTATCCCCATGGTCCTTACGGAGTCCCCAGCATCCTCTAGGACGTTAGAGAAAATAGGATTTTAATACCTACCTGTAAATCCTTTTCTCTTAGTCCGTAGAGGATGCTGGGCACCCGTCCCAGTGCGTACTGTGTCTGCAGTTATTAAATGGCCCTTAACTCCAGAACATTTATGTGGAGACAACTTTCCCGACTTGACCATCTTCCTTGGATGTTTTCCCCCTGTGTGACTGCTCCCCAGCCTCGGAGGGTTGCATCCGTGGTCCCTAGGATCCAGTCCTGGATCCCGAACCATCGCCCCTCTAGGAGGTGAGAACTGTGCAGCCGCCAATGGAGTGATATTCTGGTCTTGGAAGACAGGATTATCCTTCGGTGCATGTGTAGGTGGGATCCGGACCACTTGTCCAACAGGTCCCACTGGAACACTCTAGCATGGAACCTGCCAAACTGAATGGCCTCGTAGGCCGCAACCATCTTCCCCAGCAACCGAATGCATTGATGGATTAACACTCTTGCTGGTTTCAGAATTTGTTTGACCAGACTCTGGATCTCCATAGCCTTTCCACTGGAAGAAAACCTCTTCTGTGTCCAGTATCACTCCCAAAAACAACAACCGCGTCATTGGGACCAACTGCGATTTTGGCAAGTTTAGGAGCCAACCATGTTGTTGAAGAACTGTCAGGGAGAGTGCAATGTTTTGCAACAACTGGTCCCTGGATCTCGCCTTTATCAAGAGATCATCCAAGTACGGGATAATTGTGACTCCTTGCATGCGAATGAGAACCATCATTTCCGCCATCACCCTGGTGAAAATCCTCGGAGCCGTGGACAGACCAAACGGCAACGTCTGAAATTGGTAATGACAATCCTGAATTGCAAACCTCAGGTAGCTTGATGCAGTGGCTAAACGGAACATGTAAGTAGGCATCCTTATGTCTACCAAAACCATGAAATCTCCTTCCTCCGGACTGGAGATCCCTATCCTGAGAGATTCCATCTTGAAATTGAATTTCTTTAGGTAGAAATTGAGGGATTTCAGATTTCAGATTGGTCTGACTGAGCCTTCCGGCTTCGGGACCACGAAGAGGCTTGAATAAAAGCCTTCTCCCTGCTGACTAAGGCCGATTTGAACAATCGGTGAGGGGGAACGTCTTGAAACCCCAGTTTGTACCCTTGGGACACTATTTGTAAAACCCACGAGTCCAGGTCCAAATTAATCCAGAACTGACTGAAGTGTTTTAGACGTGCCCCCCACTGGTGTGGGCTCCTGCAAGAGAGCCCCAGCGTCATGCAGTGGATTTGGCAGAAGCAGAGGACGATCTCTGCTCCTGCGATCTTGAAGAGGCTACAGACCTCTTCCCTCTTCTCCTTCCTCTACCTGCAAAGAAAGGGGAATCTTAACTTCTTGCATATCTATTGGGCCAAAATGACTGCGTTAGATAATGATGCGTCTTCATCCGTTGAGAGGGAACATAGGGCAAGAAGGTTGACTTACCTGCGGGAGCTGCCGAGATCAAATTAACTAGGCCGTCGCCAAACAAGGCTTCACCTTCATAGGGAAGAGACTCCCTTTCTTCTTGGAGTCAGCATCAGCATTCCCTTGGTGAATCCACAATGCCCTCCTATCCGAGACTGCCATGAAATTGGCCCGTGAACTCAAGAGTCCTATATCCCTTGCAGTCGTAAGTATGCTGCAGTGTCCTTGATATGATCCAACGTAAGGAGCATCCCATGTCTCCAGGATATCTATATCGGATGACAAGGTATTCGACCAATTCTTGAATACTACTACTCACCCATGCGCATGTAATGGCAGGTCTAAGTAATGTACCCGTGGTTACATAACTAGAAATAATGTAGCTTCCTGCATACGATCCTCTGGATTTGTGACAGGGCCCCGTGCAGAACAGGGGGTGATTCCCACTTTATTCTGTCCGCGGCAGGAAATGAATAAACAACCGGAAACCTTTTGGGGATTTGAAACCATCTTGTCGAGCTGGCCCAGACTTTCTCAAACAGAGATGGAGGAACGTTACATCAGCTTTCATTATATATCTATATATACATACATATAGACCCCTTTGTCAGGAACAGCAGGGTCCTCAGTGATGTTAATATGTCCTTAATATCCACAATCATGTACTGAATGCTCCTTGCCAATATTGGATCTAATCAGGAAATATTATGGTCGACATAGGAATCAGTATCCGAGTCAGTATCAGTGTGTAGTAACTGGGCAAAATAACATTTTTGCGGGGCCTGAGGGAAAAGAAGCATAGCCATGAACATCACATCTTTTCTCTACGTCTGTGTCTGGGACACAGATTTATCCAACCTCACTGTGATATTACTGAAACTTTCACCCAGTCAGTTATTGGTGGTGCCAACAGGGCCACCATCATATGTCTGCATTCCTAATATAGTTTCCTCTTGGGAAAAACATTCAGCCACCGACATGTTGACACACATGTACCAAGTACCCACAGACACATCGGCTTATGGGGGATAGACCTACAGTAAATCTGTCAGAGGGACAGATGGGATTTTTCAGCTCACAACCCAGCGTCAAAAGTACACAGTCTGGGAAATAATAAACTCTATAGTGATAGACTTGTAACGCTCTATAGATGTGCTGGTGAGGAAGAAGCCCCGCCGCTGTAATGGCACGCTTCTGTCCCGCTCAGAAACAAATAATTAATTACGCTGGTGGGGTAAGGACAGTGCTCAGGTACTAATGTCCACTTTTGCCAGCCTTTTGTGAGGAATTTATGCTGCCCAGGGTCCCCGCCCCCCACGCCCTGCACCCTGCAGTGCCTGTGTTTGTGTGGGAGCATGGCGCACAGCATTCCGCTCGCTGCGTGGTACCTCAGAATGCCATCTGTTCTTCTGCTACTCGCCTGTCTTCTGACTTCTGGCTCTGTAAGGGGGTGACGGCAGGCTACGGGAGTGGGCATCTAGGCGTACCCAGCGATCAGCAATCTCAGGAGCTAATGGTGTCCTGTCAGCCAGAAGTAGAGCCATTGAACTCACTAGAAGTTGGTCATACTTCTCTCCCCTAAGTCCCACGAAGCAGGGAGACTGTTGCCAGCAGCCTCCCTGAAAATAAGAAAAACTAACATAAGTCTTTTCAGAGAAACTCAGTAGAGCTCCCCTGTAGTGCATCCAGTCTCACTGGGCACAATTCTAAAACTGGAGTCTGGAGGAGGGGCATAGAGGGAGGAGACAGTTCACACCCTTTGAAAGTCTTAAAGTGCCCATGTCTCCTGCGGATCCCGTCTATACCCCATGGTTCTTAATGTGATCCCAGCATCCTCTAGGACGTATGAGAAAACAAATAACGCACACACGAGGAGAGAACAAAGGAAGCTATAAGGAGGGGAGGGGAGGGGAGGGTGGGGGGGAGGTAAGGTAGTAAAGGCATATTGGATAAACTACAACCTTATACATATTCATTAATGTACCAGTAGTTAGAAGTAGAAGAGCTCTAACAGAAACCACAAAGCTTATCTAAAGCCACACCACACTGGATATGCCCAATCTCATTTGATCTTTGAAGCAAAGCAGTATTGGACTTTGTTACTACCAAGCAGTCTCCCATCCATGTATTATCAGATTCTTTAGGTGTTTTTAAACTACCAACACCCTTTTCTTGGTACATTGAATTTTTACACGTATTCTTTTATGTACCAGAAGTTAGAAGTAGAAAAGCTCTAACAGAAACCACCAGCTCATCTACAGCCACAGCACACTGGATTTGCCCAATCTCTCCTGATCATGGAAGCTGAGCAGTGTTGGTCCTGGTTTTAGTACTTGGATGGGAGACCACCAGGAAATACCAGGAGCTGTGTGTATTTTTACAATACCAACACCGTTCTCTTGATGCATTCCATTTTGAAACATTGGGGCAGATCTATTAAGCCTGGTGAACTGATAAAGTGCAAGGTGATAAAGTACCAGCCAGTCAGCTCCTAACTGTCATTTTTCAAACCCAGCCTGTGACATGGCAATTAGGAGCTGATTGGCTGGTACTTTATCACCATGCAAATTATCATTCCACCAGGTTTAATAAATCGGCCGCTTATTCATTTATGTACTAGTAGTTAGAAGTAGAAGAACTCTAACAGAAACAACTAAGCTCATCTACAGACACACCACACTGTATATGCCCAATATCACCTGATCTTAGGCCTGGTTTGTTCTTGGATGTGAGACCACCTGGGAATACCAGGTGCTGTAGGTAGTTTTATACTACCAACACCGTTCTCTTGATGCATTCTATTTTGAAACTTATTCATTGATGTAGAAGTTAGAAACAGCAAAAATCATCTACAGCCGCATCACACTGGATATGTCCAATCTCATCTGATGTTGGAGCTAAGCAGTGTTGTGCCTGGTTAGTTTTTGGATTTCAAGTCCTGCCTTCTGGTTTGGCCACGGCACCTCGGAAATTCACCAAGGTCATGGCCGTGATGACGACCCTTCACCATCGGTGGACCAGGGAGGAATCTCTCCTCCCGATAAACATTCTGGAATTGCGGGCAGTGTTCAATTCATTGATACTGGCCCTGCCTCTAGTACAGAACAGGCCTGTTCAAGTACAATCGGACAACGCCACCAAGGTAGTGTACACAAATCATCAAGTCGGCACTCGAAACTGCATGGCAAAGCTGGAAGTATAAAAAAATCCTCAGTTGGGTAGAACGTCATCTGCCAGCAATATCGGCAGTGTTCATTCCCGGAGTCCTCAACTGGGAAGCGGATTTCCTCAGTCGTCAGGACGTTCACGCTGGAGAGTGGAGAGGCTGCAGCAGAAATATCTGCACTGGTGTCAGTAGGTGACTGAGGCAGGGATGACTGGGATATAGTGGGTGACTGAAGCCGGGGTGACAGGGAGATAGTGGGTGACTGATGCAGGGGTGACAGTGATAGTGGGTGACTTAAGCAGGGGTGACAGGGAGATAGTGGGTTACTTAGGGAGGGGTGATAGGAAGGGGTTGGGTAAGTATGGGAAGAAAGTGGGTGACAGGGATAATAAATGAATAAGGCAGGGATGATAGGGAGATAGTGGATGACTGTGGCAGGGGTGACAGGGACAGTAAGAGACTGAGGCAGGGTTGACAGGGATAGTGGGTGACTGAAGCAGGGGTGATAGAGTGACAGTGGGTGACTGAGGCAGGGGTCGCAGGTATAGTGGTTGACTGAGGCAGCGGTGACTGGGAGATAGTGGATAACTGAGGCAGGGGTGACAGGGAAAGTGTGCGACTCAGGCAGGGGTGATAGGGAGATAGTGGGCAGCATATCTCTGCCTCACTGCAGCAGCACATTCCTGCTTCACTGACAGCAGCACATCCCTGCAACGTTGACAGCAACACATCCCTGCAACATTGACGGCAGCACATCCCTGCCTCATTGACGGCAGCACATCCCTGCCTCACTTATAGCAGCACATCCCTGCCTCGCTGACAGCAGCACATCACTGCCTCGCTGACAGCAGCACATCACTGCTTCACTGACAGCAGCACATCACTGCTTCACTGACAGCAGAACATCCCTGCCTCACTGGCAGCAGCACATCCCTGCTTTACTGACAGCTGTATATAGGGCCTAATTAAGACCTGATCCCTGCTGTGCATATTCACACAACAGGAGATCAGGTCTGAAGTGCGTGTGTGCTGGTGCCACAGTGCACCGGCACATGCCAGAGATGCGATCAGCATCTCTGCCCAGTGAGCGCCTCTGCCTGATTGACAGGTAGAGGCGGTCACTGGGCAGGAGGAGTCGGGCCAGCGGCGTTGTGCCGCCATTTTGGGGGCACAGTCAGGACAACGCAGACATGACCGGACCGTATGGGGGCGGGGCCGTGACGGCTGTGTGACCCGGACAGCAACGGGCCTTATTTACTAAAATCTCAGATAAATTTTATGGCATTTATGTGCAGTCTAGTTTGCACAGTTGATAGAGTGTTGATCTTGCACTATCAATGTAAGCCTCACATAGGTTTGATACACATGTAAGTTTGTTTTTATTTTACTACATTGTGGTTTGTGGCTCTATACCATGTAATGCATGTCTTTTAACAGTAGTCAAGTCTTCCAATGTGCTTGTTAGTGAAACCCAATACATAGCTTTATTTTATTTTGTTTCTTCAAATATTACATAGTAACATAGTAACATAGTATCTGAGGTTGAAAAAAGACAATTGTCCATCGAGTTCAACCTATTTGTGGTGTCCTATGCATGATGATTTTACTAAAATTTCTGACTGATGCTGCTGTCAGCCATTGCATTTTATCCCTATTTATAGTAACTATAATGCATGACTATGCACCATACCCCTGGATATCCTTATCCAATAGGAATTTATCTAACCCATTCTTAAAGGTGTTGACAGATTCCGCCATTACAACTCCCTCGGGCAGGGAATTCCAAACACGTATTGTCCTTACCGTGAAAAAGCCTTTACGCTGTATTGTGCGGAATCTCCTCTTCTCTAACCTGAGCGAGTGTCCACGAGTCCTCCTTGTTGATCTAACCAGAAACAGGTCCCGCGCAAGCTCTGTGTATTGTCCCCTTATATATTTGTAGATGTTGATCATATCCCCTCTTAGTCTCCGCTTTTCCAATGTAAACATGCCTAGTCTTTCAAGCCTTTCCTTGTATTCCATCATCTCCATGCCCTTAATTAGTTTGGTCGCCCTCCTCTGTACCTTTTCAAGCTCCAGGATATCCTTTTTGTAGTACGGTGCCCAGAACTGTACACAGTATTCAAGGTGTGGCCTCACTAGTGATTTATATAACGGGAGTATAATACTCTCGTCCCTAGCATCAATATCCCGTTTTATGCATGCTAATATCTTATTAGCCTTCTTTGCTGCAGTCCTACTTTGGGTACTACTGCTTAGCTTGCTATCTATGAGGACACCTAAGTCCTTTTCCAGTACAGAATCCCCTAATTTTACCCCATTTAGTAGGTAGGCATATGTCTTATAACTTTTTTTTTCAATATATAAACATTTTTATTATAAGATTTTCAATGACACAAGTACATCCAAGTTGCAGATTATGGATTGTGAAGGACAAATCAACCATATAAACAATTTAAGCAATTGAAATTGCATGCAGGTAGTAGAATATCAAACTCCTTGGATGAAAGTTGGTCGTAATAAACTAGGATAGAAAAGAATAAAGTAGAAAATAAGATTTTAAACCTACCGGTAAATCTTTTTCTCGTAGTCCGTAGAGGATGCTGGGGACTCCGTAAGGACCATGGGGATAGACAGGCTCCGCAGGAGACATGGGCACTTTAAGAAAGACTTTAGTTCTGGGTGTGCACTGGCTCCTCCCTCTATGCCCCTCTATGCCACAGTTAGAGAAACTGTGCCCAGAGGAGACACAGTATGAGGAAAGGATTTTGTTAATCCAGGGCAAGATTCATACCAGCCACACCAATCACACCGTATAACTTGTGATAAACTACCCAGTTATGAGTACGAAAAAACAACATACTGTAGCATCAGTGCAGGACCGATGCAACTCTAACATAACCCTTATTGAAGCAATAACTATATACAAGTATTGCAGAAGTAGTCCGCACTTGGGACGGTCGCCCAGCATCCTCTACGGACTACGAGAAAAAGATTTACCGGTAGGTTTAAAATCTTATTTTCTCTAACGTCCTAGAGGATGCTGGGGACTCCGTAAGGACCATGGGGATTATACCAAAGCTCCAAAACGGGCGGGAGAGTGCGGATGACTCTGCAGCACCGATTGAGCAAACATGAGTTCCTCCTCAGCCAGGGTATCAAACTTATAGTATTTTGAAAAGGTGTTTGAACCTGACCAAGTAGCAGCTCGACACAGCTGTAGTGCCGAGACCCCTCGGGCAGCTGCCCAAGAAGAGCCCACTTTCCTCGTGGAATGGGCCTAGACCGATTTCGGTAACTGCAATCCAGCCATAGAATGCGCTTGCTGAATCGTGTTACAAATCCAGCGAGCAATAGCCTGCTTTGAAGCAGGGGCACCAATCTTGTTGGTTGCATACAGGACAAACAGCGCTTCAGTTTTCCGACTCTAGCCGTCCTGGCCACGTAAATTTTCAAAGCCCTGACCACATCAAGTAACTCGGAATCCTCCAAGTCACGCGTAGCTAAAGGCACCACAATAGGTTGGTTCATATGAAAAGATGAGACCACTTTTGGTAGGAATTGAGGACGGGTCCGCAATTCCGCTCTATCCACATGGTACACCAAATATGGGCTTTTATGTGACAAAGCCGCTAATTCCGACACTCGCCTAGCCGAAGCCAAGGCTAATAACATGACCACCTTCCATGTGAGATATTTTAACTCCACCGTTTTAAGTGGTTCAAACCAGTGTGATTTTAGAAAACTTAACACCACGTTAAGGTCCCAAGGTGCCACCGGAGGCACAAAAGGAGGCTGAATATGCAGCACTCCTTTTACAAAAGTCTGAACTTCTGGAAGAGAAACCAATTCTTTTTGAAAGAAAATGGATAAGGCCGAAATCTGGACCTTAATAGAGCCTAATTTTAGGCCCAAATTCACTCCAGTTTGTAGGAAGTGAAGGAAACGGCCCAGATGGAATTCTTCCGTAGGAGCATTCCTGGCCTCACACCAAGAAACATAATTTCGCCATATACGGTGTAATGTTTTGACGTTACATCCTTCCTAGCTTTTATCAGCGTAGGGATGACCTCAACCGGAATGCCTTTCACTGCTAGGATCCGGCATTCAACCGCCATGCCGTCAAACGCAGCCGCGGTAAGTCTTGGAACAGACAGGGCCCCTGATGCAACAGGTCCTGTCTTAGAGGAAGAGGCCACGGATCTTCTGTGAGCATTTCCTGCAGATCCGGATACCAGGTCCTCCGTGGCCAATCTGGAACAATGAGGATTGTTCTCACTCCTCTTTGTCTTATTATCCTTAACACCTTGGGTATGAGAGGAAGAGGAGGAAATACATAGACCAGCCGAAACACCCACGGTGTCACTAGGGTGTCTACAGCTACTGCCTGAGGGTCTTTTGACCTTGCACAATACCTCTGTAGCTTTTTGTTGAGCCGGGACGCCATCATGTCTATCTGTGGCAGTTCCCACCGACTTGTAACCTGTGCAAAGACTTCCTGATGAAGTCCCCACTCTCCCGGATGTAGGTCGTGTCTGCTGAGGAAGTCTGCTTCCCAGTTGTCCACTCCCAGAATGAACACTGCTGACAGTGCGCTTGCGTGATTCTCCACCCAGCGAAGAATTCTGGTGGCTTGTGCCATCGCCACTCTGCTCCTTGTGCCGCCTTGGCGGTTTACATGAGCCACTGCGGTGACGTTGTCTGACTGGATCAGAACCGGTTGGTCGCGAAGTAAGGTCTCCGCTTGACGTAGGGCATTGTATATGGCCACTAGTTTCAGGATGTTGATGTGAAGACAAGTCTCTTGACTTGACCAAAGACCTTGGATATTTCTTCCCTGTGTGACTGCTCCCCAACCTTGGAGGCTTGCCTCTGTGGTCACCAGGATCCAGTCCTGAATGCCGAATCTGCGTCACTCGAGAAGGTGAGCACTCTGCAGCCACCACAGGAGTGATACCCTGACCCTGGGGGACAGGGTGATCAACCAATGCATCTGCAAATGTGACCCAGACCACTTGTCCAGTAGGTCCCATTGGAAAGTCCTCACATGGAACCTGCCGAATGGAATGGCTTCGTATGATGCCACCATCTTTCCCAGGACTCGAGTGCAGTGATGCACTGACACAAGTTTTGGTTTCAATAGGTTCCTGACAAGAGTCATGAATTCCTGGGCCTTTCCTATCGGGAGATAAACTCTCTTCTGGTCTGTGTCCAGAATCATGCCCAAGAAAGACAGACGAGTCGTAGAAACCAACTGCGACTTTGGGATATTGAAAATCCAGCCGTGTTGCTGTAACACTTTCAGTGAAAGTGATACGCTGTTCAGCAACTGCTCTCTTGATCTCGCTTTTATGAGATCGCTCAAGTACGGGATAATTGTGACACCTTGCTTACGCAGGAGAACCATCATTTCCGCCATTACCTTGGTGAAAATTCTCTGGGCAGTGGAGAGACCAAACAGCAACGTCTGAAATTGGCAATGACGGTCCTGTACCGCAAATCTGAGGTACGCCTGATGAGATGGATAAATGGGGACATGAAGGTATGCATCCTGTACACAAATGCGGACAACAGGTGTCAAGCCGTGTGTTGCCTTTGTCAAGCTGTAATAAGTAGGGGTAAGGACGTTAACCACCTCAGAACATCCTCCCTTATACGTCACCTGCAGCGCATTAATCATAAGTCAGTGACAAGTTCAAAAACTTTGGATGACAGCGGAAGCAGTCCACTGACCACTAAATCCCTTCCTCTTGTAACCAAGCTCCTACAAACCACACCACCAACTCCCTCAGTGTCAATTTCCTCCTTAGACAGGAAAGCCAATAGTCCTGCAGGCCATGTCACTGGCAAGTCTGACGAGTCCTCTCCTGCCTGGGATTCCTCCGATGAATCCTTGAGTGTAACGCCTACTGCTGCTGGCGCTGCTGTTGTTGCTGCTGGGAGTCGATCGTCATCCCAGAGGGGAAGTCGGAAGACCACTTGTACTACTTCCAGTAGGCAATTGACTGCCCAACAGTCCTTTGCGAGGAAGATGAAATATCACAGCAGTCATCCTGCTGCAAAGCGGATAACTCAGGTCTTGTCAGCCTGGGTGGTGAGAAACGTGGTTCCGGTATCCATCGTTAATTCAGAGGCAACTAGAGACTTGATTGAGGTACTGTGTCCCCGGTACCAAATGCCATCTAGGTTCCATTTCTCTAGGCAGGCGATACCGAAAATGTACACAGACCTCAGAAAAAGAGTCACCAGTGTCCTAAAAAATGCAGTTGTACCCAAGGTCCACTAGTCCACATGTCCGTGGTTAAGTGGAGCAGGGCAGACTCAGGACTATATGACTGTGACAGCCCACTGGGTAGATGTATTGCCTCCCGCAGCAAGAACAGCAGCGGCGGCACCAGTAGCAGCATCTCGCAAATGCCAACTCGTTCCTAGGCAGACTACGCTTTGTATCACCGCTTTCCATAAGAGGCACACAGCTGACAACCTCTTACGGAAACTGAGGAACATCATCGCAGAATGGCTTACCCCAATTGGACTCTCCTGGGGATTTGTGACATCGGACAATACCGCCAATATTGTGCGTGCATTACATCTGGGCAAATTCCAGCACGTCCCATGTTTTGCACATACATTGAATTTGGTGGTGCAGAATTATTTAAAAAAACGACAGGGGCGTGCAAGAGATGCTGTCGGTGGCCCGAAGAATTGCGGGCCACTTTCTGCATTCAGCCACCGCGTGCCGAAAACTGGAGCACCACCAAACATTCCTGAACCTGCCCTGCCATCCTCTGAAGCAAGAGGTGGTAACGAGGTGGAATTCAACCCTCTATATGCTTCAGAGGATGGAGGAGCAGCAAAAGGCCATTCAAGCCTATACATCTACCCACGATATAGACAAAGGAGGGGGAATGCACCTGACTCAAGCGCAGTGGAGAATGATTTCAACGTTGTGTAAGGTTCTGCAACCCTTTGAACTTGCCACACGTGAAGTCAGTTCAGACACTGCCAGCCTGAGTCAGGTCATTCCCCTCATCAGGCTTTTGCAGAAGAAGCTGGAGACATTGAAGGAGGAGCTAAAACAGAGCGATTCCGCTAGGCATGTGGGACTTGTGGATGGAGCCCTTAATTCGCTTAACCAGGATTCAATCTGTTGAAATCAGAGCAATACATTTTGGCCACCGTGCTCGATCCTAGATTTAAAACCTACATTGTATCTCTCTTTCCGGCAGACACAAGTCTGCAGAGGTTCAAAGACCTGCTGGTGAGAAAATTGTCAAGTCAAGCGGAACGTGACCCGTCAACAGCTCCTCCTTCACATTCTCCCGCAACTGGGGGTGCAAGGAAAAGGCTAAGAATTCCGAGCCCACCCGCTGGCGGTGATGCAGGGCAGTTTGGAGTGAGTGCTGACATCTGGTCCGGACTGAAGGACCTGGCAATGATTACTGACAGGTCGTCTACTGTCACTACATATAATTCTGTCACCTTTGAAAGAATGGTGGAGGATTATATGAGTGACCGCATCCAGGTAGGCACGTCAGACAGTCCGTATGTATACTGGCAGGAAAAAGAGGCAATTTGGAGGCCCTTGCACAAACTGGCTTTATTCTACCTAAGTTGCCCTCCCTCCAGTGTGTACTCCAAAAGAGTGTTTAGTGCAGCCGCTCACCTTGTCAGCAATCGGCGTACGAGGTTACTTCCAGAAAATGTGGAGAAGATGATGATCATCAAAATGAATTATAATCAATTCCTCCGTGGAGACATTTACCAGCAATTGCCTCCAGAAAGTACACAGGGATCTGAGATGGTGGATTCCAGTGGGGACGAATTAATAATATGTGAGGGGGGCGATGTACACAGTGAAAGGGGTGAGGAATCGGAGGATGATTAGGTGGACATCTTGCCTCTGTAGAGCCAGTTTGTGCAAGGAGAGATTGATTGCTTCTTTTTTGGTGGGGGCCCAAACCAACCAGTCATTTCAGTCAGCCGTGTGGCAGACCCTGTTGCTGAAATGATGGGTTCGTCAATGTTTTTCTTTTCAATCTAAGCCCCTGCAGTTTTCTGTAAGAATCTGCTTCGCTATGATAATCAACAAGTCACAAGGGCAAACACTCAGGGCTGGAGGCGTAGATCTTAGGACCAGCTGCTACAAGCATGGCAAAGGTGTCACTATCATTGGTGACACCCAGAGAGGCAGCGAGGGAGATTGTAATGCAGTGCGCGCAGATAAGCAGCGCAATGGTAAAAAGGAGGCATGGTCTCATAGGTAGGGGTGTGGCCTGTTTTCCTGAATCTCCATTTTGTTGCTCCGGGTATCCCGGGGGTTGAGTGCTGCACCCGGGGACTAGTGTGTGAGTGGTGCTGGCTCCTGCACAGTGACAGAAACTGGGTGTTGCACGTAATGTTACAGTGAAACACCCATATTCTGTCACTGAAGAGGAGCCGGCACTTTGGTGTCACCCCTCTTGGCGGGTGACACTCGGGTGTGGGCCGCAACCCCGTTGTGATGCCACTGACCCATGGGAAGCTTTACGTGGCTTACCCATGTGTTAGTAGCCCCAAGCATCTTTTGTGTTAGTCCCTGAAGAAAAACTTCAAATATTTACAAATACATTTTGTAATCAATGGGCCTAATTCAGTAAGGATTGCAAATTCTGCTAAGTAACAGAATTTGCAATCCTTTGGTTCGCATGCTGGGGCCACCCAGCATGCCTCCTCCCTTCTTGACCACGCTGAAATTGCAGTCTCAGTGCAGTTCAGCGTGATCATAAAAAATGGGTTAGCCTCCTGTTGGTGCAGACTGTATGTGTGCGCAGGAAGCCGCCACCATTTTTGTGATCGCAGCTGCTGCATGTGATGTCATGCAGCAGCTCTGACCACGCCTCCTGTTTCTCCGTTGCCGACCCCATTTTGTAGCCCTGCCCATGCACCACTCCATCTCCGACTTGGAAATGGATTGTTGCTGACCCCCCCCCCCCCCCCCCAGCACCAATTGACAGTCAGAAGCGATCGCATTATCTGCGGGGTGCCGCAGAAAATGCAGGCGCATGCGTATGCTCTTAGCAATTTTTGCAGTTGGATTGCTTATTGCGATTGCAATCCAACCTGAATCAGGCTCTATTACCTATCAAAACAAATTAACAGGTGGCGCTTGTCAATCAGTTGAAATAAAAAAACATTTATTTGAGCACAATGAATAAGATTACAACACACTCCCGGGAGAATAAAAGAATGTAACAGAGTTCACAATAATAAAAATGTGCCCTATAATAAGGCTGCTTATTTCATTCCTCAGGAAACCAGTTATAATTTGATGAACTTAAATGCACATGTTAAATAGATAACTGCGCCCAGAGGATTTGCACTATCAGTAATATATTTTTGATGCAAACAAATTAAAATATAAAATATATATGTGTAAATAATTAATTGATTGATATACTATCATAACAAAAGTCACTCACGTCTTGGTATACCAAAAGGTACTGAATGAGTCACAAATCCACTGCAGTTGGTATTTTAATTGTAAAGACACTTTGTTGAATTACCTCCGCTGGGCAGGAGCCTATTCTATCCTTGCTCCCTGGTGTCGTCCCGCTGTGCTGTCAGGGAAACGCACCAGAGCCTCAGCGGGTAAAGTGTGCTGCGCCGTGCAGTGTGCCTCACCGAGCTGTGCAGGTAGATTACACTGCCTCCGGTACCTCCGCACTTGCAGACAGGAGGCTGTTTGAGCTGATATTCCGGAGTGCGCCGGTCTGCGCCGGGTTGCAGGGAAACAGCACCGATGGTGACCACTTCCCCAGATGGCGTGGTTGGCCGTAGCAACGGGGATGGGAAATGCAGTGCAGATGCAGGTGCTCCCGGTGGTGATGCTGTAAGAGTGGGCTACTCTGCACGGACAATGCTTTGGTGCAGCGGCTGATGGGAGTGTGAATCCTTCCAAGTAGAACCTGTGTCCTTTTTTTAACGCGTTTCAACGCCAGCAGGGCGTCTTTTTCCAAAGGCAGGTATGTCAGAGGGTAGGAGTGTTCTTAATTTTATACCTGTTCCTCAGGTGCAGCTATTCTTTGGTAATTAGATACCAGCTGTCTCTTATATCGTTAATTAGTGCATAGTCTAATACACTTCTAACATCATCAAATCAGTGCATATATTAAAAAAGACATCACTATATTAATATAACTTAGGTGACTCCATCTAATGCATATTATAACGTACATTTAATGCATAGAAACTAAATAGTAATACATGCAAGTGCATTATAATATATGAGACTGGGAATACTTATCATAATTTTTTAATAAGGTTTTTAAAAAGAAATTACCCATGCAATTATGGCGTCATACCAATTGCATATTTTTTCGTATATGCAAATAGATTTACTCTGATTATTGATTTACAGAGCTATAATGAGGGAATTCTTTTTCTTTTTTGTTTTGTATATATTTTCTTTGCTTGTATTTATACTCAGAATTTATATTGGAATGTTTGAAACATCCAAAAAAACCCCAATGGCCCTACTACTTGAATGATTTTGGGCCCTAGGAAACGAAGACAGGGAAACAAACAGAAAAAGATATATAGAGGAAGAGACGTATAGTGAAACTTATTTATATGATACAAATAAACCTTTAAAGATGCAAGTTTTTTCAAAGAAAAACGAGCAAGCAAGAAACCGAAAAGGGGATACAGCAAGTGTTTCATATATTTTGTACTAATTTAACCAATTTCATCGACACTGCATAATTTATGAGATGATTATGAAAAATATTTCATTTTAAAAAACTCCTAAAAGGTATTTTTTAGCAATATTTCTTAACAAAAAGAGAACAGAGGAAAAGAAAAGAAGAAATACAAAGAAGGTATACATATATGTGTGTGTGCGTGCACTGACACTAGTTACAAATGAACTGTGCACACCCACACACATCTGCATAAATTAAGCTTTCCATGTGTTCTCATGAGAATAGCTCAAAAAACTAACAGAGCCATTCCATGGGAACTACGTGATTATATGCAATATGAGATGCATGTTATACAAAAAATTCCTTTACTAATGAACCCGAACTACCAGATCTAGGTAATCATATTAGTTGATACTGATTGAATGTATGTTGCCATAAATAGTTTTACACATCCGTATCCACATTGACACGTAGACACAAATGGGCAATATATTGTTGTAGAACTGGCAGAAAAATGCAATCCAACAACCAACCACTCAAATGAACTCTAAATCAATGGTTTCATTCAAACCCTGGGGGTTTAATGTCTGCAGTTTAAGAATCCATGCTGCCTCCTGTCTACATAGGGCTCTAAATCGATCACCACCTCTACTGGTTGCTGGAATATGTTCAAGCCCAATTAGCTGAAGGCCTGTTGGATCACCTCCATGTAGCTCAGAGAAATGGCGAGGTACACTGTGATTTATGATGTTATTGAGAATGTTCCTTCTGTGTTCCATAAATCTGAGCTTCAAGGACCGTATCGTACGACCCACATAATATAAATGGCAGGGGCAAATTAATAAATAAATAACGTATTGAGTACTACAGTTGATAAATGTATCAATTGAGTATTCTTTTTTCGAGACACTTGATACTACTTTTTTAGTTTTGTTCAGAACAAACGAACATGTTGTGCACTTTCTGTGGTTGCAACGAAAAAAACCTGTGACCGCTGGTCCAATGAGTGTTCTTTGTGTATTTTTTAAAGATCGATCTGATTGTCCTTTGAAAAAACTAGGGGCTAGAATATTACGCAGATTTTTTGCTTTCTTAAAAACAATCATAGGTGTTTTATCTAGATGTTCCTTAAGGACTGGATCGGTAAATAATAATCTATAATTTTTGTTGATTATACCCTTGATTTTACTAGCTGCTATATTAAATTTTGACTTAAATACCAAACTATATTTATCTTTATTTATCTTCATTGTTTTATTTTTATTTTTATTTTTATTTTTATTTTTGTTTGTACCCTCCATACTTTCATCACTACGATGACCAGATTCTTGTGTATTCATATAGTTCTTATTATGTGTGACAAGTGTTTCTTTTCTTACAAGTTTGGAGGCATAGTCTAAGGCCTCATCCAACACCACTTGTGGATATTCACAGCCCTTGAATGTATCCACCAATTCATTCACTTGTTCATGAAATTTTTTATCAAAGGTACAGTTTCTCCTGATTCTATGTACCTGGCTTTTTGGTACATTCTTAAGCCAGTTTTTATTATGGTTACTTGAATAAGGAATATAATTACATACATCTACTGATTTTTTATAAGGTGATACTGTGACAATGTCCTCTACCACCTCCACTATTACGTCTAAAAAATTCATCTGTGAAGGATGGTGGGTGTATGTGAGGGTTAAACCATAAGTGTTAATATTTAAATCTCTAACAAATTCAATAACTGAAGCAGAATCCCCCTTCCAAACAAAAAACAGGTCGTCGATATAGCGACCATAGAGGACCAGGTTCGCACTGTGGGCGCCCCCCCAAATGTGGGTTTCTTCGAAGTCGCCCATGTAAATATTCGCGAAACTGGGTGCGAACCTGGTCCCCATCGCCGTACCGAGGACCTGAAGGTAGTGACAGTGATCAAATAAAAAATAATTGTGAGACAAAATAAAGGAAATTGCAGAAAGAATAAATTGGCGTTTCCCCTCTGAGATACCCATATCTTTACACAGACTTTTTGCCACACAGTCTATCCCTATATCCCTCTATAAGGACACAGGTTCTACTTGGAAGGATTCACACTCCCATCAGCCGCTGCACCAAAGCATTGTCCGTGCAGAGTAGCCCACTCTTACAGCATCACCACCGGGAGCACCTGCATCTGCACTGCATTTCCCATCCCCGTTGCTACGGCCAACCACGCCATCTGGGGAAGTGGTCACCATCGGTGCTGTTTCCCTGCAACCCGGCGCAGACCGGCGCACTCCGGAATATCAGCTCAAACAGCCTCCTGTCTGCAAGTGCGGAGGTACCGGAGGCAGTGTAATCTACCTGCACAGCTCGGTGAGGCACACTGCACGGCGCAGCACACTTTACCCGCTGAGGCTCTGGTGCGTTTCCCTGACAGCACAGCGGGACGACACCAGGGAGCAAGGATAGAATAGGCTCCTGCCCAGCGGAGGTAATTCAACAAAGTGTCTTTACAATTAAAATACCAACTGCAGTGGATTTGTGACTCATTCAGTACCTTTTGGTATACCAAGACGTGAGTGACTTTTGTTATGATAGTATATCAATCAATTAATTATTTACACATATATATTTTATATTTTAATTTGTTTGCATCAAAAATATATTACTGATAGTGCAAATCCTCTGGGCGCAGTTATCTATTTAACATGTGCATTTAAGTTCATCAAATTATAACTGGTTTCCTGAGGAATGAAATAAGCAGCCTTATTATAGGGCACATTTTTATTATTGTGAACTCTGTTACATTCTTTTATTCTCCCGGGAGTGTGTTGTAATCTTATTCATTGTGCTCAAATAAATGTTTTTTTATTTCAACTGATTGACAAGCGCCACCTGTTAATTTGTTTGGTTAGTGGTTTATGTTAGGGATTGGCAATTCCCTATAACAGGAGGCTGCTGACAATCTCAGTGCAGTGTTTCTCACCCAAGCGCTAAGTTCTTTCTTTTTCTATTACCTATCACAATGTACTGCGGGTAGTACAAAATGGGGTTAATATAAGAGAAAACCCCCCCAGAGCTGTGCTCCTTAACTGTCCCTGGTGGCTAGTGGAGCGGCTGCCCAGTAATCAGTGTCCACGCCAGTGCGCACATGGCCCACCCCCTACAGCCACGCTGGATCACGGTATAGTGTGGGCACAGAAGTCCCTTACCTCCCTTTCATCAGCGGCCTCGTGATCCCGGAGGGCGGTGTGTGTGTGACTGACCTTAGGAAGAAACCGGAGCCTCCGCTGCAGTGACCCAGCAACCAGGGCACGGGAGTATACTGCGCCGCTGGGAGTGATGGAGCTGCAGTAAAGATGTCTATTAGACCTAACCTGCTGCAGCCCTTGTAGATTCTTATGAAAAAAAAGTTCTTCTTTTCTTGTCAAAATTAATAGCTAAGAATAGGCTGCCTGAGGCAGCCCCCTGTTAAGTGGCCTGCTACTGAAGGCACCAACTACAAACTGAGCTCCCTGTTCATGGAAGCGAGGTTATAGAGCAGGGGGCGCTGAGCATCTTGGGAACAGTCAAAAGCTTTGAGCCTGTTGGTGCCTCAGATCAAGATCCTACTCTACACCCCAATGTGAATCCTTGTGGAGTCCAGTGTACCCCACAGAAGAAATGAATGTGTCACACCCATTGGCAGCAACATTAGAATAGCTGCTGATGGGCACAATTGAGAAAGGAAGGGGGGAAAACATTTGAATCCAGCACATATATGTAATTTGAATATGTAATTTGTACCTTCCTACTTTAAAATGTAATGGATGAACCTCACCCTGTGAGAACTCTCTTTATGATCAAGAGATCTCATACGCAAGAAAAGCATGTGTTGGGATAGGGCTGTGAAGGGCGGCTGCTCGAGCACACCCCCGTCAAGTTAAGGAGATTCAACTGAGGAAGCACAAGGGAACTCTTGTCTGGGGACAACAACTGCAGGGAGACCACATCTTTTCAGATGAAAATGAGAGAGCGGAAGGCTGCCTAATACTGAAGCACCCTCAAACATCAAACCATATGCAACAACTAGTACAAGCATTCCTGGGGAAAGGTCTGCAGCAGACGGATTTGCATACGGTGATGTCATCCAAGCAGTGGGCCAAAGTTGGCTGGAACCCTCATCTGCATATGAAAAAGAGAAAAGGGGCGCTTGGATGACCCCTAGTTCGCATTGAACACCCCCCACCCTCCTTTGGTGTGGGGCTCATGTTGGCCATGCCCCAGCCCCTGAAGCATTCAAGCTGATTTCTTGCAGCAGCTGGGCACTGTAACAGCTCCAGAGCTGCTCTGTAAGGCAAATAAAAGGGTGTGGGCCCTGCAACACCACCTGAAAGTTCGCATTGTGCGTTGGAAGGCACAAAGTAAGCAGACGGGAGAAGTCAGGATAGTGCGCAAGGGCATAGAAGGGAGGGGCTCAAGAAAAGAGAAGTGGAAACAGACAGCAAACTAGGCTGGAGAGAGACCTGAGACAAAAAGATCTAAATTATACCAGAGCCAACCAGGGGAAAGCACAAATGCAGTCCCCCCCCTACCACAAATTATGCTGTCGAGATTCCCACATTTGGGGAAATCACAGAGGTCAGCATATCCAGAATGCAATGAATGAACCTCACCCTGGGAAAACAATCTTCATGACCATGGTCTCACCTAAGCAAAATAAGTATGATTTGAGATAGGGCTGGGGAGGGCCGCTGCTCAGGCACACCTCCGTCAAGTAAAGGAGATTCAACTGAGGCAGTAAAAGGGAACTCTCATCTGGGGACAACAACTGCAGGGAGAACACATTTTCAGACGAATGTGTGAGGGCAGAAGGCTGCCTAATACTGAAGCACTCCCCAAACAACAAACCAAATGCAACAACTAGTGCAAGCATTCCTGGGGGAAGGCCTGCAGCAGATGGATTCGCATATGGTGATGTCATCCAAGCAATGGGTATAGTTGGCTGCAACCCTCGTCTGCATATGAAAAGAGAAAATGGTCACGCAGGGCATGGCGGCCTTTGTGGGGTTGCGCTTGGATGACCCCTAGATCGCTTTATACACCCCCATCAGTGTGGGGCTCATGTTGGCCATGCCCCAGCCCCTGAAGCATTCAAGCTGATTTCTTGCAGCAGCTGGACCCAGTAACAGCTCCAGAGTTGCTCTACAAGACAAGTAAAAGGGTGTGAGCCATGCAGCACCACCTGTAGTTTGCATACACACATATATAGGGCAGCATCTCTTATATTCCCCAGGGGCAATAAAATAGTATCCTTATCTAGGGTATCCGTCCATGCCGCTACAGCACTACACATACACACCCAGGCCGACGCAATTGCCGGTCTGAGTAAGGTACCTGAATGTGTATAAATGGACTTCAGGGTAATCTCCTGTTTGCGGTCAGCACACTCTTTGAGGGTAGCCGTATCCTGGGACGGGAGGGCTAACTTCTTGGATAAGCGTGTTAATGCTTTGTCCACCCAAGGGGAGGATTCCCATCATAACCTATCCGTTGATGGGAAAGGATACGCCATAAGAATCCTTTTGGAAATCTGCAGGAGATTCCCAAGCTTTTTCACATAACTCGTTCAGCTCGTGTGAGGGGAAAAGGTTACCTCAGGCTTCTTTCCCTTGTACATATGTACCCTCTTGTCAGGGATAGGGGGCTCCTCTGTGATGTGCAAAACATCTTTTATTGCCATAATCATATATCAAATGTATTTTGCCAATTTTGGCTGTAACTTTGCATCATCGTAATCGACACTGGAGTCAGAATCCGTGTCGGTATCTGTGTCAACAATCTGGATAGTGGGCACTTATGAGACCCTGACAGTCCCTGCGACATAGGATCAGGCATGGGTTGAGACCCTGACTGTCCCAAAGCTTCAGCCTTGTCTAATCTTTTGTGCAATGAGTTTACACTAGCATTTAAAACATTCCACATATCCATCCAATCAGGTGTCGGCGGAGACACCACATTCATTTGCTCCCGCTCCTCTCTAATATAGCCTTCTTCCTCAGACATGTCGACACACGTGTACCGACACACCACACACAGGGAATGCTTTTTATGAAGACAGTTTCCCCACAAGGCCCATTGGAGAGACAGAGAGAGAGAGAGTATGCCAGCACACACCCCAGCGCTATATAACCCAGGAATAACACAGTAACTTAATGTTTGTCCAGTAGCGCTGCTGTATGTCATTTGCGCCGAATTATGTGCCCCCCCTCTCTTTTCAACCCTCTTGTCTACCATGGTATAAGCAGGGGAGAGTCCGGGCAGCTTCCTCTCAGCGGTGCTGTGGAGAAAAAATGGCGCTGGTGAGTGCTGAGGGAGAAGCCCCGTACCGACACACCACACACACACAGGGAATGCTTTTACTGAAGACATTTCCCCCACAAGGCCCTTTGGCAGAGCTGGCCCTAACCAATATGATGCCCTAGGCAAGATTTTGCCTGGTGCCCCCTAGCACCACCGCTGGTTCCGCCTCTGACCTTGCACCTCTTTCCCAGCTCCATCAACCCTCACCCATAACAGTACTTATTTTGGTGTTTGTACCCCCTATATTTTAAACAGGAACAGTTCGCACATTTGGCGCACAGTCCAAAAAGGGGTGTGTTTTTGCTGGCAATGGGCATGTCCACACAATAGTACCCCCAATTAAAATTCCGCCACAATGTACTGCAATTTTATTCACATTTGATCACACGATAGTGTCCATAATTCACATTACATCCCACAGTAGTATCACTTTACCTTATAAACGTTACTTCTCACAGTAGTGCTCCTTATTCACATTACATCACACTGAATTGCTCCTTATTTACATTACACCACACCCTATTGCTCTTTATTCACATTAGACGACACAGTAAATGCCCTTTATATACGCAACGCTACATATTAGAGCACCTTATACACATAATGCCACACATTAGTAATGCATTTATACACATAATTCCACACAGTAATGCCCCTTACACATATGAGACATATCATTAATGTCCTTATAAACATAATGCGTCTTACACATTATGACAACCTTTATTAATGCCCTTTTACACATAATGGCCCTCATTCCGAGTTGTTAGCTCGCAAGCTGCTTTTAGCAGCATTGCACACGCTAAGCCGCCGCCTACTGGGAGTGACTCTTAGCTTATCAAAATTGCGAACGAAAGATTAGCAGAATTGCGAATAGACACTTCTTAGCAGTTTCTGAGTAGCTCCAGACTTACTCGACAACTGTGATCAGTTCAGTCAGTTTCGTTCCTGGTTTGACGTCACAAACACACCCAGCGTTCGCCCAGACACTCCCCCGTTTCTTCAGACACTCCCGCGTTTTACCCAGAAACAGCAGCGTTTTTTCACACACACCCATAAAACGGCCAGTTTCCGCCCAGAAACACCCACTTCCTGTCAATCACACTACGATCAGCAGAACAAAGAAAAACCTCGTAATGCCGTGAGTAAAATACCTAACTGCATAGCAAATTTACTTTGCGCAGTCGCAGAGCGAACATTGCGCATGCGCAATTAGCGGAAAATCGCTGCGATGCGAAGAAAATTACAGAGCGAACAACTCGGAATGACCACCCTTGCGCATGCGCAATTAGCGGAAAATCGCTGCGATGCGAAGAAAATTACCGAGCGAACAACTCGGAATGACCACCAATGTCCCTTACACATATGCCGCACATTATTAATGCCCTTATACACATAATGACACACATAGTGCCCCTTACACATATGTTGCACATTATTAATGCATTTTTACATGACACACATAATGCTCCTTACTCATATTCCGAACACTACTGCACAATCAACCCACTCACATGCACACAGCACAGCACTCACACTGCCACTAACACTGTGACCTCTGCCTCTGCTTGGATACAGATGTGTCCTCATAAATCTTGCCTCAATGCTAACGTTGGGGCACCTTTTTTTTATTAAAATGCATCTTATTTGCATTGCTATGTTGTTAGGATGCACACGCAGCTTCTGCTGATTAAAATGATATGCAGCACGCCTATATACTGTGTGAGACTGTGGCTGTATCTGCATATGAAATGCTACACACAGAATATAGGCATGCCGCATATCATTTTAATCAGCAGAAGTTGCTGATGGCCCTAGGAATATCAAATGCCCTAGGCAATTGCCTAGTTTGCCTATGCCCGGCTCTGCCCTTTGGAGAGACAGAGAGAGAGAGTATGCCAGCACATACCCCAGCGCTATATAACCCAGGAATAGCACAGCAACTTAATGTTTGCACAGTAGCGCTGCTGTATGTAATTTGCGCCAAATTATGTGCCCCCCCCCCTCTCTTTTCAACCCTCTTGTCTACCGTGGTATAAGCAGGGGAGAGTCCGGGGAGCTTCCTCTCAGCGGTGCTGTGGAGAAAAAATGGCGCTGGTGAGTGCTGAGGGAGAAGCCACGCCCCCTCGGCGGCGGGCTTCTGTCCCGCTTAAACTGTACAATTGGCGGGGGCTCATACATATATACAGTGCCCAGCTGTATATATGTTATATTTCTGCTAAAAAGAGGTTTATATTGCAGCCCAGGGCACCCCCCCCTGCGCCCTGCACCCTTACAGTGACCGGAGTATGTGAGGTGTATGGGAGCAATGGCGCACAGCTGCAGTGCTGTGCGTTACCTCAATGAAGATCATGAAGTCCTCTGCCGCCTCTGAAGTCTTCTTTTCTTCTCATACTCACCCGGCTTCTATCTTCCGGCTCTGCGAGGGGGACGGCGGCGCGGCTCTGGGACGGACGGCGAGGGTGAGATCCTGCGTACCAATCCCTTTGGAGCTAATCCCTTTGGAGCTAATGGTGTCCAGTAGCTTAAGAAGCAGGACCTTGCAACTCGGAGAGTAGGGCTGCTTCTCTCCCCTCAGTCCCTCGATGCAGGGAGTCTGTTGCCAGCAGTGCTCCCTGAAAATTAAAAACCTAACAAAATACTTTCTGTCAGAAAGCTCAGGAGAGCTCCTGAAAAGCACCCAGTCTCCACTGGGCACAGTATCAAACTGAGGTATGGAGGAGGGGCATAGAGGGAGGAGCCAGTGCACACCCAGAACTAAAGTCTTTCTTAAAGTGCCCATGTCTCCTGCGGAGCCGTCTATCCCCATGGTCCTTACGGAGTCCCCAGCATCCTCTAGGACGTTAGAGAAAATAGGATTTTAATACCTACCGGTAAATCCTTTTCTCTTAGTCCGTAGAGGATGCTGGGCACCCGTCCCAGTGCGTACTGTGTCTGCAGTTATTAAATGGCCCTTAACTCCAGAACATTTATGTGGAGACAAATTTCCCGACTTGACCATCTTCCTTGGACGTTTTCCCCCTGTGTGACTGCTCCCCAGCCTCGGAGGATTGCATCCATGGTCCCTAGGATCCAGTCCTGGATCCCGAACCTTCGCCCCTCTAGGAGGTGAGAACTGTGCAGCCACCAATGGAGTGAGATTCTGGTCTTGGAAGACAGGATTATCCTCCGGTGCGTGTGTAGGTGGGATCCGGACCACTTGTCCAACAGGTCCCACTGGAACACTCTGGCATGGAACCAGCCAAACTGAATGGGCTCGTAGGCCGCAACCATCTTACCCAGCAACCAAATGCATTGATGGATTAACACTCTTGCTGGTTTCAGAATTAGTTTGACCAGACTCTGGATCTCCAGAGCCTTTCCACTGGAAGAAAACCTCTTCTGTGTCCAGTATCACTCCCAAAAACAACAACCGCGTCATTGGGACCAACTGCGATTTTGGCAAGTTTAGGAGCCAACTATGTTGTTGAAGAACTGTCAGGGAGAGTGCAATGTTTTGCACTAACTGGTCCCTGGATTTCGCCTTTATCAAAAGATCATCCAAGTACGGGATAATTGTTACTCCTTGCTTGCGATCACCCTGGTGAAAATCCTCAGAGCCGTGGACAGACCAAACGGCAATGTCTGAAATTGGTAATGACAATACTGAATTGCAAACCTCAGGTAGCTTGATGCAGAGGCTAAATGGGAACATGTAAGTAGGCATCCTTTATGTCTACCAAAACCATGAAATCTCCTTCCTCCGGACTGGAGATCACTGCACTGAGAGATTCCATCTTGAAATTTAATTTCCTTAGGTAGAAATTGAGGGATTTCAGATTGGTCTGACTGAGCTGTCCAGCTTAGGGACCACGAAGAGGCTTGAATAAAAACCTTCTCCCTGCTGACTAAAGCCGATTTGAACAATCGGTGAGGGGGAACGTCTTGAAACCCCAGTTTGTACCCTTGGGACACTATTTGTAAAACACACCAGTCCATGTCCGAATGAATCCAGAACTGACTGAAGAGTTTTAGATGTGCCCCCACTGGTGCGGGCTCCTGCAAGAGAGCCCCAGCGTCATGCGGTGGATTTGGCAGAAGCAGAGGATGATCTCTGCTCCTGCGATCTTGAAGAGGATGCAGACCTCTTCCCTCTTCTCCTTCCTCTACCTGCAAAGAAAGGGGAATCTTAACTTCTTGCATATCTATTGGGCCGAAATGACTGCATCAGATAATGATGCGTCTTCATCCGTTGGGAGGGAACATAGGGCAAGAAGGTTGACTTACCTGCGGGAGCTGCAGAGATCAAATTAACTAGGCAGTCACCAAACAACGCTTCACCTTCATAGGGAAGAGACTCCCTTTCTTCTTGGAGTCAGCATCAGCATTCTCTTGGTGAATCCACAATGCCCTCCTATCCGAGACTGCCATGAAATTGGCCCGTGAACTCAAGAGTCCTATATCCCTTGCAGTCTCACGTAAGTATGCTGCAGTGTCCTTGATATGATACAACGTAAGGAGTATCCCATCTCTCCAAGGTATCTATATCGGATGACAAGGTATTCGACCAATTCTTGAATACTACTACTCACCCATGCACATGTAATGGCAGGTCTAAGTAATGTACCCTTGGTTACATAACTAGAAATAATGTAGCTTCCTGCATACGATCTGCTGGATTTGTGACAGGGCCCCGTGCAGAACAGGGGGTGACTCCCACTTTATTCTGTCCGCGGCGGGAAATGAATAAACAACCAGAATCCTTTTGGGGATTTGAAACCATCTTGTCGAGCTGGCCCAGACTTTCTCAAACAGAGATGGAGGAACGTTACATCAGCTTTCATTATATATCTATATATACACATACATATAGACCCCTTTGTCAGGAACAGCAGGGTCTTCAGTGATTTTAATATGTCCTTAATATCCACAATCATGTACTGAATGCTCCTTGCCAATATTGGATCTAATCAGGAAACATTATGGTCGACATAGGAATCAGTATCCGTGTCAGTATCAGTGTGTAGTAACTGGGCAAAATAACATTTTTGCGGGGCCTGAGGGAAAAGAAACATAGCCATGAACATCACATCTTTTCTCTACGTCTGTGTCTGGGACACAGATTTATCCAACCTTACTCTGATATTACTGAAACTTTTACCCAGTCAGTTATTGGTGGTGCCAACAGGGCCACCATCATATGTCTGCATTCCTAATATAGTTTCCTCTTGGGAAAAACATTCAGCCACCGACATGTTGACACACATGTACCAAGTACCCACAGACACATTGGCTTATGGGGGACAGACCGTCAGTAAATCTGTCAGAGGGACACAGAGGATTTTTCAGCTCACAATCCAGCGCCAAAAGTACACAGTCTGGGAAATAATAAACTCTATAGTGATAGACTTGTAATGCTCTAAAGATGTTCTGGTGAGGTGAGGAAGAAGCCCCGCTACTGTAATGGCGCATATCTGTCCCGCTCAGATTAATTAATTACGCTAGCGGGGTAAGGACAGTGCCCAGGCACTAATGTCCACTTTTTCCAGCCTTTTGTGAGGAATTTATGCTGCCCAGGGTGCCCCCCCCGTGCCCTGCACCCTGCAGTGCCTGTGTTTGTGTGGGAGCATGGTGCGCAGCGTTCCACTCGCTGCTCGGTACCTCAGAATGCCATCACTGGAGAAGAAGTCTTCTGTTCTTCTGCTACTCACCTGTCTTCTGGCTCTGTAAGGGGGTGACGGCAGGCTGCGGGAGTGTGCATCTAGGCGTACCCAGCGATCAGCACCCTCAGGAGCTAATGGTGTCCTGTCAGCCTGAAGCAGAGCCATTGAACTCACTAGAAGTTGGTCATACTTCTCTCCCCTAAGTCCCACGAAGCAGGGAGACTGTTGCCAGCAGCCTCCCTGAAAATAAAAAAAACTAACAAGTCTTTTCAGAGAAACTCAGTAGAGCTCCCCTGTAGTGCATCCAGTATCACTGCGCACAATACTAAAACTGGAGTCTGGAGGAGGGGCATAGAGGGAGGAGACAGTTCACACCCTTTGAAAGTCTTAAAGTGCCCATGTCTCCTGCGGATCCAGTCTATACCCCATGGTTCTTAATGTGACCCCAGCATCATCTAGGACGTATGAGAAAACAAATAACGCACACATGAGGAGAAGAGAACTAAGGAAGCTATAAGGAGAAGAGGGGAGGGAGGGGGGGTTGAAAGGTAAGGTAGTAAAGGCATATTGGATAAACTACAACCTTATACATATTCATTAATGTACCAGTAGTTAGAAGTAGAAGAGCTCTAACAGAAACCACAAAGCTTATCTAACGCCACACCACACTGGATATGCCCAATCTCATTTGATTTTTGAAGCAAAGCAGTATTGGACTTTGTTAATACATGGATGGGAGACTGCTTGGTAGTATCAGATTCTTTAGGTGTTTTTAAACTACCAACACCATTTTCTTGGTACATTTAATTTTTACATGTATTCTTTTATGTACCAGAAGTTAGAAGTAGAAGAGCTGTAATAAAAACCACCAGCTCATCTACAGCCACAGCACACTGGATTTGCCCAATCTCTCCTGATCATGGAAGCTGAGCAGTGTTGGTCCTGGTTTTAGTACTTGGATGGGAGACCACCAGGAAATACCAGGAGCTGTGTGTATTTTTACAATACTAACACCGTTCTCTTGATGCATTCCATTTTGAAACATTGGGGCAGATCTATTAAGCCTGGTGAACTGATAAAGTGCAAGGTGATAAAGTACCAGCCAGTCAGCTCCTAACTGTCATTTTTCAAACCCAGCCTGTGACATGGCAATTAGGAGCTGATTGGCTGGTACTTTATCACCATGCAAATTATCATTTCACCAGGTTTAATAAATCGTCCGCTTACTCATTTATGTACGAGTAGTTAGAAGTAGAAGAACTCTAACAGAAACCACTAAGCTCATCTACAGCCACACCACACTGTATATGCCCAATATCACCTGATTTTAGGCCTGGTTTGTTCTTGGATGTGAGACCACCTGGGAATACCAGGTGCTGTAGGTAGTTTTATACTACCAACACCGTTCTCTTGATGCATTCTATTTTGAAACTTATTCATTGATGTACCAGTAGTTAGAAGTAGAAGTTAGAAACAGCAAAAATCATCTACAGCCGCATCACACTGGATATGTCCAATCTCATCTGATGTTGGAAGCTAAGCAGTGTTGTGCCTGGTTAGTTTTTGGATTTCAGGTCCTGCCTTCTGGTTTGGCCACGGCACCTCGGAAATTCACCAAGGTCATGGCCGTGATGACGACCCTTCACCATCGGTGGACCAGGGAGGAATCTCTCCTCCCGATAAACATTCTGGAATTGCAGGCAGTGTTCAATTCATTGACACTGGCCCTGCCTCTAGTACAGAACAGGCCTGTTCAAGTACAATCGGACAACGCCACCACGGTAGTGTACACAAATCATCAAGGCGGCACTCGAAATTGCATAGCAAAGCTGGAAGTATCAAAAATCCTCAGTTGGGTAGAACGTCATCTGCCAGCATTATCGGCAGTGTTCATTCCCGGAGTCCTCAACTGGGAAGCGGATTTCCTCAGTCGTCAGGACGTTCACGCTGGAGAGTGGAGAGGCCGCAGCAGAAATGTCTGCACTGGTGTCAGTAGGTGACTGAGGCAGGGATGACTGGGAGATAGTGGGTAACTGAAGCATGTATGAGTGGGAGATAGTGGGTGACTGAGGCCGGGGTGACTCGGAGATAGTCAGTGACTAAGGCAGGGGTGATAGAGATATAGTGGATGACTGTGGCAGGGGTGACAGGGACAGTAGGAGACTGAGGCAGGGGTGACAGGGATAGTGGGTGACTGAGGTAGGGGTGATATGGAGATAGTGGTTGACTGAGGAAGGGGTGACAGAGATAGTGGGTGACTAAAGCAGGGGTGACTGGTATAGTGGGTGACTGAGGCAGGGGTCGCAGGTATAGTGGTTAACTGAGGCAGCGGTGACTGGGAGATAGTGGGTAACTGGGGCAGGGGTGACAGGGAAAGTGTGTGACTCAGGCAGGGGTGATAGGGAGATAGTGGGCAGCAGATCACTGCCTTGCTGACAGCAGCACATCCCTGCCTCATTGACAGCAGCACATACCTGCCTCACTTATAGCAGCACATCCCTGCCTTACTGACAGCAGCAGATCACTGCCTCACTGACAGCAGCAGATCACTGCTTCACTGGCAGCAGCAGATCCCTGCCTCACTGGCAGCAGCAGATCCCTGCCTCACTGGCAGCAGCAGATCCCTGCCTCACTGGCAGCAGCACATCCCTGCCTCACTGGCAGCAGCACATCCCTGCCTCACTGGCAGCAGCAGATCCCTGCCTTACTGACAGCTGTTTATAGGGCCTAATTCAGACCTGATCTCTGCTGTGCATATTCACACAACAGGAGATCAGGTCTGAAGTGTGTGTGTGTGTGTGTGTGTGTGTGTGTGTGTGTGTGCTGGTGCCGCAGTGCACCGGCACATGCCAGAGATGCGATCAGCATCTCTGCCCAGTGAGCGCCTCTGCCAACACATACTTATCTTGCATATGAGATCTCTTGATCATAAAGATAGTTCTCACAGGGTGAGGTTCATCCATTACATTTTAAAGTAGGAAGGTACAAATTACATATTCAAATTACATATATGTGCTGGATTCAAATGTTTTCCCCCCTTCCTTTCTCAATTGTGCCCATCAGCAGCTATTCTAATGTTGCTGCCAATGGGTGTGACAAATTCATTTCTTCTGTGGGGTACACTGGACTCCACAAGGATTCACATTGGGGTGTAGAGTAGGATCTTGATCTGAGGCACCAACAGGCTCAAAGCTTTTGACTGTTCCCAAGATGCTCAGCGCCCCCTGCTCTATAACCTCGCTTCCATGAACAGGGAGCTCAGTTTGTAGTTGGTGCCTTCAGTAGCAGGCCACTTAACAGGGGGCTGCCTCAGGCAGCCTATTCTTAGCTATTAATTTTGACAAGAAAAGAAGAACTTTTTTTATAAGAATCTACAAGGGCTGCAGCAGGCTAGGTCTAATAGACATCTTTACTGCAGCTCCATCACTCCCAGCGGCGCAGTATACTCCCGTGCCCTGGTTGCTGGGTCACTGCAGCGGAGGCTCCGGTTTCTTCCTAAGGTCAGTCACACACACACCGCCCTCCGGGATCACGAGGCCGCTGATGAAAGGGAGGTAAGGGGCTTCAGTGCCCACACTATACCGAGATCCAGCGTGGCTGTAGGGGGCGGGCCGTGTGCGCACTGGCGTGGACACTGATTACTGGGCAGCCGCTCCACTAGCCACCAGGGACAGTTAAGGAGCACAGCTCTGGGGTTTTTTCTCCTATATTAACCCCATTTTGTACTACCTGCAGTGCATTGTGATAGGTAATAGAGCCTGATTCAGGTTGGATTGTAATCCCAATAAGCAATCCAACTGCAAAAATTGCTAAGAGCATATGCATGCGCCTGCATTTTCTGTGGCACCCCGCAGATAATGCGATCGCCTCTGACTGTCAATCGGTGCGGGGGGGGGGTCAGCAACAATCCATTTCAAAGTCGGAGATGGAGCGGTGCAGGGGCAGGGCTACAAAATGGGGTCGGCAACGGAGAAACAGGAGGCGTGGTCAGAGCGGCTGCATGACATCACATGCAGCCGCTGCGATCACAAAAATGGTGGCGGCTTCCTGCGCACACGTACAGTCTGCACCAACAGGAGGCTAACCCATTTTTTATGATCATGCTGAACTGCACTGAGACTGCAATTTCAGCGTGGTCAAGAAGGGAGGCGGCATGTTGGGTGGCCATGCCCTGTGATGGGTGGCCCCAGCATGCGAACCAAAGGATTGCAAATTCTGTTACTTAGCAGAATTTGCAATCCTTACTGAATTAGGCCCATTGATTACAAAATTGTAAACAATATTTGAAGTTTTTCTTCAGGGACTAACACAAAAGATGCTTGGGGCTACTAACACATGGGTAAGCCACGTAAAGCTTCCCATGGGTCAGTGGCATCACAACAGGGTTGCGGCACACACCCAAGTGTCACCCGCCAAGGGGGGTGACACCAAAGTGCCGGCTCTTCTTCAGTGACAGAATATGGGTGTTTCACTGTGACATTACGTGCAATACCCAGTTTCTGTCACTGTGCAGGAGCCAGCACCACTCACACACTAGTCCCCGGGTGCAGCCCCCAACCCCCGGGATACCCGGAGCAACAAAATGGTGATTCAGGCCACGCCCCTACCTATGAGACCATGCCTCCTTTTTACCATTGCGCTGCTTATCTGCGCGCACTGCATTACAATCTCCTTCGCCACCTCTCTGGGTGTCACCAGTGATAGTGACACCTCTGCCATGCTTGTAGCAGCTGGTCCCAAGATCTACGCCTCCAGCCCTGAGTGTTTGCCCATGTGACTTGTTGATCATCATAGCGAAGCAGATGCTTACAGAAAACTGCAGGGGCTTAGATTGAAAAGAAAAACATTGATGAACCCATCATTTCAGCGACAGGGTCTGCCACACGACTGACTGAAATGACTGGTTGGTTTGTGCCCCCACCAAAAAAGAATCAATCAATCAATCTCTCCTTGCACAAACTGGCTCTACAGAGGCAAGATGTCCACCTCATCATCCTCCGATTACTCACCCCTTTCACTGTGTACATCCCCCTCCTCACAGATTATTAATTCGTCCCCACTGGAATCCACCATCTCAGATCCCTGTGTACTTTCTGGAGGCAATTGCTGGTGAATGTCTCCACGGAGGAATTGATTATAATTCATTTTGATGATCATCATCTTCTCCACATTTTCTGGAAGTAACCTCGTACGCCGATTGCTGACAAGGTGAGCGGCTGCACTAAACACTCTTTTGGAGTACACACTGGAGGGAGGGCAACTTAGGTAGAATAAAGCCAGTTTGTGCAAGGGCCTCCAAATTGCCTCTTTTTCCTGCCAGTATACATACTGACGTGCCTACCTGGATGCAGTCACTCATATAAATTCTCCACCATTCTTTCAAAGGTGACAGAATCATATGCAGTGACAGTAGACGACATGTCAGTAATCGTTGCCAGGTCCTTCAGTCCGGACCAGATGTCAGCACTCACTCCAGACTGCCCTGCATCACCGCCAGCGGGTGGGCTCGGAATTCTTAGCCTTTTCCTCGCACCCCCAGTTGCGGGAGAATGTGAAGGAGGAGCTGTTGACGGGTCACGTTCCGCTTGACTTGACAATTTTCTCACCAGCAGGTCTTTGAACCTCTGCAGACTTGTTTCTGCCGGAAAGAGAGATACAATGTAGGTTTTAAATCTAGGATCGAGCACGGTGGCCAAAATGTAGTGCTCTGATTTCAACAGATTGAATCCTGGTTAAGCGAATTAAGGGCTCCATCCACAAGTCCCACATGCCTAGTGGAATCGCTCTGTTTTAGCTCCTCCTTCAATGTCTCCAGCTTCTTCTGCAAAAGCCTGATGAGGGGAATGACCTGACTCAGGCTGGCAGTGTCTGAACGGACTTCACGTGTGGCAAGTTCAAAGGGTTGCAGAACCTTGTACAACGTTGAAATCATTCTCCACTGCGCTTGAGTCAGGTGCATTCCCCCTCCTTTGCCTATTTCGTGGGCAGATGTATAGGCTTGAATGGCCTTTTGCTGCTCCTTCATCCTCTGAAGCATATAGAGGGTTGAATTCCACCTCGTTACCACCTCTTGCTTCAGATGATGGCAGGACAGGTTCAGGAATGTTTGGTGGTGCTCCAGTCTTCGACATGCGGTGGCTGAAGGCAGAAAGTGGCCCGCAATTCTTCGGGCCACTGACAGCATCGCTTGCACGCCCCTGTTGTTTTATAAATAATTCTGCACCACCAAATTAAATGTATGTGCAAAACATGGGACGTGCTGGAATTTGCCCAGATGTAATGCACACACAATATTGGTGGCGTTGTCCGATGTCACAAATCCCCAGGAGAGTCCAATTGGGGTAAGCCATTCTGCGATGATGTTCCTCAGTTTCCGTAAGAGGTTGTCAGCTGTGTGCCTCTTATGGAAAGCGGTGATACAAAGCGTAGCCTGCCTAGGAACGAGTTGGCAATTGCAAGATGCTGCTACTGGTGCCGCCGCTGCTGTTCTTGCTGCGGGGGGCAATACATCTACCCAGTGGGCGGTCACAGTCATATAGTCCTGAGTCTGCCCTGCTCCACTTAACCACAGACAAGTGGACATTGGGTACAACTGCATTTTTTAGGACACTGGTGATTCTTTTTCTGAGGTCTGTGTACATTTTCGGTATCGCCTGCCTAGAGAAATGGAACCTAGAGGGTATTTGGTACCGGGGACACAGTACCTCAATCAAGTCTCTAGTTGCCTCTAAATTAACGATGGATACCGGAACCACGTTTCTCACCACCCAGGCTGACAAGACCTGAGTTATCCGCTTTGCAGCAGGATGACTGCTGTGATATTTCATCTTCCTCGCAAAGGACTGTTGGACAGTCAATTGCTTACTGGAAGTAGTACAAGTGGTCTTCCGACTTCCCCTCTGGGATGACGATCGACTCCCAGCAGCAACAACAGCAGCGCCAGCAGCAGTAGGCGTTACACTCAAGGATGCATCGGAGGAATCCCAGGCAGGAGAGGACTCGTCAGACTTGCCAGTGACATGGCCTGCAGGACTATTGGCTCTCCTGTCTAAGGAGGAAATTGACACTGAGGGAGTTGGTGGTGTGGTTTGCAGGAGCTTGGTTACAAGAGGAAGGGATTTAGTGGTCAGTGGACTGCTTCCGCTGTCATCCAAAGTTTTTGAACTTGTCACTGACTTATGATGAATGCGCTGCAGGTGTCGTATAAGGGAGGATGTTCCGAGGTGGTTAACGTCCTTATCCCTACTTATTACAGCTTGACAAAGGCAACACACGGCTTGACACCTGTTGTCCGCATTTGTGTACAGGATGCATACCTTCATGTCCCCATTTATCCACCTCATCAGGCGTACCTCAGATTTGCGGTACAGGACTGTCATTGCCAATTTCAGACGTTGCTGTTTGGTCTCTCCATGGCCCTGAGAATTTTCACCAAGGTAATGGCGGAAATGATGGTGCTCCTGTGCAAGCAAGGTGTCACAATTATCCCGTACTTGGGCGATCTCATAAAAGCGAGATCAAGAGAGCAGTTGCTGAACAGCGTATCACTTTCACTGAAAGTGTTACAGCAACACGGCTGGATTCTCAATATCCCGAAGTCGCAGTTGATTCCTACTACTCGTCTGTCTTTCTTGGGCATGATTCTGGACACGGACCAGAAGAGGGTTTATCTCCTGATAGAAAAGGCCCAGGAACTCATGACTCTTGTCAGGAACCTATTGAAACCAAAACTTGTGTCAGTGCATCACTGCACTCGAGTCCTGGGAAAGATGGTGGCATCATACGAGGCCATTCCATTCGGCAGGTTCCATGCGAGGACTTTCCAATGGGACCTACTGGACAAGTGGTCCGGGTCACATTTACAGATGCATTGGTTGATCACCCTGTCCCCCAAGGTCAGGGTATCACTCCTGTGGTGGCTGCAGAGTGCTCACCTTCTCGAGGGACGCAGATTCAGCATTCAGGGCTGGATCCTGGTGACCACAGACGCAAGCCTCCAAGGTTGGGGAGCAGTCACACAGGGAAGAAATTTCCAAGGTCTTTGGTCAAGTCAAGAGACTTGTCTTCACATCAACATATACAATGCCCTACGTCAAGCGGAGACCTTACTTTGCGACCAACCGGTTCTGATCCAGTCAGACAACGTCACCGCAGTGGCTCATGTAAACCGCCAAGGCGGCACAAGGAGCAGAGTGGCGATGGCACAAGCCACCAGAATTCTTCGCTGGGTGGAGAATCACGCAAGCGCACTGTCAGCAGTGTTCATTCCGGGAGTGGACAACTAGGAAGCAGACTTCCTCAGCAGACACCACCTACATCCGGGAGAGTGGGGACTTCATCAGGAAGTCTTTGCACAGATTACAAGTCAGTGGGAACTGCCACAGATAGACATGATGCCGTCCCGGCTCAACAAAAAGCTACAGAGGTATTGCGCAAGGTCAAGAGACCCTCAGGCAGTAGCTGTAGACGCCCTAGTGACACCGTGGGTGTTCCGGTCGGTCTATGTATTTCCTCCTCTTCCTCTCATACCCAAGGTGTTGAGGATAATAAGACAAAGAAAAGTGAGAACAATCCTCATTGTTCCAGATTGGCCACGGAGGACCTGGTATCCGGATCTGCAGGAAATGCTCACAGAAGATCTGTGGCCTCTCCCTCTAAGACAGGATCTGTTGCATCAGGGGCCCTGTCTGTTCCAAGACTTACCGCGGCTGCGTTTGACGGCATGGCGGTTGAATGCCGGATCCTAGCATTCCGGTTGAGGTCATCCCTACGCTGATAAAGGCTAGGAAGGATGTAACGTTAAAACATTACACCATATATGGCGAAATTATGTTTCTTGGTGTGAGGCCAGGAATGCTCCTACGGAAGAATTCCATCTGGGCCGTTTCCTTCACTTCCTACAAACTGGAGTGAATTTGGGCCTACAATTAGGCTCTATTAAGGTCCAGATTTCGGCCTTATCCATTTTCTTTCAAAAAGAATTGGCTTCTCCTCCAGAAGTTCAGACTTTTGTAAAAGGAGTGCTGCATATTCAGCCTCCTTTTGTGCCTCCGGTGGCACCTTGGGACCTTAACGTGGTGTTCAGTTTTCTAAAATCACACTGGTTTGAACCACAGTGGAGTTAAATTATCTCACGTGGAAGGTGGTCATGTTATTAACCTTGGCTTCGGCTAGGCGAGTGTCGGAATTAGCGGCTTTGTCACATAAAAGCCCATATTTGGTATTCCATGTGGATAGAGCGGAATTGCGGACCCGTCCTCAATTCCTACCAAAAGTGGTCTCATCTTTTCATATGAACCAACCTATTGTGGTGCCTGTGGCTACGCGTGACTTGGAGGATTCCGAGTTACTTAATGTGGTCAGGGCTTTGAAAATTTACGTGGCCAGGACGGCTAGAGTCAGGAAAACTGAAGCGCTGTTTGTCCTGTATGCAACCAACAAGATTGGTGCCCCTGCTTCAAAGCAGGCTATTGCTCGCCGGATTTGTAACACGATTCAGCAAGCGCATTCTATGGCTGGATTGCAGTTACTGAAATCGGTCAAGGCCCATTCCACGAGGAAAGTGGGCTCTTCTTGGGCGGCTGCCCGAGGGGTCTCGGCACTACAGCTGTGTCAAGCTGCTACTTGGTCGGGTTCAAACACCTTTGCAAAATACTATAAGTTTGATACCCTGGCTGAGGAGGAACTCATGTTTGCTCAATCGGTGCTGCAGAGTCATCCGCACTCTCCCGCCCGTTTTGGAGCATTGGCATAATCCCCATGGTCCTTACGGAGTCCCCAGCATCCTCTAGGACGTTAGAGAAAATAAGATTTTAAACCTACCGGTAAATCTTTTTCTCGTAGTCCGTAGAGGATGCTGGGCGCCCGTCCCAAGTGCGGACTACTTCTGCAATACTTGTATATAGTTATTGCTTCAATAAGGGTTATGTTATAGTTGCATCGGTCCTGCACTGATGCTATGTTGTTTTTTCATACTGATAACTGGGTAGTTTATCACAAGTTATACGGTGTGATTGGTGTGGCTGGTATGAATCTTACCCTGGATTAACAAAATCCTTTCCTCATACTGTCCGTCTCCTCTGGGCACAGTTTCTCTAACTGTGGCATAGAGGGAGGAGCCAGTGCACACCCAGAACTAAAGTCTTTCTTAAAGTGCCCATGTCTCCTGTGGAGCCCGTCTATCCCCATGGTCCTTACGGAGTCCCCAGCATCCTCTACGGACTACGAGAAAAAGATTTACCGGTAGGTTTAAAATCTTATTTTCTACTGTATTCTTTTCTATCCTAGTTTATTACGACCAACTCTCATCCAAGGAGTTTGATATTCTACTACCTGCATGCAATTTAAATTGCTTAAATTGTTTATATGGTTGATTTGTCCTTCACAATCCATAATCTGCAACTTGGATGGTTTTGTGTCATTGAAAATCTTATAATAAAAATGTATATATATATATTAAAAAAAAAAAAAGTTATAAGACATATGCATTCAATATTTGAAGAAACAAAATAAAATAAAGCTATCTATTGGGTTTCACTAACAAGCACATTGGAAGACTTGACTACTGTTAAAAGACATGCATTACATGGTATAGAGCCACAAACCACAATGTAGTAAAATAAAAACAAACTTACATGTGTATCAAACCTATGTGAGGCTTACATTGATAGTGCAAGATCAACACTCTATCAACTGTGCAAACTAGACTGCACATAAATGCCATAAAATTTATCTGAGATTTTAGTAAATAAGGCCCGTTGCTGTCCGGGTCATGCAGCCGTCATGGCCCGCCCCCATACGGTCCGGTCATGTCTGCGTTGTCCTGACTGTGCCCCCAAAATGGCGGCACAACGCCGCTGGCCCGACTCCTCCTGCCCAGTGACCGCCTATGCCTGTCAATCAGGCAGTGGCGCTCACTGGGCAGAGATGCTGATCGCATCTCTGGCATGTGCCGGTGCACTGCGGCACCAGCACACACGCACTTCAGACCTGATCTCCTGTTGTGTGAATATGCACAGCAGGGATCAGGTCTGAATTAGGCCCTATACACAGCTGTCAGTAAGGCAGGGATGTGCTGCTGCCAGTGAGGCAGGGATGTGCTGCTGGTAGTGAAGCAGTGATGTGCTGCTGTCAGCGAAGCAGTGCTGTGCTGCTGTCAGCGAGGCAGAAATGTGCTGCTGTCAGCGAGGCAGGGATGTGCTGCTGTCAGCGAGGCAGGGATGTGCTGCTGTCAGCGAGGCAGGGATGTGCTGCTGTCAGCGAAGCAGGGATGTGCTGCTGTCAGCGAAGCAGGGATGTGCTGCTGTCAGCGAAGCAGGGATGTGCTGCTGTCAGCGAGGCAGGGATGTGCTGCTGTCAGCGAGGCAGGGATGTGCTGCTGTCAGCGAGGCAGGGATGTGCTGCTGTCAGCGAGGCAGGGATGTGCTGCTGTCATTGAAGCAGGGATGTGCTGCTGTCATTGAAGCAGGAATGTGCTGCTGCAGTGAGGCAGAGATATGCTGCCCACTATCTCCCTGTCACCCCTGCCTGAGTCACACACTTTCCCTGTCACCCCTGCCTCAGTTACCCACTATCTCCCAGTCACCGCTGCCTCAGTCAACCACTATACCTGCGATCCCTGCCTCAGTCACCCACTATACCAGTCACCCCTGCTTTAGTCACCCACTGTCACCCTATCACCCCTGCTTCAGTCACCCACTATCCCTGTCAACCCTGCCTCAGTCACCCACTATCTCCCAGTCACCCCTGCCTCAGTCAGCCACTATCCCTGTCACCCCTGCCTCAGTCTCTTACTGTCCCTGTCACCCCTGCCACAATCATCCACTATCTCCCTATCACCCCTGCCTTAGTCATTTATTATCCCTGTCACCCACTTTCTTCCCATACTTACCCAACCCCTTCCTATCACCCCTCCCTCAGTAACCCACTATCTCCCAGTCACCCCGGCCTCAGTCACCCACTATCTCCCACTCATACATGCTTCAGTCACCCACTATCTCCCAGTCATCCCTGCCTCAGTCACCTACTGACACCAGTGCAGACATTTCTGCTGCGGCCTCTCCACTCTCCAGCGTGAACGTCCTGACGACTGAGGAAATCCGCTTCCCAGTTGAGGACTCCGGGAATGAACACTGACGATATTGCTGTCAGATGACATTCTACCCAACAGAGGATTTTTGATACTTCCAGCTTTGCCATGCAGTTTCGAGTGCCGCCTAGTTTCGAGTGCCGCCTTGATGATTTGTGTACACTACCGTGGTGGCGTTGTCAGATTGTACTTGAACAGGCCTGTTCTGTACTAGAGGCAGGGCCAGTGTCAATTAATTGAACACTGCCTGCAATTCCAGAATGTATATCAGGAGGAGAGATTCCTCCCTGGTTCACCGACCCTGGAGAAAGTGTTGCTCCAACACCGTGGCCCAGCCCAAAAGACTGGCATCCATTGTCAGGAGGACACAGTTGGAGATCCAGAAGGGATGGCCCCTGCTCAACTGTTGGTCCTGTAGCCACCAGCTCAGTGTCAGACGAATCTCCGGAGTCAAGGAGATCATTTGAGACATTATCCGATGAGGCAGGCCGTCCCACTTGGAGAGGATTAACCTCTGCAGAGGGCGGTAATGAAATTGAGCGTACTCTACCATATCGAAAGCCGACACCATGAGGTCTAGTACTTGCATCGCCGTGTGTATCAACACTCTTGGGCGAGAGAGAAAGATACTGTCCTGAATTTTCAGGATTTTCTCTGGAGACAGAAACAATTGTTGGCTGTGTGTGTCCAGCAGTGCCCCTAGGTGCACCATGTTCCGAGCAGGGACCAGCGAGGACTTTTTTCAGTTGATGAGCCACCCGTGGACTTGTAGGAATTGGACCGCCAGTTCCAGATAACTGTGGAGAACCTCTTGGGAGTTCACCAGGATCAGCAAGTCGTCCAGATTTGGCAGGATCCTGATTCTCTGATGGTGAAGGGTCGTCATCACGGCCATGACCTTGGTGAATATCCGAGGTGCCGTGGCCAAACCAGAAGGCAGGACTTGAAATCCAAAAACAAACCAGGCACAACACTGCTTAGCTTCCATCATCAGATGAGATTGGACATATCCAGTGTGATGCGGCTGTAGATAATTTTTGCTGTTTCTAACTTCAACATCAATGAATAAGTTTCAAAATAGAATGCATCAAGAGAACGTTGTTGGTAGTATAAAACTACCTACAGCACCTGGTATTCCCAGGTGGTCTCACATCCAAGAACAAACCAGGCCTAAAATCAGGTGATATTGGGCATATACAGTGTGGTGTGGCTGTAGATGAGCTTAGTGGTTTCTGTTAGAGTTCTTCTACTTCTAACTACTCGTACATAAATGAATAAGCGGACGATTTATTAAACCTGGTGAAATGATAATTTGCATGGTGATAAAGTACCAGCCAATCAGCTCCTAATTGCCATGTCACAGGCTGGGTTTGAAAAATGACAGCTAGGAGCAGACTGGCTTGTACTTTATCACCTTGCACTTTATCAGTACACTGAACTAATCTCCTCTTGCGCTATAAATAGTATGATATGGCTCAAAGTTCAATAAAAACAAATAAATAATTTCATATATTCTATATTTTTTATTACATATATATATATATATATATATATATACTTTACAATAAACTATTAGACCGGTCAAATAAAATCACTAACAATATATTTGCATAGCTATAGGAGGTGGATCTTAGATAAACTCTGTGCACAGAGAAATTTTCAAAAATAAAAATCAGTCCATATATTGGATTAAAAAATCAATTTACCAGCTGTAATTCGCACCCATGTAGTAGATAACATATTTATAAGTTGTTATATATTGGAATTCCTCAATATGCTGCCACTTGGCAAAGGAGATGATATTGTGCAAAATAACCGCTCCACACTGGAGCCTTACGTGTAGCTTGCACCAGTTGTTATAACACGGGAGAGTCATTGGACCCTTATACCAGCCTTATTTGCACCCCCAAAATATACCATCATCTAGCGGTAATATCCGTGGACTAAACGGAGATCGGGAGAACACAACTGTGACTGTGGTGTCTGCATACGGCACTTGGAGGCGTGGACTCATAGAGCTTGGAAGTCGGGTAATTATTCAGCACAGCAGGCGCCAGTGAAGCGCCGTTCCCGCAGCCCGAGACCGTCTCTTCTGTCATTGGACTCTCCCGTGTTATAACAACTGGTGCAAGCTACACGTAAGGCTCCAGTGTGGAGCGGTTATTTTGCACAATATCATCTCCTTTGCCAAGTGGCAGCATATTGAGGAATTCCAATATATAACAACTTATAAATATGTTATCTACTACATGGGTGCGAATTACAGCTGGTAAATTGATTTTTTAATCCAATATATGGACTGATTTTTATTTTTGAAAATTTATCTGTGCACAGAGTTTATCTAAGATCCACCTCCTATAGCTATGCAAATATATTGTTAGTGATTATATTTGACCGGTCTAATAGTTTATTGTAATATATATATATATATATATATATATATTTATTTATATGTAATAAAAAATATAGAATATATGAAATTATTTATTTGTTTTTATTGAACTTTGAGCCATATCATACTATTTATAGCGCAAGAGGAGATTAGTTCAGTGTTCCAGTGTTACCGGAGACTTTAAAGTGCCGGTTCTTTTTGACTTGATTTACCCCAAGTCAAGCTCTCTCCTGCAGCTTAAGTATACATTAATTGCAGTATTATTTGTACATAATTTTTAATACCAGTAATTTGATCACCAGAATATGGTGATGATGTATTAGCGCCTGGTTATATTCTTTTGTATTTTTTTACTTTATCAGTTCACCAGGCTTAATAGATCTGCCCCAATGTTTCAAAATGGAATGCATCAAGAGAATGGTGTTGGTATTGTAAAAATACACACAGCTCCTGGTATTTCCTGGTGGTCTCCCATCCAAGTACTAAAACCAGGACCAACACTGCTCAGCTTCCATGATCAGGAGAGATTGGGCAAATCCAGTGTGCTGTGGCTGTAGATGAGCTCGTGGTTTCTGTTAGAGCTCTTCTACTTCTAACTTCTGGTACATAAAAGAATATGTGTAAAAATTAAATGTACAGTACCAAGAAAAGGGTGTTGGTAGTTTAAAAACACCTAAATAATCTGATAATACATGGATGGGAGACTGCTTGGTAGTAACAAAGTCCAATACTGCTTTGCTTCAAAGATCAAATGAGATTGGGCATATCCAGTGTGGTGTGGCTTTAGATAAGCTTTGTGGTTTCTGTTAGAGCTCTTCTACTTCTAACTACTGGTACATTAATGAATATGTATAAGGTTGTAGTTTATCCAATATCCCTTTACTACCTTACCTTCCCCCCCCCCCCCTCCCCTCCCCTCCTTATAGCTTCCTTTGTTCTCTCCTCCTCGTGTGTGCGTTATTTGTTTTCTCATACGTCCTAGAGGATGCTGGGATCACATTAAGAACCATGGGGTATAGACGGGATCCGCAGGAGACATGGGCACTTTAAGACTATCAAAGGGTGTGAACTGTCTCCTCCCTCTATGCCCCTCCTCAGGGCCGAAACTAGGACTAACGGCACCCGGGGCAAGACAGAAATTTTGCGCCCCCCCCCCAAAATAAAATAATATATAATATATATATATATATATATATATATATATATATATATATATATATATATATATATAATAAAATAGAAAAATAAAAATAAAAAAATAAGAAACAAAACAAATTCAACACAGATATCCCTCAGACCAGCAGACACCAGTAATACACACATGATTATATATATATATATATATATATATACATACACACACACACACACACACACACACACACACACGCGTGTATATATGTACACAGCCACATACATATATTATATATATATATTATATATCTGTATATATCTGTATATCTGTAGCTGTCGCAGTGGTGAAAATGAGCAGTAGTTTGAATGAGCTGCAGGGGTTAACACCAGTCACAGTGAATATGTGTGTGTGTTTTACCTCCGTCTCTCGCTGTCCTGCTTCCATCCATCACTGTGCTGTCGGGCTGAATGCAATGCTGTGTGGGGTCAGAAAAAGGTCAGTAGCTGACCACATTCGTAGCTCGTGCGGGCGGGCAGTATACTTTTTTGGGCTTGCCGCCGCTGCTTAGGAAGGGAAACTAGACGTTACCCTGACTCCCTAGCTCCAGCAGCCGTGGCCAGCTTTCTGCAATGCCTCATGGGATTTGTAGTCTCTATGCTACTGCATAAAGTCTAAGCAGTAGCACACATGACCACAAATCCCATTTTTCTTCAATAGATTCTCTGCTGTGTCAGACCCAGCTGATCCCAGCGCCCTATCAAATCCCACGCCCGGGTCACATGCCCCCCCTAGCCCCTCCCTAGTTTCGGCTCTGCCCTCCTCCAGACTCCAGTTTTAGAATTGTGCCCAGTGAGACTGGATGCACTACAGGGGAGCTCTACTGAGTTTCTTTGAAAAGACTTATGTTAGTTTTTCTTATTTTCAGGGAGGCTGCTGGCAACAGTCTCCCTGCTTCGTGGAACTTAGGGGAGAGAAGTATGACCAACTTCTAGTGAGTTCAATGGCTCTGCTTCTGGCTGACAGGACACCATTAGCTCCTGAGGGTGCTGATCGCTAGGTACGCCTAGATGCCCACTCCCGTAGCCTGCCATCACCCCCTTACAGAGCCAGAAGTCAGAAGACAGGCGAGTAGCAGAAGAACAGAAGACTTCTTCTCCAGTGACGGCATTCTAAGGTACCACGCAGCGAGCGGAATGCTGTGCGCCATGCTCCCACACAAACACAGGCACTGCAGGGTGCAGGGCGTGTGGGTGGGGAAGGGGGGAACCCTGGGCAGCATAAATTCCTCACAAAAGGCTGGCAAAAGTGGACATTAGTGCCTGGGCACTGTACTTACCCCGCCAGCGTAATTAATTATTTGGTTCTGAGCGGGACAGAAGCGTGCCATTACAGCGGCGGGGCTTCGTCCTCACCTCACCAGCACATCTCTAGAGCGTAACAAGTCTATCACTGTAGAGTTTATTATTTCCCAGACTGTGTACTTTTGGCGCTGGATTGTGAGCTGAAAAATCCTCTCTGTCCCTCTGACAGATTTACTGTAGGTCTATCCCCCATAAGCCGATGTGTCTGTGGGTACTTGGTACATGTGTGTCAACATGTCGGTGGCTGAATGTTTTTCCCAAGAGGAAACTATATTAGGAATGCAGACATATGATGGTGGCCCTGTTGGCACCACCAATAACTGACTGGGTGAAAGTTTCAGTAATATCAGAGTGAGTTGGATAAATCTGTGTCCCAGACACAGACGTAGAGAAAAGATGTGATGTTCATGGCTATGCTTCTTTTCACTCAGGCCCGCAAAAATGTTACTACACATCGATACTGACTCGGATACTGATTCCTATGTCGGCCATAATATTTCCTGATTAGATCCAATATTGGCAAGGAGCATTCAGTACATGATTGTGGATATTAAGGACATGTTAACATCACTGAGGACCCTGCTGTTCCTGACAAAGGGGTATATATGTATGTATATATAGATATATAATGAAAGCTGATGTAACGTTCCTCCATCTCTGTTTGAGAAAGTCTGGGCCAGCTCGACAAGATGGTTTCAAATCCCCAAAAGGTTTCCGGTTGTTTATTCATTTCCTGCTGCGGACAGAATAAAGTGGGAGTCACCCCCTCTTCTGCACGGGGCCCTGTCACAAATCCAGCGGATCGTATGCAGGAAGCTACATTATTTCTAGTTATGTAACCACGGGTACATTACTTAGACCTGCCATTACATGCGCATGGGTGAGTAGTAGTATTCAAGAATTGGTCGAATACCTCGTCATCCGATATAGATATCTTGGAGAGATGGGATACTCCTTACGTTGGATCATATCAAGGACACTGCAGCATACTTACGACTGCAAGGGATATAGGACTCTTGAGTTCACGGGCCAATTTCATGGCAGTCTCGGATAGGAGGGCATTGTGGATTCACCAAGGGAATGCTGATGCTGACTCCAAGAAGAAAGGGAGTCTCTTCCCTATGAAGGTGAAGCCTTGTTTGGTGACGGCCTAGTTAATTTGATCTTGGCAGCTCCCGCAGGTAAGTCAACCTTCTTGCCCTATGTTCCCTCTCAACGGATGAAGACGCATCATTGTCTAACGCAGTCATTTTGGCCCAATAGATATGCAAGAAGTTAAGATTCCCCTTTCTTTGCAGGTAGAGGAAGGAAAAGAGGGAAGAGGTCTGTAGCCTCTTCAAGATCGCAGGAGCAGAGATCGTCCTCTGCTTCTGCCAAATCCACTGCATGACGCTAGGGCTTTCTTGCTGGAGCCCGCACCAGTGGGGACACGTCTAAAACACTTCAGTCAGTTCTGGATTAATTTAGACCTGGACTCGTGGGTTTTACAAATAGTGTCACAAGGGTACAAACTGGGGTTTCAAGACGTTCCCCCTCACCGATTGTTCAAATCGGCCTTAGTCAGCAGGGAGAAGGTTTTTATTCAAGCCTCTTCGTGGTCCCGATGCCAGACGGCTCAGTCAGACCAATCTTAAATCTGAAATCCCTCAATTTCAACCTAAAGAAATTCAATTTCAAGATGGAATCTCTCAGGGTAGGGATCTCCAGTCCGGAGGAAGGAGATTTCATGGTTTTGGTAGACATAAGGATGCCTAATTACATGTTCCCGTTTAGCCACTGCATAAAGCTACCTGAGGTTTGCAATTCAGGATTGTCATTACCAATTTCAGACGTTGCCGTTTGGTCTGTCCACGGCTCCGAGGATTTTCACCAGGGTGATGGCGGAAATGATGGTTCTCCTTCGCAAGCAAGGAGTCACAATTATCCCGTACTTGGATGATCTCCTGATAAAGGCGAGATCCAGGGACCAGTTGGTGCAAAACATCTACTCTCCCTGACAGTTCTTCAACAACATGGTTGGCTCCTAAACTTGCCAAAATCGCAGTTGGTCCCAATGACGCGGTTGTAGTTTTTGGGAGTCATACTGGAAACAGAAGAGGCTTTCTTCCAGTGGAAAGGCTATGGAGATCCAGAGTCTGGTCAAACAAATTCTAAAACCAGCAAGAGTGTTAATCCATCAATGCATTCTGTTGCTGGGGAAGATGGTTGCGGCTTACGAGGCCATTCAGTTTGGCAGGTTCCATGCCAGAGTGTTCCAGTGGGACCTGTTGGACAAGTGGTCCGGATCCCACCTACACATGCACCGGAGGATAATCCTGTCTTCCAAGACCAGAATCTCACTACATTGGTGGCTGCACAGTTCTCACCTCCTAGAGGGGCGATGGATCCTAGGGACCACGGATGCAACCCTCCGAGGCTGGGGAGCAGTCACACAGGGGGAAAACATCCAAGGAAGATGCTCAAGTCAGGAAAGTTGTCTCCACATAAATGTTCTGGAGTTAAGGGCCATTTAATAACTGCAGACACAGTACGCACTGGGACGGGTGCCCAGCATCCTCTACGGACTAAGAGAAAAGGATTTACCGGTAGGTATTAAAATCCTATTTTCTCTAACGTCCTAGAGGATGCTGTGGACTCCGTAAGGACCATGGGGATAGACAGGCTCCGCAGGAGACATGGGTACTTTAAGAAAGACTTTAGTTCTGGGTGTACACTGGCTCCTCCCTCTATGCCCCTCCTCCAGACCTCAGTTTGATACTGTGCCCAGTGGAGACTGGGTGCTTTTCAGGAGCTCTCCTGAGCTTTCTGACAGAAAGTATTTTGTTAGGTTTTTAATTTTCAGGGAGCACTGCTGGCAACAGACTCCCTCATCGAGGGACTGAGGGGAGAGAAGCAGCCCTACTCTCTGAGTTGCAAGGTCCTGCTTCTTAGGCTACTGGACACCATTAGCTCCAGAGGGATTGGTACGCAGGATCTCACCATCGCCGTCCGTCCCCCTTGCAGAGCCGGAAGATAGAAGCCGGGTGAGTATGAGAAGAAAAGAAGACTTCAGAGGTGGCAAAAGACTTCATGATCTTCACTGAAGTAACGCACAGCACTGCAGCTGTGCGCCATTGCTCCCATACACCTCACACACTCCAGTCACTGTAAGGGTGCAGGGCGCAGGGGGGGGCACCTAGGCAGCAATATAAACCTCTTTTTGGCAAAACTATAACACATATACAGCTGGGCACTGTATATATGTATGAGCCCCCACCAATTTTACAGTTTAAGCGGGACAGAAGCCCGCCGCCGAGGGTGCGGGGCTTCTCCCTCAGCACTCACCAGCGCCATTTTTTCTTCACAGCACCGCTGAGAGGAAGCTCCCCGGACTCTCCCCTGCTTATACCATAGTAGACAAGAGAGTTGAAAAGAGGGGGGGGCACATAATTCGGCGCAAATTACATACAGCAGTACTACTGGGCAAACATTAAGTTACTGTGTATTCCTGGGTTATATAGCGCTGGAGTGTGTGCTGGCATACTCTCTCTCTGTCTCTCCAAAGGGCCTTGTGGGGAAACTGTCTACAGAAAAAACATTCCCTGTGTTTGTGGTGTGTCGGTACACGTGTGTCGACATGTCTGAGGAAGAAGGCTATATTAGAGAGGAGCGGGAGCAAATGAATGTGGTGTCTCCGCTGACTCCTGATTGGATGGATATGTGGAATGTTTTAAATGCTAGTGTAAACTCATTGTACAAAAGATTAGACAAGGCTGAAGCTTTGGGACAGTCAGGGACTCAACCCATGCCTGATCCTATGTTGCAGGGACTGTCAGGGTCTCATAAGCGCCCACTATCCCAGATTGTTGACACAGATACCGACACGGATTCTGACTCCAGTGTCGATTACGATGATGCAAAGTTACAGCCAAAATTGGCAAAATCCATTCGATATATGATTATGGCAATAAAAGATGTTTTGCACATCAGAGAGGAACCCCCTGTCCCTGACAAGAGGGTACATATGTGTAACCCTGATTTAGGGTTTAAACAACACTTATACTGAGGTAGTTATAATATGGTGACTAAAATGGAGTATAAGCATATATATTATTCATATAAAAGTTAATGGATGTTGTAATACTGTATGCATGTTTTGAGGTAAATAATACAGTTCACATATATGTAATTGTATGTACATTGATGTAAATGTAGTGGTGAATACAATTAGGCTTATTTTATGGTTTCACAGTGTATCTAAAGGGTTAATGTCCTTGTGCTCATAACTGTCAATCACCTAGTGGGGTGATTGCCAGTGGGCGGGGCATCACCTCAGAGTGGGTCATGTGACTACTAGAGAGGGGTGGAGAGGTGCTGTGAGTGTAGCTGAGGGAGAGACTGCATATCCCTTGGTGAGAGGACATAGTTTTTTGCTGCTCCGGCCGTCGCCCGCATTAGAGCTGAGCGGTATACATTGCGGCGGCCGGAGGGGGCTTAGTGTGTGTAGCCAGAACAGGCTTCCTTACTGTAAAGGTGGTGACAGCAGCATTGAGACTCAGCACTGTTCATAGAACCCGGCATCAGCGCTAGTCAACTCACCCAGCAGTATTGGAAGGGCGCATCTATGACAGGGAGACAGAGAGGGTTCCTTCCTACCTATTACCGGCACAGACTCTGACAGCCACAACAAAGAAGCCAGGACCAGCAGCAGAGGCTCCATTCTGTGTGGCTGTCAGTGTAAGGGAGGAGTCGGGGGAGTGTCTGCAGGAGGCGGAGACTGAGCAGCAGCAGAGGCTCCATTCTGTGTGGCTGTAAGTGTAAGGGAGGAGTCGGGGGAGTGTCTGCAGCAGCATCACTAGATCGTAGAAGTGTGAGTGCATAATCCAGCCATTTATATTACCCCTACACTAAGCACAGCAAGCCATAGGTGACTATGGTACATAGTCAATTTCATATTGGGACTAAGGACTCCAGGGCTAGGCCGCAATAATGGCTATTAAGCAGGAGGATAGTAATGGGTCACAGTAGTCAGAGTGACCTATAATTACAGTTCCATGTATGGCTTAATCATAGTGCTAAGGAGAAAGTAGAAAGCACTGGGTATATATATGTAACAGGAGGAGTGGAGTGAAACTTGAACTGTTTAACGCTTCATAAATAGTTTTAAAGCTCCCCCATATATCAGCATCACATCAGTCAAAGGAGAGCCAGAGACATTGTTCCGCAGCGCTAAATAGAAAGTAACACCCTAAAGCTGCCACCTAATGTGTGTATTTATGCCCCTGAATTAGCAGAATTAGAGTCAAGGACATTAAAAGGTAGCCATACTACAGTGACATTGGATGGATGTTAAAGCCTCTTAGCCACAAAGGATTAGAATATCATCCCGATTCAAGGACTAACTTGTGGCCATTTAATACAACTGTGTTATATGTATATTCGTGAACCCGTAAGAAGGACTGACACGTAAGAGACTATAAGTTTTAAAGTTAAAGGATTTGAGCTCGCTGTGACTATGATAAGAGAAACCATCTTTTGCAGATATATTTAATATAGACTCATCCTAAGAGACAACAATAATTTGAGGCATACAGGAATCGAAAAGCTATATATGCTCTGAAATATAGAAAGCATCAGCTACTTCAAATGGACACAAGGACGCAGCAGAACAAAGGTTTATCATACCAGCTTCTTAGGAGTTTAGTTTAATACTGGACAACTACGGTAACATTTTTACTGAGGAAAGGATACAGATTCCTTGGTAATCAACTGTTGATGTTACTATCTATGAGCTAAATAGATACTTTCTGTTATCTGCCAAGGAGGAACTATAAGTAACCTTATAGGAGAAAGTAATCGCTACCATAAGTAGACTGAGCCAAACATCTTTCTCTTTAACTGAAGGGAGAACTGATAGTTGATACTAAAACATAGTGTCAGACATTCTGTATTAACTATTAACTGCTGTTATTTTTAGGAAGTTTATGGGCCCTTATAGTGCACTATCATATTAAGAGTACCCGGGTCACTCTAACACCTAAGGGTGTCTTGAAAAGAAAAAGGATTTGTTGTATTGCATGCAGGTACTGTGTATAGGCCTAATTGACAGGGGGTTAGCATGGATTAATGACTTAAAGGGGAATGTGTAATTGATGAAATGTTAATGTATACTTAATCCATTTGGTGCTGGTCATTAAAGTGTTATACTTTCCATGTGTGTCTGGTCCGTCTGGAAGTTGATCTGAAGATCCTGGAAGAAAGAGACAGGTATATTAGATAATATATCTATGATATAAGGGAATCATCCCCTAAGGATAGAGATCAGGCTTACTCAAGCAAGCCTTAACGGTAGTTAAATACTACACATAGCTTGAGTGGAGGCACAGCTATTAGGTAACCATCCTTTAATAGAATACATAGACAGCTCTCGTTCAAGGTATTGAGGGTAGGGTTACATATGTACAAGGGAAAAAAGCCTGAGGTAACCTTTGAGGGGGTCACACGAGCTGAACGAGTTATGTGAAAAAGCTTGGGAATCTCCAGATAAAAGACTGCAGATTTCCAAAAGGATTCTTATGGCGTATCCTTTCCCATCAATGGATAGGTTACGATGGGAATCCTCCCCTAGGGTGGACAAAGCATTAACACGCTTATCCAAGAAGGTAGCCCTCCCGTCCAAGTATACGGCTACCCTCAAAGAGTCTGCTGACCACAAACAGGAGATTACCCTGAAGTCCATTTATACACATTCAGGTACCTTACTCAGACCGGCAATTGCGTCGGCCTGGGTGTGTAGTGCTGTAGCGGCATGGACGGTTACCTTATCTGAGGGGATGGATACCATAGATAAGGATACTATTTTATTGACCCTGGGGCATATAAGAGATGCTGTCCTATATATGTGTGTATGCAAAGTACAGGTGGTGCTGCAGGGCTCACACCCTTTTACTTGTCTTGTAGAGCAACTCTGGAGCTGTTACTGGGTCCAGCTGCTGCAAGAAATCAGCTTGAATGCTTCAGGGGCTGGGGCATGGCCAACATGAGCCCACACTGATGGGGGTGTATAAAGCGATTTAGGTGTCATCCAAGCGCAACCCCACAAAGGCCGCCATGCCCTGCGTGACCCTTTTCTCTTTTCATATGCAGACGAGGGTTGCAGCCAACTATGCCCACTGCTTGGATGACATCACCATATGCAAATCCATCTGCTGCAGGCCTTCCCCCAGGAATGCTTGCACTAGTTGTTGCATTTGGTTTGTTGTTTGGGGGTGCTTCAGTATTAGGCAGCCTTCTGCCCTCCCACATTCGTCTGAAAATGTGTTCTCCCTGCAGTTGTTGTCCCCAGATGAGAGTTCCCTTGTGCTGCCTCAGTTGAATCTCCTTAACTTGACAGGGGTGTGCCCGAGCAGCCGCCCTCCACAGCCCTATCCCAACACATACTTATCTTGCATATGAGATCTCTTGATCATGAAGATAGTTCTCACAGGGTGAGGTTCATCCATTACATTTTAAAGTAGGAAGGTACAAATTACATATTCAAATTACATATATGTGCTGGATTCAAATGTTTTCCCCCCCTTCCTTTCTCAATTGTGCCCATCAGCAGCTATTCTAATGTTGCTGCCAATGGGTGTGACACATTAATTTCTTCTGTGGGGTACACTGGACTCCACAAGGATTCACATTGGGGTGTAGAGTAGGATCTTGATCTGAGGCACCAACAGGCTCAAAGCTTTTGACTGTTCCCAAGATGCTCAGCGCCCCCTCCTCTATAACCTCGCTTCAATGAACAGGGAGCTCAGTTTGTAGTTGGTGCCTTCAGTAGCAGGCCACTTAACAGGGGGCTGCCTCAGGCAGCCTATTCTTAGCTATTAATTTTGGCAAGAAAAGAAGAACTTTTTTTATAAGAATCTACAAGGGCTGCAGCAGGCTAGGTCTAATAGACTTCTTTACTGCAGCTCCATCACTCCCAGTGGCGCAGTATACTCCCGTGCCCCGGTTGCTGGGTCACTGCAGCGGAGGCTCCGGTTTCTTCCTAAGGTCAGTCACACACACACCACCCTCCGGGATCACGAGGCCGCTGATGGGGGCGGGCCGTGTGCGCACTGGCGTGGACACTGATTACTGGGCAGCCGCTCCACTAGCCACCAGGGACAGTTAAGGAGCACAGCTCTGGGGTTTTTTCTCCTATATTAACCCCATTTTGTACTACCCGCAGTGCATTGTGATAGGTAATGGGGCCTGATTCAGGTTGGATCGCAATCCAACTGCAAAAACTGCTAAGAGCATACGCATCCGCATGCATTTTCTGCGGCACCCCGCAGATAATGCGATCGCCTCAGCCCGTGAATCGGTGAAGGGGGTGGGGGGGGGGGGGAGGGGGGTCAACAACACTCCATTTCCAAGTCGGAGATGGAGCGGTGCGGGGGCACGGTTTCAAAATGGGGTCGGCAACGGAGAAACAGGAGGTGTGGTCAGAGCAGCTGCATGACATCACATGGGCCGGACTCTGCCAGTGGAGCCCCAGCGTCATGAAATAGATTTTGTAGAGGCCGGGGAGGACTTCTGTTCCTGGGAACTAGCTGTGTTGTGCAGCTTTATTCCTCTGCCCCTACCTCTGGCAAGAAAGGACGCACCTCGCACTTTCTTGTTTCTTTGTGACCGAAAGGACTGCATTTGATAATGCGGAGCTTTCTTATGCTGTGAGGGAACATAAGGTAAAAATTTGATTTTCCAACTGTAGCTGTGCGTGTTAATGCTTTGTCCATCCTAGGGGAGGATTTCCATCGTAACCTATCAGTTGATGGAAAAGGATACGCCATAAGAATCCTTTTGGAAATCTGCAGTCTTTTATCTGGAGATTCCCAAGCTTTTTCACATAACTCGTTCAGCTCGTGTGACCCCCTCAAAGGTTACCTCAGGCTTCTTTCCCTTGTACATATGTACCCTCTTGTCAGGGACAGGGGGTTCCTCTGTGATGTGCAAAACATCTTTTATTGCCATAATCATATATCGAATGGATTTTGCCAATTTTGGCTGTAACTTTGCATCATCGTAATCGACACTGGAGTCAGAATCCATGTCGGTATCTGTGTCAACAATCTGGGATAGTGGGCGCTTATGAGACCCTGACAGTCCCTGCAACATAGGATCAGGCATGGGTTGAGACCGTGACTGTCCCAAAGCTTCAGCCTTGTCTAATCTTTTGTACAATGAGTTTACACTAGCATTTAAAGCATTCCACATATCCATCCAATCAGGTGTCAGCGAGGACACCACATTCATTTGCTCCCGCTCCTCTCTAATATAGCCTTCTTCCTCAGACATGTCGACACACGTGTACCGACACACCACACACACAGGGAATGCTTTTTCTGAAGACAGTTTCCCCACAAGGCCCTTTGGAGAGACAGAGAGAGAGTATGCCAGCACACACCCCAGCGCTATATAACCCAGGAATAACACAGTAACTTAATGTTTGTCCAGTAGCGCTGCTGTATGTAATTTGCGCCGAATTTTGTGCCCCCCTCTTTTCAACCATCTTCTCTACCGTGGTATAAGCAGGGGAGAGTCCGGGGAGCTTCCTCTCAGCAGTGCTGTGGAGAAAAAATGGCGCTGGTGAGTGCTGAGGGAGAAGCCCCGCCCCCTCAGCGGCGGGCTTCTGTCCCGCTTAAACTGTAAAATTGGCGGGGGCTCATACATATATACAGTGCCCAGCTGTATATATGTTATATTTTTGCCAAAAAGAGGTTTATATTGCTGCCCAGGGTGCCCCCCCTGCGCCCTGCACCCTTACAGTGACCGGAGTATGTGAGGTGTATGGGAGCAATGGCGCACAGCTGCAGTGCTGTGCGTTACCTCAGTGAAGATCATGAACTCTGCGGAGCCCGTCTATCCCCATGGTCCTTACGGAGTCCCCAGCATCCTCTAGGACGTTAGAGAAACTAGGATTTTAATACCTACCGGTAAATCCTTTTCTCTTAGTCTGTAGAGGATGCTGGGCACCCGTCCCAGTGTGTACTGTGTCTGCAGTTATTAAATGGCCCTTAACTCCAGAACATTTATGTGGAGACAACTTTCCCGACTTGACCATCTTCCTTGGACGTTTTCCCCCTGTGTGACTGCTCCCCAGCCTCGGAGGGTTGCATCCGTGGTCCCTAGGATCCAGTGCTGGATCCCGAACCATCGCCCCTCTAGGAGGTGAGAACTGTGCAGCCACCAATGGAGTGAGATTCTGGTCTTGGAAGACAGGATTATCCTCCGGTGCATGTGTAGGTGGGATCCGGACCACTTGTCCAACAGGTCCCACTGGAACACTCTGGCATGGAACCTGCCAAACTGAATGGCCTCGTAGGCCACAACCATCTTCCCCAGCAACCGAATGCATTGATGGATTAACACTCTTGCTGGTTTCAGAATTTGTTTGACCAGACTCTGGATCTCCATAGCCTTTCCCCTGGAAGAAAACCTCTTCTGTGTCCAGTATGACTCCCAAAAACAACTACCGCGTCATTGGGACCAACTGCGATTTTGGCAAGTGTAGGAGCCAACCATGTTGTTGAAGAACTGTCAGGGAGAGTGCAATGTTTTGCACCAACTGGTCCCTGGATCTCGCCTTTATCAGGAGATCATCCAAGTACGGGATAATTGTGACTCCTTGTTTGCGAAGGAGAACCATCATTTCCGCCATCACCCTGGTGAAAATCCTCGGAGCCGTGGACAGACCAAACGGCAATGTCTGAAATTGGTAATGACAATCCTGAATTGCAAACCTTAGGTAGCTTGATGCAGTGGCTAAATGGGAACATGTAAGTAGGCATCCTTTATGTCTACCAAAACCATGAAATCTCTTTCCTCCGGACTGGAGATCACTACCCTGAGAGATTCCATCTTGAAATTGAATTTCTTTAGGAAGAAATTGAGGGATTTCAGATTTTAGATTGGTCTGACTGAGCCGTCCGGCTTCGGGACCACGAAGAGGCTTGAATAAAAACCTTCTCCCTGCTGACTAAGGCCAATTTGAACAATCGGTGAGGGGGAACGTCTTGAAACCCCAGTTTGTACCCTTGGGACACTATTTGTAAAACCCACGAGTCCAGGTCCGAATGAATCCAGAACTGAATGAAGAGTTTTAGATGTCACGATCCGGGTATCTGGACGCCATTACTTACCCTTCAGATGCCTCCTAAGGCTGGCTCAGCGTTCCAGGACCGGATCCCATCTGTTATACTGATGTCCACATTCCTGCCTCCTCTCCTGTCACTCTGAGACGCGGTCACCGCAACGCCTGTTACATCCGGAATGGCGTCTCCCGCGGCCTCCGCTGTGCCCGCGTGGTTAAATGTGCACTTATCAGTCTGGCGTCTCCTGTCTCCTGTGGCCGGCGCCGCCATTACTGTTTTAATTCCCACATGGATTACAAACCAAACTTCCCTCCAAGTGTCTGCATGGGCGCAGCCATCTTGGATTCTGTCATCTGTTCATTTCCACCAATCTGCTGTTTGCAATGTTAATCTGCATAATTGCCTAGCCAATCCCTTCCTTGCTGCAGGTATAAGTAATCTGTGCCTGAGCAAGGAAGGCGTCAGTGCTTTGGTTGTCAAACCTAGTTCCAGTTTGTCTCTCTCCTGTGGTTGTTTTCCAGGTTCCAGTTCCTATCTCCAAACCTCCACTAAAGAGACCCGCACCAGCATTCCACCTGCGGTGTAGCCTGACTCTCCTATCCTCTTGGATTCATCTGCTTCAAGCCATAGATCCACCTGCTTACAGCAATCAGCTTCCAGCAGAGGTCAGCTCTTCTTAAAGTGCCGGTACCCTTTTCTACAGATTACCATTTATCACCGGTATTATTATTTCACCGCTCTCAAGCTCCATATATCATTTCATATTTCATCGCTCTCAAGCTACATTTATTATTTAACTGGTTCCAGCCAGTATCCACTCCGTGCCAACATCAGTCTGGTTCCAGCCAGTATCCACAGCAGCCGTTTTATCCACAGCAGCCCAGCTCTTCCTGGAACACCAGCTGGTACGATCCTGGGCTATCTCCATTGCTACAGTCGGGCCTGGTAAGGACTTTCCAACTAGAAGATTATAAGAACTATCTCATACTACCAGAGCCCTGTGGCACTTGCCACCCTGTAGTACCCAGGAACTGTATTATTTCCCTGCTGAGTTTTATGTTTTCTTATTTGCTGCTGTGTTACAGAGCATGTCATAATAAACATCATTGACTTTTATCCTGGTTGTCGTGGTCACGCCTTCGGGCAGTTATTCTACATGTTACTTACATGTCTAGGGGTCTGATACAACCTCCCAGGTTCCGTTACATCTCAGCCCCTACAACTGAGGCTGCCTCCCGTCAGCTCAGGCCCTCAGTTGTGACATTAGACGTGCCCCCACTGGTGTGGGCTCCTGCAAGAAAGCCCCAGCGTCATGCAGTGGATTTGGCAGAAGCAGAGGACAATCTCTGCTCCTGCGATCTTGAAGAGGCTACAGACCTCTTCCTTCTCCTTCCTCTACCTGCAAAGAAAGGGGAATCTTAACTTCTTGCATATCTATTGGGCCAAAATGACTGCGGTAGATAATGATGCGTCTTCATCCGTTGAGAGGGAACATAGGGCAAGAAGGTTGACTTACCTGCGGGAGCTGCCGAGATCAAATTAACTAGGCCGTCGCCAAACAAGGCTTCACCTTCATAGGGAAGAGACTCCCTTTCTTCTTGGAGTCAGCATCAGCATTCCCTTGGTGAATCCACAATGCCCTCCTATCCGAGACTGCCATGAAATTGGCCCGTGAACTCAAGAGTCCTATATCCCTTGCAGTCGTAAGTATGCTTCAGTGTCAACAGGCCAACTAAACCCTCCCCCCTCCTTTTACCCCATCACTTTGTCCAGTCCCTGTGGTCCATACTGTATTGCCATTATTATGCATGTTGCTGTGCTGGCCCTTTTCTGAATGTCCCTGCCACCGCCACCGAAGAGCTGGATAGCCCAGTATGAAAACCACCTGCCGGCCTCACTGACGGTCCGAGTCAAAGGCTCCATTTTTTTTTTAAAGATCCCTCTGCCAAGTTAAGGGGGGCTTAAGGGGGCCCCAGAGATATCAGTGTACTGGGGCCCAAGATTTCTGTTGCTGGCCCTGACCCTCAGGGGCGTATCTACCCCTTGGCCAGGATGTCACTTGCCAGGAGCACCATCCAGGTTTCAGTTCGGGGATTAGAGTTCATACAGTAATTAAATGTTTTCATATTGAGAACTACATCTCCCAGCATATACAGTGTGCTGGGGATGCTAACAAGCTTTATTTAAAAGTTTAAAAAACATTGCTTTTATAAATGCAATGGTTAAAAAGGGAGAGCTATAAATAAATTTATCAGTGAATGATCGCAGTTTGAGCCGTTACATTTTACTGAACCACCTATCCCTCCACACTCACTACCCGTCCTCAGGATACATTTACCATCCTGGCAGACGGTATACCGGCGGTCATTTGACCGATGTTGGAATCCTGACACCACTTGGGAGACTGGTGCCGGCACACAGACAGCCAACATCCCGAAGGTGAGTATTGGAGGGAGGGTTAGGAGTCGGACCAGGGGAGGTGGTGTAAGGGAAGGCACTAGGAGGGGGGGGTAGCCCTAGCTGCCACCCCCTGAGGGTTAGCCCTATCCGCCACCCCCCCAGAGGGTTAGTATTAGGATTGGGGATCATGTGACCTCTGGAATCCCGAGCGCCGGATGCCATACCCAACCCCCTTTACTTTTTCAGGCATTTCTATCTCTCCTCTCTCTATGGTGTTCCAATTGCCCACTTTCCCTTGTGCTTTACTCTCTCTCTCCTTTGTTTAGAGCATCAGTTTCTGTAGTCCACTTATACCCTTATTTTTTCCAGTGTTTCACTAACTCTCTGATGTAATGAGGATGTATGGTCTAGAGGGATCAGTAATGCATTGTACTGTATAGAGGCGTCAGGGATGTAGCGTAGGGAATAGAGGCGTCAGGGATGTAGCGTAGGGAATAGAGGCGTCAGGGATGTGGCGTAGGGAATAGAGGCGTCAGGGATGTGGCGTAGGGAATAGAGGCGTCAGGGATGTGGCGTAGGGAATAGAGGCGTCAGGGATGTGGCGTAGGGAATAGAGGCGTCAGGGATGTGGCGTAGGGAATAGAGGCGTCAGGGATGTGGCGTAGGGAATAGAGGCGTCAGGGATGTGGCGTAGGGAATAGAGGAGTCAGGGATGTGGCGTAGGAAATGGAGGCGTCAGGGATGTGGCGTAGGGAATAGAGGCATCAGGGATGTGGCGTAGGGAATAGAGGCGTCAGGGATGTGGCGTAGGGAATAGAGGCATCAGGGATGTGGCGTAGGGAATAGAGGCATCAGGGATGTACTAGCAGGTATATAGAGGTCAGTGTACTGTAAAGAGGGGTCAGTAATGCAGTGATGGTTATAGAAAGGTCAGTGATGTAGTGTAGGGTATAGAGGGGTCAGTTATGTAGTGTGGGGTAAAGAGGGGCCAGTAAAGATACTAAGCTGAAGTACTTAGAACACTTCTTGAATTAAGACACAACCTGCAAGAAAAAGTATGCAATATGGGTGAAAAGGCAAATGTCAGAGGTCTGATACAAGTGACCAGCTCCATACCTTGCACCACATAGCGTTATGTTAAACTGGGATATGTTCTTTTTTGTGTGTGTGTGTGTGTGTGTGTGTGTGTGTGTGTGTGTGTCAAAGGCTGCCTGCCTTATTGCTCCTCCCCCATCCGGCTCCCAAGCACCTCTGCTGCCCAGTGATCCAGGAGCCTGCTGCTAGGAAGAAGTGGCCGAGCTTCAGCAAGCGAGTCTGGAAACTGGCGGAGGAAGTCATGATAACCAGATAATGGGGAGTGGAGAGCCAGTTCCAAGGTAATACTTTATACAGCTGGTTGAGATCCTGGTCGGTGGATATGGATTCCAAGAAAACCCTGGAGGTGCTTCCTTTCAAGGGAGACACTCTCTTTGGAGAAGACCTCAATAAGATTGTAGCTGATCTGGCTACTGCTAAAACAACTTGCCTACCTAGTATGACTCCTACCACGCAGAAGGCTAAAAGTACTTTTCCTTGGCCCTTTCATCCTCCAGGTAAAGCGTACCCATGGTCAGGCATACCCAAAGCAAGCTCATGCTTCCAGACCTGCCAAGCCCAGACTGAAGCAAGCCTGGGCTGCCCGTCAGCCTGCTTCCAAAACGGACAAGCCTGCCGCATGACGGGGCGGGCCTCCCTCTGGGGGATCCCAGGGTGGGGGCCCCGACTTCTAGGTTTGGCATAGAAAGGTATAATTCTAAGATAGAGAATTCTATTTGGAGCTCACCTTGTACTTTGTGAAGAAATAATCAGCATTGTGGCTGAGCAGATACATGTAGTGTGTGGCTGCAAACTGCATGGATCTGCTGCGTTGCAATGCTGATACTTTTTTTTTGCAAAGTACCAATAGCTTCATATAATGTTCACAATTTTTATGCAAGATCAAATAGCTCAATGGGTAGGGTGTTTGATTAGAATTCAACAGGTTATAGGTTTGAATCCTGGGTATTGTAGTTTGAGATGTGTTATTTAATAAAGCATGTTATTCTGACTGCTGGCATCCTATCACCTGGAATATCATACTAAATAAATGGAGTTGATCAATTTTTTTTTTTTTTTTATTAAACTAGGGACAATTTCCAGATACTTTTATTTATAACTGAGATTGCCCCCTGGAACTTCACATCAGTTGACAACTATGCATGAGTGGGCAGTGCTTGCCCTGGATCTGCCCACCCATTTGTGTGCCATCATAAAAGAAAGCATAACTGACAGTTATCCTGGGCATACACTACACAATTATCTGTCAGGCTATCTATCCAGTCTGGATGGATGGAATAAAAATCTGGTAATGTATAGGAGCAAATGTCGATTAACCATTTGCTCCCAAACACTAGAAAAGTGGTCAAAAATGGTCATTACACAAATTGGTTAAACCCAAAATTTAACCAATTTGTTTAGGGGACCATTTTTGTCCATTTTCTAGTGTTTGAGAGTAAATCGTTGATGGTCATTTGCTCACATAGATAACCGGATTTCTATTCCAATCAGCCAGTGTTGGAGAGATGGTCTGCCAGATTACATAATGCATACCAGAGCCATAACTAGACTTTTTAGTGCCCTGTGACAGAGAATTATATGCCCCCCCCCCCACTATTTTTGCAATATGGACAAAAGGCGCATGCCTCGTGGGGAAGGGGCATAACAAGATTGGTCTCAGAGAAAGCACATGAGATATGAAGATATATCTAGTATACTTGACACTCAATGGTTTGTGGTATTGCCGCGGGGCCCTCCTTAAATGCATATACAGTCACACATGGCTTGCTTGTGCAAATGGCATATCAGCAGTCAGCACTAACTGGTGACATGCCATTTGTACAAGTAAGCCATGTGTGACTAATATATAAACACACTTTATTGAATAACACCTCAAACTACCATACCCAGGATTCAAACCTATAACCTGTTGAATTCTAATCAAACACCCTACCCATTGAGCTACTTGATCCTGCATAAAAATTGTGAACATTATATGAAGCTATTGGTACTTTGCAAAAAAATATTATTAGCATTGCAACTCAGCAGATCAATGCAGTGTGCAGCCACACACTCCATATATCTGCTCAGCCACAATGCTGATTATTTCTTCACAAAGTACAAGGTGAGCTCCAAATAGAATTCTCTAGCTTAGATTATACCTTTCTATGCAAGGGTAAATAGCTCAATTGTTTGACTGCAATGCCACAGGAAATGGTTTGGATCCAAGACAGTGTGACTGAATAATAAAGAAACCTTAAGATGAGTTCATGAATGTTGTATAAGTATTAGTGAGAGAAGGGGTCAGGAGCATGCTAGGCTGCAAAAAATAAGGTAGGCTGCAAGTGAAAGTAATGATCTCCTATATATTTTCCCAGATCTGTCACTCTGTGTGGCTAACTCTAGGGGAAGTCACAGCAATGCATCTGCAGGACGATACACCAGTGCCAGCAGCAGACCGTAACAAAGTGACAGATTAGGGAGAATATATAGGAGGTAGGGAGGTGGCCATGGTACATGGCTGACCAAGGGACACTAGCTCATGTACCCCTTTACCACTGAGGCTAGCCACCAAGGATGGACCTGTCACCAGTGCACATGCAATAACCTCTTCTGCTGCCCTCTTTGCAACTCAGATTGCCCAGTGCTCCCCTTCGCTAACAGTCCACAAAGTTTCCCCATCTCACGATCTGCCTCCTCACCGCCACTTTCATCTCTACAGCACACGCGCATATCATACAAGATCCCATCATGCGTACGTAGGTCTGAAATGCCAGAGGGAGGTTGGGGGGAGATTGGCATGCGCCAGCAACACCACACAGCTCACTGTGACCACAGTGGAGAGGCGCTGCAACAGGACAATACACCAACCTCGGAGCAAGGAACTGCGTCGGTCAGGAGGAGAACTATTTCAATAGCATAAAAAGGTTAGTGCGTCCCACCCTATGGACACCAGACTCATCAAGTCACTGTTGCCAGAGTCTCATACAATGACTCTGAACCTCTAAGCACACTATTTGACTGTCCACACCCTGCTGTGCCTATTACCCATCTCCTCCACCACCCTCAACACTGACCCACACATCATTCACCCACAAAGATACAATAAAGGTAGTTTGGATAAATTAGCTAAATGAAATGGATTTAACCAATTTATCTAAATGACCATTTTTGGATGTTTTCCAGTGTTTGTGAGCAAATGGTCAATTGTCATTTGCTGCCACATATTAGCATAATTTTGTTTCAACTAGAAAAAAAAAATTGGACAGATAATCTAAGTGTGGATCCAGTTTAAAGGTCCGTATTCACGGCCCGATTTTGGGGAGAGATGTGTGCTGAGCGAACTGCTCAGCACACATCTCTCCCCCCGCTCAGCACAGCGTGATGTGTACTGAGCGTACGGGGGGTGGGGGGGCGCTCATTTCACCCCCTGTGTAGGGCATTCTGTGTGTATCCAGCTTAACAGGTGTGAGCATCATACAACTACTGACTTGCGAGTAACTATACAGCAGCTCCATACCTTGTGACTTGAAGAAACACCAGTTAACCCCGGGAATGCTGCAGTCAAAGCAACAATTCCTCTTCTTACATTCCGCTGCACTTATTGTGGGATAGCCGCAATCCCTTCTGCTGTACGGTTCCACATTACATTGTTTCTTGTCACTTCCTGTTGATGCAGTAAAGAAACATCCAGGAATTACAGCAGCTTAGTTTTTTTTTTTTTTTTTTAACTGGTGCAATTTAGCTAAAACAGCCAACAGGAAATTTCCACTTAAATGGTATTTTCTAATCTTATCTGACCATGACTAAGAATAAAGGATACACAAGATAAACTCTTATAGCTATGGACCTTATCCATGTTTAAGCTCCATCAAATCTGTAATCAATAGCACTACATGCTCCCACTCTACCACTGTACTGTATACTCTACCTGTGTTTTTAAGGTAAAAACACCATTTAACCCCAGTGACACTTGAATTAAAGCAGCAGCCTCTATAATAGCATTCTTTAGCATTAATCCCAGGAAATCTGCAATCTTCACGCTCTTTGATAGCCACGCTACATTGCTGTTTACTTGGATGGAGCAGAGAGCACAACATCAGGACATAGGAAATATTACAATGCATGATAAGAAAGGTGTGAGCTCTACAGCAAGGCCTCTAACCATTTGCCAGTGCCAAATACATAGGGCTTAACTCAGATCTGATCACAGCAGCAAATTTATTAGCTAAAACCATGTACACTGCAGGGGGGGGGGGTGTATAATATGTGCAGAGAGAGTTAGATTTTGGTGCGGTGTGTTCAAACTGAAATCTAAATTGCAGTGTAAAAACAAAACAGCCAGTATTTACCCTGCCCACAAACAATATAACCCACCTAAATCTCTCTGCAAATGTTATATCTGCCCCCCCCCCCATCCCTGCAGTGCACATGGTTTTGCCCACTAGCTAACAAATTTGCTGCATCTGGGAAATACAGCATCTTAATATTTCTTTTTACAGAAGGTTCAGCAAATTAAATTATTTAGTGAAATACTGTAATCATAACAGTTACAGGGATATTGTAGGTAGATTTATTGTCAGTGGATAAATGTAAAAATTAAACCCTTAGGCATAGTTCCCAAATGCTGTCATTGCAATCCAGATTTTAAGGATATCATGCTTGAGCACAGGTGACTTAATTAGAACTTCGGTCAATGTGAATTAACCATTGGACTCAACCATGGTTATCCTTAAAACCCAGGGGTCTATTTAAGATCGATCTTAATCGATGTTGGGCTTCCAGGTTGAAAAAAAAACACACATTTACTAACATTTTAAAATTTATATAAAAAATCATCTGTTCGTAAATGCAGTGCACATGGTTTTGCCCAACTGCTAACAAAAATCCTGCTGCGATCAACTCAGAATTACCCCCCATGGCCCTCATTCCGAGTTGTTTGCTCGCAAGCTGCTTTTAGCAGCATTGCACACGCTAAGCCGCCGCCTACTGGCCGCCTACTATCTTAGCATCTTAAAATTGCGAACGAAAGATTTGCAATATTGCGATAAGACATCTCTGTGCAGTTTCTGAGTAGCTCGAGACTTACTCTGCCAGTGCGATCAGTTCAGTGCTTGTCGTTCCTGGTTTGACGTCACAAACACACCCAGCGTTCGCCCAGACACTCCTCCGTTTCTCCAGCCATTACCGCGTTTTTCCCAGAAACGGTAGCATTTTTTCCCACACGCCCCTAAAACGGTCTGTTTCCGCCCAGAAACACCCACTTCCTGTCAATCACATTACGATCACCAGAACGATGAAAAAACCGTGAGTAATATTCCTAACTGCATAGCAAATTTACTTGGCGCAGTCGCAGTGCGAACATTACGCATGCGCATTAAGCGGAAAATCGCTGCGATGCGAAGAAAATTACAGAGCGAACAACTCGGAATGACCACCTATGTGCACTGCAGGGAAGGCAGATTTAACATGTGCAGAGAGAGTTAGATTTGGGTGTGGTGTGTTCAATCTGCAATCTAATTTGCAGTGTAAAAATAAAGCAGTCAGTATTTACCCTGCACAGAAACAAAATAACTCACCCAAATCTAACTCTTTCTGCACATGTTATATCTGCCTCCCCTGCAGTACACATGGTTTTGCCCAACTGCTAACAAAATTCCTGCTGCGATCAACTTGGAATTACCCCCATCGAATTACCCCCATTTTCACACTGCTCGTGTATATAAGACATAGGGCCTAATTCAGTTTGGATCATAATACGCGTTCCAACCGCAAAAACTATGAAGAGGATGGGGGCATATACGCAGGGTCCATCCTGTGCGTGTGCCTACATTTTCTCCGGGTGCCCCGCAGAAAATGCGAATGCCTCTGCCTGTCAATCAGTAGAGGGCGTACCTTCGCAGGTATATCGCGATCATGAGCCATGTCTCCCATTTTTGTCATTATAGGTGCTCTGTGAGCTGCTGGCCATGCCCCAGCCCCTCTGTCTCCCATGAATAGACATTGAGGCTTATTCAGACCAGATCGCTTCAATTTATTTTCACCCAGCGGGCAATCAGGTCTGCACTGCACATGCGTATGCGCCACAATGCGTAAGTGCGACGGTCCGGAGATCACAAGAAGATTGACAAGAAGAGGGTGTTTGTGTGGGTGGCAACTGAATGTTTCTAGGGAGTGTCCGGAAAAACACTGGAGGGACCCGGCGTTTTGTGGGAGGATTTGTGACGTCACCTCAATGGCTGAGTAAGTGCTGAGCTGTGCAGCTCTTGTGCACATGTGATCACACACCTGCACAGCAAATTTTCCCTTCTGCTGTAGGCGGCAACTACCTGATTACAGGGATGCAAAAAACACACCCTAGCGATCAGGTCTGAATTACCCACAATGTGCATATTTGCAGAGCAACAAGCTACAGGGAGCCTTCCACCCCCCCACCCCCCCTTCCCCATGACTATGGGACACTGCGGCCCCCACAGGGGGGTGGGGGGTTGTTTGGGTTAGCTGGACATTCCCAAAAAAAGTGACTGTCCTGCAAAAATTGGTATAGTTGGGAGGTATGTTCAAATACATTTATTGTTTTGCATGCAGGGTAAATACTGGCTTCTTTGACATTTAGCCACAAATGCTGCACAGCTGAATTACAGTATTACACTGCAATTAACAGTTATGCTAGGACATTCCCCCTCCCAAATCTACCTCTCTCTGCATGTTACATCTGTCCCACAGTGGCGTGCAGTGAGGTCAGTGGCTAGTGAGGCACTACAGCCATAATTTCCGCCGAATCCTGCCGATGACCCTTAGCCAATGCCCGCTACTGCCTCTGAGCCGATACCCGCTGCCACCGCCAATGGCTTACAAACTCTCCCACAATCAACTGACCCAGCCCTCCACCACTAATTTCTATCTCAGTCCGATGCCGCCAATGCCCGCTGCCTGCCTGCTCATTGTTCTTGTTATATATTATACATTTTTAAAGAAAAAAAAAATGAGTGTTTGGGACTGGGAAGGGTGAGGGAGGAGGACATGAATGCAATTTTGTTGTCCAGGGCTTCCATTAACTTAAAGGAGAAGGGTCTGAATGGGTTAAAAAAAAATGCGTGAGGTCCCCCCTCCTTAGTATAACCAGCCTCGGGCTCTTTGAGCCGGTCCTGGTTATTTAAATACTGGGGGGAAAAATTGGACAGGGGTTCCCCGTATTTAGACAACCAGCACCGGGCTCTTAGAACGGTCCAGGATCCAAAAATACGTGGGACAAAAGATGTAGGGGTCCCCCATATTTTTAAAACCAGCACCGGGCTCCACTAGCCAGAGAGATAATGCCACAGCCGGGGGACACTTTTATGTAGGTCCCTGCGGCCCAGGCATTACCCCTCCAACTAGTCACCCCTGGCCGGGGTTCCCTGGAGGAGTGGGGACCCCTTAAATCAAGAGGTTCCTCCCCTCGAGGCACCCAAGGGCCAGAGGTGAAGCCCGAGGCTGTCCCCAGCACCCCTGGGTGGTGGGTGCCGGGCTGATAGCCATGTGTGTAAAAAAAGAATATTGTTTTTTTTGTTGTGGAACTACAAGGCCCAGCAAGCCTCCCCCGCTTGCTGGTACTTGGAGAACCTCAAGTACCAGCAGGCGGGGAAATAACGGGCTTGCTGGTACCTGTAGTTCTACAACAACAAAAAATACCCAAATAAAAACACAAACACACACAGCATGACAGTAAAATTATTGAGACAGGCTGTAGCATGTGGGTGCATGTAACCCTATAAAAGTGATGGATTGGGTGACTATTACAATACCCACTGTTGCTGTCTGAAAAATTATGGATTTATAGATTGCTCTGCCGAGACATGTTTTTTTCTAAAATGCACCACAGGTATGGATGGATAGTATACTTGACGACACAGAGGTAGGTAGAGCAGTGGCCTACTGTACCGTACTGCTATACATTATATTATTTATTATTATTATTATCCTTTATTTATATGGCGCCACAAGGGTTCCGCAGTGCCCAATTACAGAGTACATAAACAAATAATCAAACAGGAAAACAGCAACTTACAGTTGACGACAATATAGGACAAGTACAGGGTAAATAAACATAGCTACATCAGCAGATGACACTGGAATAAGTATCAGGTGGCAGAAGACTGCTGGATTTGGTGCAGCTGAAGATTATTAAAGTAAGAAAAGAGTAAGCACATGAGGGAAGAGGGCCCTGCTCGTGAGAGCTTACATTCTAAAAGGGAGGGGTAGACAGACAGGGGTGAGACAGATGGGGTACATAGAGAGCGTGGAACAGAGGTTTAGGATGAGATTTGGCTGGGTTTGGTGAAGAAGTGGGTCTTGAGAGCCCGTTTGAAGTTTTGTAGAGAGGTGGAGAGTCTGAGGGGGAGAGGTAGGGAATTCCAGAGAAGTGGTGCAGCACGTGAAAAATCTTGGAGGTAGGAGTGGGAGGAAGTAATCCGTAGGCAGGAGTCGGTGTGCATTAGCAGAGCGAAGAGGACGGGTGGGAGTGTAAAGCGAGATAAGATCAGAGATGTAGATGGGAGAGGAGTGGGTGAGGGCTTTGTAAGCAAGTGTGAGAAGCTTAAAATGGATTCTGAAAGGGAAGGGGAGCCAGTGAAGGACTAGTAAGAGAGGAGAGGTGGACGTAGTGCGTTTGGTGAGGAAAATGAGCCGGGAAGCAGCATTGAGGATAGATTGGAGTGGAGAGAGGTATTTGTCAGGAATGCCAGTCAGGAAGAGATTACAGCAGTCCAGTCTGGAGATGACCAGTGAGTGGATAAGAGTCTTAGTAGCATCCTGGGTCAGAAAGGGTCTGATCCTGGAAATATTTTTAGATGAAAACGGCAGGTTTGTGAGAGGTGCTTAATGTGTGGTTTGAAGGAGAGGGAGGAGTCAAGGATTACTCCAAGACAGCGCACTTGGGGGGTAGAGGAGATAGTAGTGCCATCAATAGATAATGAGATTGTAGGAGGTGAGGTTATGTGGGAGGGAGGGAAGATGATCAGCTCGGTCTTAGACATGTTAAGTTTAAGAAAGAGCTGGGACATCCAGGAAGAGATAGCAGAGAGACAGTTGGAGATACGAGTGAGGAGAATAGGGGAGAGGTCTGGAGAGGAAAGATAGATTTGAGTGTCATCAGCATAGAGATGATATTGGAAACCAAAAGAACTAATGAGCTTACTTAGTGAGGACGTATAGAGAGAGAAGAGAAGAGGACCAAGGACAGAACCTTGGGGTACCCCTACAGTTAGTGGAAGTGAGGGGGAGGTGGAGTCATGAGAGGAGACAGAGAATGAACGGTCAGAAAGGTAGGACGACAACCAAGAGAGGGCTGTGTTACGCAGACCAATGGAGTGAAGGATTTGCAGTAGGAGAGGATGGTACACAGTGTCAAAAGCAGCAGAGAGATCAAGTAGAATAAGTAGAGAGTAGTGTCCCTTAGATTTAGCAGCATGGAGGTCATTGCATACTTTTGTAAGGGCAGTTTCAGTGGAGTGGAGAGGACGGAAGCCAGACTGGAATGGGTCAAGCAGTGAGTGTGAGGAAAGAAAGGAAGTAAGGCGGTTATAGACAATACGCTCAAGGAGTTTGGAGGCAAAAGGGAGGAGTTGGAGAGAGTGTTTGGATCAAGGGTAGGTTTTTTAAGAATAGGAGAGATGAGAGCGTGCTTGAAGGCAGAGGGGACAGTGCCTGATGAGAGGGAGAGATTGAGAAGGTGGGAAAGATGGGAAAAAGCAGAAGAAGAGAGGTGGCAAAGGAGGCGGGAGGGGATTGGGTCAAGTGGGGAGGTGGTGAGGGGACAGGAACGAATGAGGGCCATGACTTCCTCTCCAGATGCATGGGAGAGAGATGACAGAGTTGGTGCGAGGGATGGGGAGGGTTCGTAAGGGTTAGGAGAAGGCTGGTTACTGATAGTCTGGTGTGATGTGATGTCCTGACTTATGGAGTCAATTTTGGATGTGAAGTAAGTGGCAAAGTCAAGAGCAGAGAGTGAGGAAGGGAGACGAGGTGGAGGTGGGCAGAGGAGTGAGTTGAGAGTGACAAAGAGGCGCCGGGGGTTGGAAGACTGGGAGGAGATGAGGTTCTTGAAGTATGACTGTTTAGCAAGAGAAAGGGCAGCACTGAAGGATGAGAGCATAAGTTTGAAATGGAGGAAGTCTGCCTTAGAGCGTGATTTCCTCCAGTGTCGCTCAGCCGTACGTGAGCATTTTTGCAGATATCTGGTGCATTTGGTGTGCCAGGGTTGAGGTATTAATTTGTGAGGGTGAATAGTGGTTGGTGGAGCAACAGAGTCAAGAGCAGAAGTAAGGGAAGCATTGTATGTGGAAGTGGCTTGTTCAGGGCATGAGAGAGAGAGAATAGGAGAGAGAAGTGAGTCAAACAGGGAGGAAAGGAATGTGGTGTCAATAGCTTCAATGTTACGCTTAGTGATGGTAGCCTTAGGAGGTAGAGATGGGGAAGTCGAGAGAGATAGGTTGAAGGAGAGCAGGTGGTAGTCAGAGAGGGGAAATGGGGAGTTGGAAAAATCAGAAATATCACAGCGGTGAGTGAAGACCAGATCCAGTGAGCTCCCATTCACATGGGAGGGTGAGGAGGTCCACTGGGAGAGACCAAGTGAAGAGGTGAGGTTAAGGAGTTTAGAGGCAGGGGATTGTGTGGGGATGTCAATAGGGATGTTGAAATCGCCTAGGATAATGGTGGGAATGTCAGAAGAGAGGAAGTGAGGAAGCCAGGAAGCAAAGTTGTCGATTAATTTGGAAGCAGTGCCAGGGGGGCGGTAAATGACAGCTACTCTAAGATGGACTGGTTGGAAGAGGCATATGGCGTGGACCTCAAATGTAGAGAATATAAGGGATGGTTCTGGTGGTATGAGTTGGTAGGAGTAACTAGAATGTAAAAGGACCCCAACACCACCCCCATGGCGACCCCCAGGTCGGGGTGTGTGTGTGAATGTAAGGCCCCCAGCAGAGAGAGCAGCAGCAGAAGTAGTGTCAGAGGGCGTAATCCAAGTTTCAGTAATGGCTAGTAGGTGTAGGGAGTTGGAAATGAAAAGGTCATGAGTGGGGACCAGTTTGTTATAAACAGATCTGGCATTCCAGAGGGCACAGGATAGGGGGTATGAGTTTGTGGGAGAGATGTGAATTAGATTTTCAGGGTTGCTGTAGCGATGAGGTGGGATTAACTTTGAGGGCAGGGATGATGAGAGAGTAGTGATGATACGGGTGCCTGAGCTAGGAGGGGAAACTGCAGGAGGTGGGCAGGGAGGGAGGTCAGTGTGATGTGGATGGGGGTGTGGGGAGGTGACAGGGAAGGGAGAGAGGGAGCAGGGCTGAGTTGTGGGGTAGCAGGACCATGGGGCAGAGGTGAATGAAAGTGGGGTAACAGGAAAGGTGGGGGAAGGAAACAGAGGGATGGAGGGGAGACAGAGGAGGGGAGAGAGGAGGAGGTGGAGGAGACTAGGGGGGGAGGCTAAAGATACATTATTAGGTAGACACTGAGTGATGTAGGGAGTATAAGAAAACCTTGACATAGTGTTAAGTAGGTAAATAGGTTGAGGGAAAGTGGAAGTAGGAGAGGAGACTGTAAGGCAATCCGAGCAGAAGAATTGCAGAAATGCAGGTGAGAAAAGCAGTGTAGGCTCAAGGGGTGTAGATTTAGTATGAAATGAGTCAAAAGCGTAGATAAAGTGGGTGCAGAAAAGTATTTGGAGTGTAAGAAATGAAAGGATTGTGAGAGGTTTAAGAAGCAATGGTAATTATGTTAGATGTTTTAAGTGTTTGCAGGTAAAATTGCATTGGTGCAGCTGTGCTTAAAAAACAAAATTACAATAATACAGATACAGGCATTTGTAGGTGAAATGGATGGTTTATGAAATGACCAAGTAAGGTAGTTCTGTGCTATGTAATCAGATGCAACAATCAGGAGGTGAGTGATCTGAGGAGTAAGTGACTCACATTTGTTATTAGTTCTTCAGTTTTCTTTGTTTTGTTAGATTGGTGTGCTTCTGTTTTCCTTCTTTTTCACTTCGATTGAACACTGCTGTTATGTGTCAATTTTATCACGCTTTGATAAAAATGCACGCTTAGATCAATAAATGCACAGCCAAATGGCTTTGCACAGCCTACACCATTGGACTTAAGTAGAAGACTATTACAAGTGAAACCAATAATTGAAATCTGTAACCACACCCCACCCCCTCAAATGCCAGGCAATAAATTACCTTAAAAGCAACAACCAGGCATTCCACAAAGATTAAACTGGGTCTATATCATTCAAAACTTTAAAAAAGTACTTCAAAATCACATACTATGCAATAATGTTTCAATTTGCATTACCCAGCAGAATTAGCTTTGCATATATAGATATAGTGCAGCAGAATATATTGGTGGTTGTAGTCAATTGTAATTATCTGTAGGTGACAAGAAGAGAAGAAACGTCAATTCACAATCGATATCAGCTGAAGATAAATTAATGCTGATTGAACACTGCTGTTATGTGTCAATTTTATCACGCTTTGATAAAAATGCACGCTTAGATCAATAAATGCACAGCCAAACGGCTTTGCACAGCCTACACCATTGGACTTAAGTAGAAGACTATTACAAGTGAAACCAATAATTGAAATCTGTAACCACACCCCACCCCCTCAAATGCCAGGCAATAAATTACCTTAAAAACAACAACCAGGCATTCCACAAAGATTAAACTGGGTCTATATCATTCAAAACTTTAAAAAAGTACTTCAAAATCACATACTATGCAATAATGTTTCAATTTGCATTACCCAGCAGAATTAGCTTTGCATATATAGATATAGTGCAGCAGAATATATTGGTGGTTGTAGTCAATTGTAATTACTCAGCAGAATTAGCTTTGCATATATAGATATAGTGCAGCAGAATATATTGGTGGTTGTAGTCAATTGTAATTACCCAGCAGAATTAGCTTTGCAATAGATATAGTGCAGCAGAATATATTGGTGGTTGTAGTCAGTTGTAATTACCCAGCAGAATTAGCTTTGCATATATATAGTGCAGCAGAATATATTGGTGGTTGTAGTCAATTGTAATTACCCAGCAGCAGCTCTACTGCACTCAACATCACCAGTGCTCACAATATATATAATGCTATATACTATGCCATAGTGGTGCTTACTATATAACACCTCCTACTGCGTTCCCCCTGGCAATGAGCATGACACCCAGATAGTGAAACCCCTGGCAATGAGCATGACACCCAGCACGTGAAACTCTTGGCATTGAGCAGTTTTTGTAAAAGTAATTAGAAGCTTTACTGTAGGGCATAGTGTATCACAGATATTGTGGTGAGTGACATAATATGTTCCAAAGGGCATTAATGTGTGGGGCTTAACATGGTGGAAATTACTGTACTTTTTTCCCTGTGGTGGCCGAGGTCTGTTGGTGCAGGGTCAAGAACTGGGGTGTAAGGTAGTCTTTGCCTGCAAGGCTACGCCCATTTTATGGAGACCATACCCATTTTTGCGAGGTCACGCCCCCCCATCCCGTCCGGAGCGCTCACGCAAATATAGTTTTTTTTATATATATATATATGGGGGAGGGGCACAATTTTTAATGCCAATGGTGGCGGGGGGCACGCATTTGAAGCCAAATTGTTTAGAAACACCCCTGCAAGAAAATATCTGCAAATCCAATGTTACCATAAGTGTGGCATATACCTGCGCTTGCTCGCGGGGTGAGAACATCTCCCTAATTGAATTCAGCGATATGAATAGAGGTTGTGCAGCAGCCACAGAAAGGGTTAATCTCTGCAGCTTGTCACTAAATTACATTGTTGCAATTTTAGCTGGGAGCTGCAATAATTACTCTAATACATAACACAGCCAACACTTCTATATTCACACAATATACTGCATGGTGAATATAGAAGTGGTGCTTACTAAACAGCACCTCCTACTGCATTCCACATCACCGCTGGTCACACTCATATCAGGCCCATAATGCTGTATACTATGCCATAGTGGTGCTTACTATATAACACCAGGTGCTGTGCAGTGGTCAAAACACACTAACTGGTCCCATGCTGTTGTTGAACTAAAGGCCTATACACACGATGAGATTCGGTCTATGCTAATAGGTTTAAAAAGGTTACATAAAAGCTACTTTATGTATTTATTCATTAAAGTTTTTAAGTTGTATTTTACAACCATACAATGATATGATATATAATGTATCGTATAATCATTACATAATGTTGATGGCATTGAATTGTCTCTGCCTTGACTAGTGGCAGCAGCTTCAGCACTAGGTGGAAGTGGATCTTGATCTTTCCCTATTTTACCCTCCACCTTTTTGTTCTCCATTTTTTAATGTGTGGAATTATATGCCAGTAATATATCTGGAATTAGACGGTGGTAATGTCTGGAATTAGATACCACTAGATAGATACCAGATATCACTGCATACCCTCCAACATTTTACACACAAAAATCGGTACAAATTAGAAAAAGGGGCGTGGTCACGGGTAAAGGGGGCGTGGTCACGCCCCTTTCCCTATACTTTCAATGGAAGTTTGGAGAGCCAAAAATAGGTACAGACCATGAAAAAAAGGTACTGTACCTATTAAAAAGGTACAGTTGGAGGGTATGTCACTGTGACTGGAATGATGACATATGCACAGTGACAGGACACTACCACAGCACCCTACAGCAGCCATATGCGGCACAAGACACTGGAGTATTAGTAATGTACTGTAGTATACTGAGCACCACAAGACAATGAGCAGTGATACGGAGCACTGATGAGATTACTAGAACTGACACTGAGCAGCCAGATGCAGCACTGGACTGTTAGTAATGTTCTGTAGTATACTGAGCACCACAATGCAGCACAAAACAATGAGCAGTGATACTGAGCACTGATGAGGATACTAGAACTGACACTGAGCAGCAAGATGCAGCACTGGACTATTAGTAATGTACTCTAGTATACTGAGCACCACAATGCAGCACAAGACAATGAGCAGTGATACTGAGCACTGATGAGGATACTACTGAGAACTGACACTGAGCAGGAGAGACACACTACAATTTCATCTTGCACCTCTTTTTTTATTTATCTTTGCATCATGTGCTGTTTGGGGCTATTTTTTTAAGTGCCATCCTGTCTGACACTGCAGTGCCACTCCTAGATGGGCCAGGTGTTTGTGCTGCCCACTTGGGTCGCTTAGCTTAGTCATCCAGGGACCTTGGTGCAAATTTTAGGACTAAAAATAATATTGGGAGGTGTGAGGTGTTCAGAATAGACTGGAAAGGAGTAGAAATTATGGTTATTGAGCTTAATACTATAGGATCAAAATTACCCCCAAATTCTATGATTTTAGCTGTTTGAGGTTTTAAAAAAAAATCACCCGAATCCAAAACCCGAAAGGGTGGTTTTGCCAAAACGCGTCCGTATCCAAAACACAACTGCGGATCCGAAACCAAAACCAAAACATGAAACACGAAAAATGCCCGCTGCACATCTCTAGTTAGGGGAGAAGCATGTAGCCTTGTAAACTATGCACAGCTATATCTAGAAAAATATACGATCTAATCTTTAACCAACCAATGCAAGAAAGTATTTAATGTGAAAAAAAATACGAAACACTAGACTAATTGGAGGTGCGCCCTAAAGCAAATTACAATGTTAGGATTAGGGGGTTCGGAAAGACCTCTAGTGTATACACTACTATATACATTTTAAGATAGGAAGGTACAAATTACATATTCACATTGCATCTATGGGCTGGATTCAAATGTCCCTTTCCTCCCTCAATCGTGCCCGTCAGCAGCTATTCTAATGTTGCTGCCAACGGGTGCGACATGTTTATTTCAGCTCGCTACCCCCAGGGGAAACAAGCTGAAATGTGTGCAAAGAGACCCATTTGGGCAACCAAACGGTGTCTTTTCACGATCGCGCCCATTACTTTATTCAGGTTTAGGTGCTTTGTGCACCTAAACCAGAGTGTAATGGGCGCAATAATTGAGGGCATTTGAATTTCCCTTATATGTGTGTGTGTGATATACACACAGACACACATACTGTATTTCTTTATATAATGGACACCTCAGTTTCTATTCATTCATGTCCTGCCCCCTACTCTGTCAGACCCCTTCCCCTCTACTTTTCTGACCCCAAACGCCACTCATTCTTGTTGAGTGCTGGTGGGCCCATTCAGAATTTTGCTATGGGGCCCACAAAGGTCTAGTTACGCCACTGGGCAGGGTTATAGAGGAGGCGGTGCAAGGCATCCTGGGAACAGTCAAAGCTTTAGCCTGTTGGTGCCTTGGATCAACATCCAACTCTACACCCCGATGTTAGTGTAGTGCCTTTTGGGGTTAAGGTTTTACAGAAAGTTACAGGGTTTTTTAATTTAGTAAAATATGCCCCATTTTAAAGATAGGGCATTTAAATTTGTTGCACCTGTGCAGTACATAGCAGCCTGCAGGGCATGTACAGTGGCTTCATTTGGGTGCACATACATTGCCGGCTCCTGGTCGCAAACTGAAATTATTGTGTGTAAGTGGAATTAGCGGTGTTTATGTCATACAGGGGGGTGGGGGAGGTTTGTGGTTGGCGGGGGGCACGCTGTGCGATTATTATTCTGCATCTATACATACATGCGCTAACACCTAGACATACACTGATGTACCCACACCTAATATCCATACATACACGCCCTGACACCTGGACATACACCAACATTCCCACACCTGCATCTATACATACACATGCTGACACCTGGACATACACCAACATACAAGCACCTGCATCTATATATACACGCGCTGACAAATGGACATACACCGACGTACCCACACTTGCATCTATACATACATGCACTGACATCTGGACATACAAGCACCTGCATCTATACATACACGCGCTGACACCTGAACCTACACTGACGTTCCCACACCTGCATCTATACATACACATTCTGACACCTGGACATACACAGACGTACCCACACCTGCATCTATACATACACGTGTTGACACCTGGACGTACACTGACGTACACACACCTACATCTATATATGCATGGATGCAAATGTGGGTACGTCTGTATACGTCCAGTTGTTAGCATGTGTATGTATAGATGTTAGGTGTGGGTACATCAGTGTATGTCCAGGTGTCAGCACATGTATGTATAGATTCACATGTGGGTACGTTGGTGTACGTTTAGGGGTCAGCGTGTTTATGTATAGATGTTGGTGTGTGTATGTCAGTGTACGTACAGATATAGGTGTGTGTATGTATGTATGTATGTATGTATGTATGTATATGTATAGAGGAAGGTGTGATACATACATATAACACATACATGATAGATACATACATATATCACACACACGATAGATAGATAGATAGATAGATAGATAGAACACATACGGCACTGTTGCTAGGTATCCACTTCCCTGAGCAGGCCCCCTCACCAGATCCTCTCCAGGGGTGAGGGGGTGGACTTGGATGGGATGGGATGGGGGGGGGGCCCAAGCCATTTTGTCGCACATGGGCCCACTGCTCGCTAGTTCCGCCACTGGGGGGCACGTCTAAAACTCTTCAGTCAGTTCTGGATTCATTCGGACCTGGACTCGTGGGTTTTACAAATAGTGTCCCAAGGGTGCAAACTGGGGTTTCAAGAAGTTCCCCCTCACTGATTGTTCAAATCAGCCTTAGTCAGCAGGGAGAAGGTTTTTATTCAAGTCTCTTCGTGGTCCCGAAGCCGGACGACTCAGTCAGACCAATCTTAAATCTGAAATCCCTTAATTTCTACCTAAAGAAATTCAATTTCAAGATGGAATCTCTCAGGGTAGTGATCTCCAGTCCGGGGGATAAAGGAGATTTCATGGTTTTGGTAGACATAAAGGATGCCTACTTACATGTTCCCATTTAGCCACTGCATCAAGCTACCTGAGGTTTGCAATTCAGGATTGTCATTACCAATTTCAGACGTTGCTGTTTGGTCTGTCCACGGCTCCGAGGATTTTCACCAGGGTGATGGCGGAAATGATGGTTCTCCTTCGCAAGCAAGGAGTCACAATTATCCCGTACTTGGATGATCTCCTGATAAAGGCGAGATCCAGGTACCAGTTGGTGCAAAACATCTACTCTCCCTGACAGTTCTTTAACAACATGGTTGGCTCCTAAACTTGCCAAAATCGCAGTTGGTCCTAATGACGCGGTTGTTGTTTTTGGGAGTGATACTGGACACAGAAGAGGTTTTCTTCTAGTGGAATGGCTCTGGAGATCCAGAGTCTGGTCAAACAAATTCTGAAACCAGCAAGAGTGTTAATCCATCAATGCATTCGGTTGCTGGGGAAGATGGTTGTGGCCTACGAGGCCATTCAGTTTGGCAGGTTCCATGCCAGAGTGTTCCAGTGGGACCTGTTGGACAAGTGGTCCGGATCCCACCTACACATGCACCGGAGGATAATCCTGTCTTCCAAGACCAGAATCTCACTCCATTGGTGGCTGCACAGTTCTCACCACCTAGAGGGGCGATGGTTTGGGATCCAGGATGGGATCCTAGGGACCACGGATGCAACCCTCCGAGGCTGGGGAGCAGTCACACAGGGGAAAACATCCAAGGAAGATGGTCAAGTCAGGAAAGTTGTCTCCACATAAATGTTCTGGAGTTAAGGGCCATTTAATAACTGCAGACACAGTACACACTGGGACGGGTGCCCAGCATCCTCTACAGACTAAGAGTAAAGGATTTACCGGTAGGTATTAAAATCCTAGTTTCTCTAACGTCCTAGAGGATGCTGGGGACTCCGTAAGGACCATGGGGATAGACGGGCTCCGCAGAGTTCATGATCTTCACTGAGGTAACGCACAGCACTGCAGCTGTGCGCCATTGCTCCCATACACCTCACATACTCCGGTCACTGTAAGGGTGCAGGGCGCAGGGGGGGCACCCTGGGCAGCAATATAAACCTCTTTTTGGCAAAAATATAACATATATACAGCTGGGCACTGTATATATGTATGAGCCCCCGCCAATTTTACAGTTTAAGCGGGACAGAAGCCCGCCGCCGAGGGGGCGGGGCTTCTCCCTCAGCACTCACCAGCGCCATTTTTTCTCCACAGCACCGCTGAGAGGAAGCTCCCTGGACTCTACCCTGCTTATACCACGGTAGAGAAGATGGTTGAAAAGAGGGGGGGGGCACAAAATTCGGCGCAAATTACATACAGCAGCGCTACTGGACAAACATTAAGTTACTGTGTTATTCCTGGGTTATATAGCGCTGGGGTGTGTGCTGGCATACTCTCTCTCTCTGTCTCTCCAAAGGGCCTTGTGGGGAAACTGTCTTCAGAAAAAGCATTCCCTGTGTGTGTGGTGTGTCGGTACACGTGTGTCGACATGTCTGAGGAAGAAGGCTATATTAGAGAGGAGCGGGAGCAAATGATTGTGGTGTCCTCGCTGACACCTGATTGGATGGATATGTGGAATGCTTTAAATGCTAGTGTAAACTCATTGTACAAAAGATTAGACAAGGCTGAAGCTTTGGGACAGTCAGGGTCTCAACCCATGCCTGATCCTATGTTGCAGGGACTGTCAGGGTCTCATAAGCGCCCACTATCCCAGATTGTTGACACAGATACCGACATGGATTCTGACTCCAGTGTCGATTACGATGATGCAAAGTTACAGCCAAAATTGGCAAAATCCATTCGATATATGATTATGGCAATAAAAGATGTTTTGCACATCACAGAGGAACCCCCTGTCCCTGACAAGAGGGTACATATGTACAAGGGAAAGAAGCCTGAGGTAACCTTTGAGGGGGTCACACGAGCTGAACGAGTTATGTGAAAAAGCTTGGGAATCTCCAGATAAAAGACTGCAGATTTCCAAAAGGATTCTTATGGCGTATCCTTTTCCATCAACGGATAGGTTACGATGGAAATCCTCCCCTAGGATGGACAAAGCATTAACACGCACAGCTACAGTTGGAAAATCAAATTTTTACCTTATGTTCCCTCACAGCATAAGAAAGCTCCGCATTATCAAATGCAGTCCTTTCGGTCACAAAGAAACAAGAAAGTGCGAGGTGCGTCCTTTCTTGCCAGAGGTAGGGGCAGAGGAATAAAGCTGCACAACACAGCTAGTTCCCAGGAACAGAAGTCCTCCCCGGCCTCTACAAAATCTACCTCATGACGCTGGGGCTCCACTGGCAGAGTCCGGCCCATGTGATGTCATGCAGCTGCTCTGACCACACCTCCTGTTTCTCCGTTGCCGACCCCATTTTGAAATCGTGCCCCCGCACCGCTCCATCTCCGACTTGGAAATGGAGTGTTGTTGACCCCCCTCCCCCCCCCCCCCCTTCACCGATTCACAGGCAGAGGCGATCGCATTATCTGCGGGGTGCCGCAGAAAATGCAGGCGGATGCGTATGCTCTTAGCAGTTTTTGCAGTTGGATTGCGATCCAACCTGAATCAGGCCCCATTACCTATCACAATGCACTGCGGGTAGTACAAAATGGGGTTAATATAGGAGAAAAAACCCCAGAGCTGTGCTCCTTAACTGTCCCTGGTGGCTAGTGGAGCGGCTGCCCAGTAATCAGTGTCCACGCCAGTGCGCACACGGCCCGCCCCCATCAGCGGCCTCGTGATCCCGGAGGGTGGTGTGTGTGTGACTGACCTTAGGAAGAAACCGGAGCCTCCGCTGCAGTGACCCAGCAACCGGGGCACGGGAGTATACTGCGCCACTGGGAGTGATGGAGCTGCAGTAAAGAAGTCTATTAGACCTAGCCTGCTGCAGCCCTTGTAGATTCTTATAAAAAAAGTTCTTCTTTTCTTGCCAAAATTAATAGCTAAGAATAGGCTGCCTGAGGCAGCCCCCTGTTAAGTGGCCTGCTACTGAAGGCACCAACTACAAACTGAGCTCCCTGTTCATGGAAGCGAGGTTATAGAGGAGGGGGCGCTGAGCATCTTGGGAACAGTCAAAAGCTTTGAGCCTGTTGGTGCCTCAGATCAAGATCCTACTCTACACCCCAATGTGAATCCTTGTGGAGTCCAGTGTACCCCACAGAAGAAATTAATGTGTCACATAGAGATGAGCGCCTGAAATTTTTCGGGTTTTGTGTTTTGGTTTTGGGTTCGGTTCCGCGGCCGTGTTTTGGGTTCGAACGCGTTTTGGCAAAACCTCACCGAATTATTTTTGTCGGATTCGGGTGTGTTTTGGATTCGGGTGTTTTTTTCCAAAAACACTAAAAAACAGCTTAAATCATAGAATTTGGGGGTCATTTTGATCCCAAAGTATTATTAACCTCAAAAACCATAATTTACACTCATTTTCAGTCTATTCTGAATACCTCACACCTCACAATATTATTTTTAGTCCTAAAATTTGCACCGAGGTCGCTGTGTGAGTAAGATAAGCGACCCTAGTGGCCGACACAAACACCGGGCCCATCTAGGAGTGGCACTGCAGTGTCACGCAGGATGTCCCTTCCAAAAAACCCTCCCCAAACAGCACATGACGCAAAGAAAAAAAGAGGCGCAATGAGGTAGCTGTGTGAGTAAGATTAGCGACCCTAGTGGCCGACACAAACACCGGGCCCATCTAGGAGTGGCACTGCAGTGTCACGCAGGATGGCCCTTCCAAAAAACCCTCCCCAAACAGCACATGACGCAAAGAAAAAAAGAGGCGCAATGAGGTAGCTGACTGTGTGAGTAAGATTAGCGACCCTAGTGGCCGACACAAACACCGGGCCCTTCTAGGAGTGGCACTGCAGTGTCACGCAGGATGGCCCTTCCAAAAAACCCTCCCCAAACAGCACATGACGCAAAGAAAAAAAGAGGCGCAATGAGGTAGCTGACTGTGTGAGTAAGATTAGCGACCCTAGTGGCCGACACAAACACCGGGCCCATCTAGGAGTGGCACTGCAGTGTCACGCAGGATGTCCCTTCCAAAAAACCCTCCCCAAACAGCACATGACGCAAAGAAAAAAAGAGGCGCAATGAGGTAGCTGTGTGAGTAAGATTAGCGACCCTAGTGGCCGACACAAACACCGGGCCCATCTAGGAGTGGCACTGCAGTGTCACGCAGGATGTCCCTTCCAAAAAACCCTCCCCAAACAGCACATGACGCAAAGAAAAAAAGAGGCGCAATGAGGTAGCTGTGTGAGTAAGATTAGCGACCCTAGTGGCCGACACAAACACCGGGCCCATCTAGGAGTGGCACTGCAGTGTCACGCAGGATGTCCCTTCCAAAAAACCCTCCCCAAACAGCACATGACGCAAAGAAAAAAAGAGGCGCAATGAGGTAGCTGTGTGAGTAAGATTAGCGACCCTAGTGGCCGACACAAACACCGGGCCCATCTAGGAGTGGCACTGCAGTGTCACGCAGGATGTCCCTTCCAAAAAACCCTCCCCAATCAGCACATGATGCAAAGAAAAAGAAAAGAAAAAAGAGGTGCAAGATGGAATTATCCTTGGGCCCTCCCACCCACCCTTATGTTGTATAAACAAAACAGGACATGCACACTTTAACCAACCCATCATTTCAGTGACAGGGTCTGCCACACGACTGTGACTGATATGACGGGTTGGTTTGGACCCCCCCCAAAAAAGAAGCAATTAATCTCTCCTTGCACAAACTGGCTCTACAGAGGCAAGATGTCCACCTCATCTTCACCCTCCGATATATCACCGTGTACATCCCCCTCCTCACAGATTATCAATTCGTCCCCACTGGAATCCACCATCTCAGCTCCCTGTGTACTTTGTGGAGGCAATTGCTGCTGGTCAATGTCTCCGCGGAGGAATTGATTATAATTCATTTTAATGAACATCATCTTCTCCACATTTTCTGGATGTAACCTCGTACGCCGATTGCTGACAAGGTGAGCGGCGGCACTAAACACTCTTTCGGAGTACACACTTGTGGGAGGGCAACTTAGGTAGAATAAAGCCAGTTTGTGCAAGGGCCTCCAAATTGCCTCTTTTTCCTGCCAGTATAAGTACGGACTGTGTGACGTGCCTACTTGGATGCGGTCACTCATATAATCCTCCACCATTCTATCAATGTTGAGAGAATCATATGCAGTGACAGTAGACGACATGTCCGTAATCGTTGTCAGGTCCTTCAGTCCGGACCAGATGTCAGCATCAGCAGTCGCTCCAGACTGCCCTGCATCACCGCCAGCGGGTGGGCTCGGAATTCTGAGCCTTTTCCTCGCACCCCCAGTTGCGGGAGAATGTGAAGGAGGAGATGTTGACAGGTCGCGTTCCGCTTGACTTGACAATTTTGTCACCAGCAGGTCTTTCAACCCCAGCAGACCTGTGTCTGCCGGAAAGAGAGATCCAAGGTAGGCTTTAAATCTAGGATCGAGCACGGTGGCCAAAATGTAGTGCTCTGATTTCAACAGATTGACCACCCGTGAATCCTTGTTAAGCGAATTAAGGGCTGCATCCACAAGTCCCACATGCCTAGCGGAATCGCTCCCTTTTAGCTCCTTCTTCAATGCCTCCAGCTTCTTCTGCAAAAGCCTGATGAGGGGAATGACCTGACTCAGGCTGGCAGTGTCTGAACTGACTTCACGTGTGGCAAGTTCAAAGGGCATCAGAACCTTGCACAACGTTGAAATCATTCTCCACTGCACTTGAGACAGGTGCATTCCATCTCCTATATCGTGCTCAATTGTATAGGCTTGAATGGCCTTTTGCTGCTCCTCCAACCTCTGAAGCATATAGAGGGTTGAATTCCACCTCGTTACCACTTCTTGCTTCAGATGATGGCAGGGCAGGTTCAGTAGTTTTTGGTGGTGCTCCAGTCTTCTGTACGTGGTGCCTGTACGCCGAAAGTGTCCCGCAATTTTTCTGGCCACCGACAGCATCTCTTGCACGCCCCTGTCGTTTTTAAAAAAATTCTGCACCACCAAATTCAAGGTATGTGCAAAACATGGGACGTGCTGGAATTTGCCCATATTTAATGCACACACAATATTGCTGGCGTTGTCCGATGCCACAAATCCACAGGAGAGTCCAATTGGGGTAAGCCATTCCGCGATGATCTTCCTCAGTTGCCGTAAGAGGTTTTCAGCTGTGTGCGTATTCTGGAAAGCGGTGATACAAAGCGTAGCCTGCCTAGGAAAGAGTTGGCGTTTGCGAGATGCTGCTACTGGTGCCGCCGCTGCTGTTCTTGCGGCGGGAGTCCATACATCTACCCAGTGGGCTGTCACAGTCATATAGTCCTGACCCTGCCCTGCTCCACTTGTCCACATGTCCGTGGTTAAGTGGACATTGGGTACAACTGCATTTTTTAGGAGACTGGTGAGTCTTTTTCTGAAGTCCGTGTACATTCTCGGTATCGCCTGCCTAGAGAAGTGGAACCTAGATGGTATTTGGTAACGGGGGCACACTGCCTCAATAAATTGTCTAGTTCCCTGTGAACTAACGGCGGATACCGGACGCACGTCTAACACCAACATAGTTGTCAAGGACTCAGTTATCCGCTTTGCAGTAGGATGACTGCTGTGATATTTCATCTTCCTCGCAAAGGACTGTTGAACAGTCAATTGCTTACTGGAAGTAGTACAAGTGGGCTTACGACTTCCCCTCTGGGATGACCATCGACTCCCAGCGGCAACAACAGCAGCGCCAGCAGCAGTAGGCGTTACACGCAAGGATGCATCGGAGGAATCCCAGGCAGGAGAGGACTCGTCAGACTTGCCAGTGACATGGCCTGCAGGACTATTGGCATTCCTGGGGAAGGAGGAAATTGACACTGAGGGAGTTGGTGGGGTGGTTTGCGTGAGCTTGGTTACAAGAGGAAGGGATTTACTGGTCAGTGGACTGCTTCCGCTGTCACCCAAAGTTTTTGAACTTGTCACTGACTTATTATGAATGCGCTGCAGGTGACGTATAAGGGAGGATGTTCCGAGGTGGTTAACGTCCTTACCCCTACTTATTACAGCTTGACAAAGGGAACACACGGCTTGACACCTGTTGTCCGCATTTCTGGTGAAATACCTCCACACCGAAGAGCTGATTTTTTTGGTATTTTCACCTGGCATGTCAACGGCCATATTCCTCCCACGGACAACAGGTGTCTCCCCGGGTGCCTGACTTAAACAAACCACCTCACCATCAGAATCCTCCTGGTCAATTTCCTCCCCAGCGCCAGCAACACCCATATCCTCCTCATCCTGGTGTACTTCAACACTGACATCTTCAATCTGACTATCAGGAACTGGACTGCGGGTGCTCCTTCCAGCACTTGCAGGGGGCGTGCAAATGGTGGAAGGCGCATGCTCTTCACGTCCAGTGTTGGGAAGGTCAGGCATCGCAACCGACACAATTGGACTCTCCTTGTGGATTTGGGATTTCAAAGAACGCACAGTTCTTTGCGGTGCTTTTGCCAGCTTGAGTCTTTTCAGTTTTCTAGCGAGAGGCTGAGTGCTTCCATCCTCATGTGAAGCTGAACCACTAGCCATGAACATAGGCCAGGGCCTCAGCCGTTCCTTGCCACTCCGTGTGGTAAATGGCATATTGGCAAGTTTACGCTTCTCCTCCGACAATTTTATTTTAGGTTTTGGAGTCCTTTTTTTACTGATATTTGGTGTTTTGGTTTTGACATGCTCTGTACTATGCCATTGGGCATCGGCCTTGGCAGACGACGTTGCTGGCATTTCATCGTCTCGGCCATGACTAGTGGCAGCAGCTTCAGCACGAGGTGGAAGTGGATCTTGATCTTTCCCTAATTTTGGAACCTCAACATTTTTGTTCTCCATATTTTAATAGGCACAACTAAAAGGCACCTCAGGTAAACAATGGAGATGGATGGATTGGATACTAGTATACAATTATGGACGGGCTGCCGAGTGCCGACACAGAGGTAGCCACAGCCGTGAACTACCGCACTGTACTGTGTCTGCTGCTAATATATAGACTGGTTGATAAAGAGATAGTATACTCGTAACTAGTATGTATGTATAAAGAAAGAAAAAAAAACCACGGTTAGGTCACTGGTATATACAATTATGGACGGGCTGCGGAGTGCCGACACAGAGGTAGCCACAGCCGTGAACTACCGCACTGTACTGTGTCTGCTGCTAATATATAGACTGGTTGATAAAGAGATAGTATACTCGTAACTAGTATGTATGTATAAAGAAAGAAAAAAAAACCACGGTTAGGTGGTATATACAATTATGGACGGGCTGCCGAGTGCCGACACAGAGGTAGCCACAGCCGTGAACTACCGCACTGTACTGTGTCTGCTGCTAATATATAGACTGGTTGATAAAGAGATAGTATACTCGTAACTAGTATGTATGTATAAAGAAAGAAAAAAAAAACCACGGTTAGGTCACTGGTATATACAATTATGGACGGGCTGCCGAGTGCCGACACAGAGGTAGCCACAGCCGTGAACTACCGCACTGTACTGTGTCTGCTGCTAATATATAGACTGGTTGATAAAGAGATAGTATACTCGTAACTAGTATGTATGTATAAAGAAAGAAAAAAAAACCACGGTTAGGTCACTGGTATATACAATTATGGACGGGCTGCCGAGTGCCGACACAGAGGTAGCCACAGCCGTGAACTACCGCACTGTACTGTGTCTGCTGCTAATATATAGACTGGTTGATAAAGAGATAGTATACTCGTAACTAGTATGTATGTATAAAGAAAGAAAAAAAAACCACGGTTAGGTCACTGGTATATACAATTATGGACGGGCTGCCGAGTGCCGACACAGAGGTAGCCACAGCCGTGAACTACCGCACTGTACTGTGTCTGCTGCTAATATATAGACTGGTTGATAAAGAGATAGTATACTCGTAACTATTATGTATGTATAAAGAAAGAAAAAAAAACCACGGTTAGGTCACTGGTATATACAATTATGGACGGGCTGCGGAGTGCCGACACAGAGGTAGCCACAGCCGTGAACTACCGCACTGTACTGTGTCTGCTGCTAATATATAGACTGGTTGATAAAGAGATAGTATACTCGTAACTAGTATGTATGTATAAAGAAAGAAAAAAAAACCACGGTTAGGTGGTATATACAATTATGGACGGGCTGCCGAGTGCCGACACAGAGGTAGCCACAGCCGTGAACTACCGCACTGTACTGTGTCTGCTGCTAATATATAGACTGGTTGATAAAGAGATAGTATACTCGTAACTAGTATGTATGTATAAAGAAAGAAAAAAAAACCACGGTTAGGTCACTGGTATATACAATTATGGACGGGCTGCCGAGTGCCGACACAGAGGTAGCCACAGCCGTGAACTACCGCACTGTACTGTGTCTGCTGCTAATATATAGACTGGTTGATAAAGAGATAGTATACTCGTAACTAGTATGTATGTATAAAGAAAGAAAAAAAAACCACGGTTAGGTCACTGGTATATACAATTATGGACGGGCTGCCGAGTGCCGACACAGAGGTAGCCACAGCCGTGAACTACCGCACTGTACTGTGTCTGCTGCTAATATATAGACTGGTTGATAAAGAGATAGTATACTCGTAACTAGTATGTATGTATAAAGAAAGAAAAAAAAACCACGGTTAGGTCACTGGTATATACAATTATGGACGGGCTGCCGAGTGCCGACACAGAGGTAGCCACAGCCGTGAACTACCGCACTGTACTGTGTCTGCTGCTAATATAGACTGGTTGATAAAGAGATAGTATACTACTAATATTATATACTGGTGGTCAGGTCACTGGTCACTAGTCACACTGGCAGTGGCACTCCTGCAGCAAAAGTGTGCACTGTTTAATTTTAATATAATATTATGTACTCCTGGCTCCTGCTATAACCTATAACTGGCACTGCAGTAGTGCTCCCCAGTCTCCCCCGCAATTATAAGCTGTGTGAGCTGAGCAGTCAGACAGATATATAATATATATAGATGATGCAGCACACTGGCCTGAGCCTGAGCAGTGCACACAGATATGGTATGTATGTGACTGAGTCACTGTGTGCTGTGTATCGCTTTTTTCAGGCAGAGAACGGATTATAAATAAAAGTGGTGGTCACTGGTCACTATCAGCAAAACTCTGCACTGTACACTACTGAGTACTCCTAATGCTCCCCAAAATTAGTAAATCAAGTGTCTAAACGGAGAGGACGCCAGCCACGTCCTCTCCCTATCAATCTCAATGCACGTGTGAAAATGGCGGCGACGCGCGGCTCCTTATATAGAATCCGAGTCTCGCGATAGAATCCGAGCCTCGCGAGAATCCGACAGCGTCATGATGACGTTCGGGCGCGCTCGGGTTAACCGAGCAAGGCGGGAAGATCCGAGTCGCTCGGACTCGTGAAAAAAAACATGAAGTTCTGGCGGGTTCGGATTCAGAGAAACCGAACCCGCTCATCTCTAGTGTCACACCCATTGGCAGCAACATTAGAATAGCTGCTGATGGGCACAATTGAGAAAGGAAGGGGGGAAAACATTTGAATCCAGCACATATATGTAATTTGAATATGTAATTTGTACCTTCCTACTTTAAAATGTAATGGATGCACCTCACCCTGTGAGAACTATCTTCATGATCAAGAGATCTCATATGCAAGATAAGTATGTGTTGGGATAGGGCTGTGGAGGGCGGCTGCTCGGGCACACCCCTGTCAAGTTAAGGAGATTCAACTGAGGCAGCACAAGGGAACTCTCATCTGGGGGCAACAACTGCAGGGAGAACACATTTTCAGACGAATGTGGGAGGGCAGAAGGCTGCCTAATACTGAAGCACCCCCAAACAACAAACCAAATGCAACAACTAGTGCAAGCATTCCTGGGGGAAGGCCTGCAGCAGATGGATTTGCATATGGTGATGTCATCCAAGCAGTGGGCATAGTTGGCTGCAACCCTCGTCTGCATATGAAAAGAGAAAAGGGTCACGCAGGGCATGGCGGCCTTTGTGGGGTTGCGCTTGGATGACACCTAAATCGCTTTATACACCCCCACCCCCCATCAGTGTGGGCTCATGTTGGCCATGCCCCAGCCCCTGAAGCATTCAAGCTGATTTCTTGCAGCAGCTGGACCCAGTAACAGCTCCAGAGTTGCTCTACAAGACAAGTAAAAGGGTGTGAGCCCTGCAGCACCACCTGTAGTTTGCATACACACATATATAGGACAGCATCTCTTATATGCCCCAGGGTCAATAAAATAGTATCCTTATCTATGGTATCCATCCCCTCAGATAAGGTAACCGTCCATGCCGCTACAGCACTACACACCCAGGCCGACGCAATTGCTGGTCTGAGTAAGGTACCTGAATGTGTATAAATGGACTTCAGGGTAATCTCCTGTTTGCGGTCAGCAGACTCTTTGAGGGTAGCCGTATACTGGGACGGGAGGGCTGCCTTCTTGGATAAGCGTGTTAATGCTTTGTCCACCCTAGGGGAGGATTCCCATAGTAACCTATCCATTGATGGGAAAGGATACGCCATAAGAATCCTTTTGGAAATCTGCAGTCTTTTATCTGGAGATTCCCAAGCTTTTTCACATAACTCGTTCAGCTCGTGTGACCCCCTCAAAGGTTACCTCAGGCTGTTTTCCCTTGTACATATGTACCCTCTTGTCAGGGACAGGGGGTTCCTCTCTGATGTGCAAAACATCTTTTATTGCCATAATCATATATCGAATGGATTTTGCCAATTTTGGCTGTAACTTTGCATCATCGTAATCGACACTGGAGTCAGAATCCGTGTCGGTATCTGTGTCAACAATCTGGGATAGTGGGCGCTTATGAGACCCTGACAGTCCCTGCAACATAGGATCAGGCATGGGTTGAGACCCTGACTGTCCCAAAGCTTCAGCCTTGTCTAATCTTTTGTGCAATGAGTTTACACTAGCATTTAAAACATTCCACATATCCATCCAATCAGCTGTCGGTGGAGACACCACATTCATTTGCTCCTGCTCCTCTCTAATATAGCCTTCTTCCTCAGACATGTCGACAAACGTGTACCGACACACCACAAACACAGGGAATGCTTTTTCTGAAGACCGTTTCCCCACAAGGCCCTTTGGAGAGACAGAGAGAGAGTATGCCAGCACACACCCCAGCGCTATATAACCCAGGAATACACAGTAACTTAATGTTTGCCCAGTAGTACTGCTGTATGTAATTTGCGCCGAATTATGTGCGCCCCCCCCTCTTTTCAACTCTCTTGTCTACTATGGTATAAGCAGGGGAGAGTCCGGGGAGCTTCCTCTCAGCGGTGCTGTGAAGAAAAAATGGCGCTGGTGAGTGCTGAGGGAGAAGCCCCGCACCCTCGGCGGCGGGCTTCTGTCCCGCTTAAACTGTAAAATTGGTGGGGGCTCATATATATATACAGTGCCCAGCTGTATATGTGTTATAGTTTTGCCAAAAAGAGGTTTATATTGCTGCCCAGGTGCCCCCCCCCCCCTGCGCCCTGCACCCTTACAGTGACTGGAGTGTGTGAGGTGTGTGGGAGCAATGGCGCACAGCTGCAGTGCTGTGCGTTACTTCAGTGAAGATCATGAAGTCTTTTGCCACCTCTGAAGTCTTCTTTTCTTCTCATACTCACCCGGCTTCTATCTTCCGGCTCTGCAAGGGGGACGGAGGCGCGGCTCTGGGACGGACGGCGATGGTGAGATCCTGCGTACCAATCCCTCTGGAGCTAATGGTGTCCAGTAGCCTAAGAAGCAGGACCTTGTAACTCGGAGAGTAGGGCTGCTTCTCTCCCCTCAGTCCCTCGATGAGGGAGTCTGTTGCCAGCAGTGCTCCCTGAAAATTAAAAACCTAACAAAATACTTTCTGTCAGAAAGCTCAGGAGAGCTCCTGAAAAGCACCCAATCTCCACTGGGCACAGTATCAAACTGAGGTCTGGAGGAGGGGCATAGAGGGAGGAGCCAATGTACACCCAGAACTAAAGTCTTTCTTAAAGTACCCATGTCTCCTGCGGAGCCTGTCTATCCCCATGGTCCTTACGGAGTCCCCAGCATCCTCTAGGACGTTAGAGAAAATAGGATTTTAATACCTACCGGTAAATCCTTTTCTCTTAGTCCGTAGAGGATGCTGGGCACCCGTCCCAGTGCATACTGTGTCTGCAGTTATTAAATGGCCCTTAACTCCAGAATATTTATGTGGAGACAACTTTCCTGACTTGAGCATCTTCCTTGGATGTTTTCCCCCTGTGTGACTGCTCCCCAGCCTCGGAGGGTTGCATCCGTGGTCCCTAGGATCCAGTCCTGGATCCCGAACCATCACCCCTCTAGGAGGTGAGAACTGTGCAGCCACCAATGGAGTGAGATTCTGGTCTTGGAAGACAGGATTATCCTCCGGTGCATGTGTAGGTGGGATCCGGACCACTTGTCCAACAGGTCCCACTGGAACACTCTGGCATGGAACCTGCCAAACTGAATGGCCTCGTAGGCCGCAACCATCTTTCCCAGCAACAGAATGCATTGATGGATTAACACTCTTGCTGGTTTTAGAATTTGTTTGACCAGACTCTGGATCTCCTCTCCATAGCCTTTCCACTGGAAGAAAGCCTCTTCTGTGTCCAGTATGACTCCCAAAAACAACAACCGCGTCATTGGGACCAACTGCGATTTTGGCAAGTTTAGGAGCCAACCATGTTGTTGAAGAACTGTCAGGGAGAGTAGATGTTTTGCACCAACTGGTCCCTGGATCTCGCCTTTATCAGGAGATCATCCAAGTACGGGATAATTGTGACTCCTTGCTTGCGAAGGAGAACCATCATTTCCGCCATCACCCTGGTGAAAATCCTCGGAGCCGTGGACAGACCAAACGGCAACGTCTGAAATTGGTGATGACAATCCTGAATTGCAAACCTCAGGTAGCTTTATGCAGTGGCTAAACGGGAACATGTAATTAGGCATCCTTATGTCTACCAAAACCATGAAATCTCCTTCCTCCGGACTGGAGATCCCTACCCTGAGAGATTCCATCTTGAAATTGAATTTCTTTAGGTAGAAATTGAGGGATTTCAGATTTAAGATTGGTCTGACTGAGCCGTCCGGCTTCGGGACCACGAAGAGGCTTGAATAAAAACCTTCTCAATGCTGACTAAGGCCGATTTGAACAATCGGTGAGGGGGAACGTCTTGAAACCCCAGTTTGTACCCTTGTGACACTATTTGTAAAACCCACGAGTCCAGGTCTAAATTAAACCAGAACTGACTGAAGTGTTTTAGACGTGTCCCCACTGGTGCGGGCTCCTGCAAGAAAGCCCTAGCGTCATGCAGTGGATTTGGCAGAAGCAGAGGACGATCTCTGCTCCTGCGATCTTGAAGAGGCTACAGACCTCTTCCCTCTTTTCCTTCCTCTACCTGCAAAGAAAGGGGAATCTTAACTTCTTGCATATCTATTGGGCCAAAATGACTGCGTTAGACAATGATGCGTCTTCATCCGTTGAGAGGGAACATAGGGCAAGAAGGTTGACTTACCTGCGGGAGCTGCCGAGATCAAATTAACTAGGCCATCACCAAACAAGGCTTCACCTTCATAGGGAAGAGACTCCCTTTCTTCTTGGAGTCAGCATCAGCATTCCCTTGGTGAATCCACAATGCCCTCCTATCCGAGACTGCCATGAAATTGGCCCGTGAACTCAAGAGTCCTATATCCCTTGCAGTCGTAAGTATGCTGCAGTGTCCTTGATATGATCCAACGTAAGGAGTATCCCATCTCTCCAAGATATCTATATCGGATGACGAGGTATTCGACCAATTCTTGAATACTACTACTCACCCATGCGCATGTAATGGCAGGTCTAAGTAATGTACCCGTGGTTACATAACTAGAAATAATGTAGCTTCCTGCATACGATCCGCTGGATTTGTGACAGGGCCCCGTGCAGAAGAGGGGGTGACTCCCACTTTATTCTGTCCGCAGCAGGAAATGAATAAACAACCGGAAACCTTTTGGGGATTTGAAACCATCTTGTCGAGCTGGCCCAGACTTTCTCAAACAGAGATGGAGGAACGTTACATCAGCTTTCATTATATATCTATATATACATACATATATACCCCTTTGTCAGGAACAGCAGGGTCCTCAGTGATGTTAATATGTCCTTAATATCCACAATCATGTACTGAATGCTCCTTGCCAATATTGGATCTAATCAGGAAATATTATGGCCGACATAGGAATCAGTATCCGAGTCAGTATCGATGTGTAGTGACATTTTTGCGGGCCTGAGTGAAAAGAAGCATAGCCATGAACATCACATCTTTTCTCTACGTCTGTGTCTGGGACACAGATTTATCCAACCTCACTCTGATATTACTGAAACTTTCACCCAGTCAGTTATTGGTGGTGCCAACAGGGCCACCATCATATGTCTGCATTCCTAATATAGTTTCCTCTTGGGAAAAACATTCAGCCACCGACATGTTGACACACATGTACCAAGTACCCACAGACACATCGGCTTATGGGGGATAGACCTACAGTAAATCTGTCAGAGGGACAGAGAGGATTTTTCAGCTCACAATCCAGCGCCAAAAGTACACAGTCTGGGAAATAATAAACTCTATAGTGATAGACTTGTTACGCTCTATAGATGTGCTGGTGTGGTGAGGAAGAAGCCCCGCCGCTGTAATGGCACGCTTCTGTCCCGCTCAGAAACAAATAATTAATTACGCTGGCGGGGTAAGTACAGTGCCCAGGCACTAATGTCCACTTTTGCCAGCCTTTTGTGAGGAATTTATGCTGCCCAGGGTGCCCCCCTTCCCCACCCACACGCCCTGCACCCTGCAGTGCCTGTGTTTGTGTGGGAGCATGGCGCACAGCATTCCGCTCGCTGCGTGGTACCCCAGAATGCCGTCACTGGAGAAGAAGTCTTCTGTTCTTCTGCTACTCGCCTGTCTTCTGACTTCTGGCTCTGTAAGGGGGTGATGGCAGGCTACAGGAGTGGGCATCTAGGCGTACCTAGCGATCAGCACCCTCAGGAGCTAATGGTGTCCTGTCAGCCAGAAGCAGAGCCATTGAACTCACTAGAAGTTGGTCATACTTCTCTCCCCTAAGTTCCACGAAGCAGGGAGACTGTTGCCAGCAGCCTCCCTGAAAATAAGAAAAACTAACATAAGTCTTTTCAGAGAAACTCAGTAGAGCTCCCCTGTAGTGCATCCAGTCTCACTGGGCACAATTCTAAAACTGGAGTCTGGAGGAGGGCAGAGCCGAAACTAGGGAGGGGCTAGGGGGGGCATGTGACCCGGGCGCGGGATTTGATAGGGCGCTGGGATCAGCTGGGTCTGACACAGCAGAGAATCTATTGAAGAAAAATGGGATTTGTAGTCATGTGTGCTACTGCTTAGACTTTATGCAGTAGCATAGAGACTACAAATCCCATGAGGCATTGCAGAAAGCTGGCCACGGCTGCTGGAGCTAGGGAGTCAGGGTAACGTCTAGTTTCCCTTCCTAAGCAGCGGCGGCAAGCCCAAAAAAGTATACTGCCCGCCCGCACGAGCTACGAATGTGGTCAGCTACTGACCTTTTTCTGGCCCCACACAGCATTGCATTCAGCCCGACAGCACAGTGATGGATGGAAGCAGGACAGCGAGAGATGGAGGTAAAACACACACACATATTCACTGTGACTGGTGTTAACCCCTGCAGCTCATTCAAACTACTGCTCATTTTCACCACTGTGACAGCTACAGATATACAGATATATACAGTTGGGTTTCCTGCACTAACCCCTTGCTGTTCTTGAGTTAAGTTAAACTCCTTATCCTTTTTAAAATTTGGTCCTGACTTTTTATGTTTGTATGTTTTTATGCCTTTTATGCCCTTTTTTGTAATAAGAACCTTTTTTACTCTTATATATTAAAAAATTATTTTTTTAAATTTTATACATGTATATATTTTTTGGCTTTTAAACTCACCATTTTTTAACAACACTGAGCGCCGAACCCTATCTCTCCATTTTTTCATATATATATATATATATATATATATATATAATATATATGTATGTGGCTGTGTACATATATACACGCGTGTGTGTGTGTGTGTGTGTGTGTGTGTGTGTGTGTGTGTGTGTGTATATATATATATCTATCTATCATGTGTGTATTACTGGTGTCTGCTGGTCTGAGGGATATCTGTGTTGAATTTGTTTGTTTCTTATTTTTTTTTATTATTATTTTTCTATTTTATTATATATATATAATATATTTATTTTGGGGGGGGGGGGGGGCGCAAAATTTCTGTCTTGCCCCGGGTGCCGTTAGTCCTAGTTTCGGCCCTGAGGAGGGGCATAGAGGGAGTCTTAAAGTGCCCATGTCTCCTGCAGATCCCGTCTATACCCCATGGTTCTTAATGTGATCCCAGCATCCTCTAGGACTTATGAGAAAACAAATAACGCACACATGAGGAGGAGAGAACAAAGGAAGCTATAAGGAGGGGAGGGGGGGGGGAAGGTAAGGTAGTAAAGGGATATTGGATAAACTACAACCTTATACATATTCATTAATGTACCAGTAGTTAGAAGTAGAAGAGCTCTAACAGAAACCACAAAGCTTATCTAAAGCCACACCACACTGGATATGCCCAATCTCATTTGATCTTTGAAGCAAAGCAGTATTGGACTTTGTTACTACCAAGCAGTCTCCCATCCATGTATTATCAGATTATTTAGGTGTTTTTAAACTACCAACACCCTTTTCTTGGTACTGTACATTTAATTTTTACACATATTCTTTTATGTACCAGAAGTTAGAAGTAGAAGAGCTCTAACTGAAACCACGAGCTCATCTACAGCCACAGCACACTGGATTTGCCCAATCTCTCCTGATCATGGAAGCTGAGCAGTGTTGGTCCTGGTTTTAGTACTTGGATGGGAGACCACCAGGAAATACCAGGAGCTGTGTGTATTTTTACAATACCAACACCGTTCTCTTGATGCATTCCATTTTGAAACATTGGGGCAGATCTATTAAGCCTGGTGAACTGATAAAGTAAAAAAATACAAAAGAATATAACCAGGCGCTAATACATCATCACCATATTCTGGTGATCAAATTACTGGTATTAAAAATTATGTACAAATAATACTGCAATTAATGTATACTTAAGCTGCAGGAGAGAGCTTGACTTGGGGTAAATCAAGTCAAAAAGAACCGGCACTTTAAAGTCTCCGGTAACACTGGAACACTGAACTAATCTCCTCTTGTGCTATAAATAGTATGATATGGCTCAAAGTTCAATAAAAACAAATAAATAATTTCATATATTCTATATTTTTTATTACATATAAATATATATATATATATATATATACTTTACAATAAACTATTAGACCGGTCAAATAAAATCACTAACAATATATTTGCATAGCTATAGGAGGTGGATCTTAGATAAACTCTGTGCACAGAGAAATTTTCAAAAATAAAAATCAGTCCATATATTGGATTAAAAAATCAATTTACCAGCTGTAATTCGCACCCATGTAGTAGATAACATATTTATAAGTTGTTATATATTGGAATTCCTCAATATGCTGCCACTTGGCAAAGGAGATGATATTGTGCAAAATAACCGCTCCACACTGGAGCCTTACGTGTAGCTTGCACCAGTTGTTATAACACGGGAGAGTCCAATGACAGAAGAGACGGTCTCGGGCTGCGGGAACGGCGCTTCACTGGCGCCTGCTGTGCTGAATAATTACCCGACTTCCAAGCTCTATGAGTCCACGCCTCCAAGTGCCGTATGCAGACACCACAGTCACGGTTGTGTTCTCCCGATCTCCGTTTAGTCCACGGATATTACCGCTAGATGATGGTATATTTTGGGGGTGCAAATAAGGCTGGTATAAGGGTCCAATGAACTCGCTGGTCCCTGCTCGGAACATGGTGCACCTAGGGGCACTGCTGGACACACACAGCCAACAATTGTTTCTGTCTCCAGAGAAAATCCTGAAAATTCAGGACAGTATCTTTCTCTCTCGCCCAAGAGTGTTGATACACACGGCGATGCAAGTACTAGACCTCATGGTGTCGGCTTTCGATATGGTAGAGTACGCTCAATTTCATTACCGCCCTCTGCAGAGGTTAATCCTCTCCAAGTGGGACAGCCTGCCTCATCGGATAATGTCTCAAATGATCTCCTTGACTCCGGAGGTTCGTCTGACACTGAGCTGGTGGCTACAGGACCAACAGTTGAGCAGGGGCCATCCCTTCTGGATCTCCAACTGTGTCCTCCTGACAATGGATGCCAGTCTTTTGGGCTGGGCCACGGTGTTGGAGCAACACTTTCTCCAGGGTCGGTGAACCAGGGAGGAATCTCTCCTCCTGATATACATTCTGGAATTGCAGGCAGTGTTCAATTAATTGACACTGGCCCTGCCTCTAGTACAGAACAGGCCTGTTCAAGTACAATCTGACAACGCCACCACGGTAGTGTACACAAATCATCAAGGCGGCACTCGAAACTAGGCGGCACTCGAAACTGCATGGCAAAGCTGGAAGTATCAAAAATCCTCTGTTGGGTAGAATGTCATCTGACAGCAATATCGGCAGTGTTCATTCCCGGAGTCCTCAACTGGGAAGTGGATTTCAACAGTCGTCAGGACGTTCACGCTGGAGAGTGGAGAGGCCGCAGCAGAAATGTCTGCACTGGTGTCAGTAGGTGACTGAGGCAGGGATGACTGGGAGATAGTGGGTGACTGAAGCATGTATGAGTGGGAGATAGTGGGTGACTGAGGCCGGGGTGACTGTTAGATAGTGGGTTACTGAGGGAGGGGTGATAGGAAGGGGTTGGGTAAGTATGGGAAGAAAGTGGGTGACAGGGATAATAAATGATTAAGGCAGGCGTGATAGGGAGATAGTGGATGATTGTGGCAGGGGTGACAGGGACAGTAAGAGACTGAGGCAGGGGTGACAGGGATAGTGGCTGACTGAGGCAGGGGTGACTGGGAGATAGTTGGTGACTGAGGCAGGGTTGACAGGGATAGTGGGTGACTGAAGCAGGGGTGATAGGGTGACAGTGGGTGACTAAAGCAGGGGTGACTGGTATAGTGGGTGACTGAGGCAGGGATCGCAGGTATAGTGGTTGACTGAGGCAGCGGTGACTGGGAGATAGTGGGTAACTGAGGCAGGGGTGACAGGGAAAGTGTGTGACTCAGGCAGGGGTGACAGGGAGATAGTGGGCAGCATATCTCTGCCTCACTGCAGCAGCACATTCCTGCTTCAATGACAGCAGCACATCCCTACCTCACTTATAGCAGCACATCCCTGCCTCGCTGACAGCAGCACATCCCTGCCTCGCTGACAGCAGCACATCCCTGCTTCGCTGACAGCAGCACATCCCTGCTTCGCTGACAGCAGCACATCCCTGCCTCGCTGACAGCAGCACATCCCTGCCTCGCTGACAGCAGCACATCCCTGCCTCGCTGACAGCAGCACATCCCTGCCTCGCTGACAGCAGCACATTTCTGCCTCGCTGACAGCAGCACAGCACTGCTTCGCTGACAGCAGCACATCACTGCTTCACTACCAGCAGCACATCCCTGCCTCACTGGCAGCAGCACATCCCTGCCTTACTGAGGAGGAGTCGGGCCAGCGGCGTTGTGCCGCCATTTTGGGGGCACAGTCCGGACAACGCAGACATGACCGGACCGTATGGGGGCGGGCCGTGACGGCTGCGTGACCCGGACAGCAACGGGCCTTATTTACTAAAATCTCAGATAAATTTTATGGCATTTATGTGCAGTCTAGTTTGCACAGTTGATAGTGTTGATCTTGCACTATCAATGTAAGCCTCACATAGGTTTGACACACATGTAAGTTTGTTTTTATTTTACTACATTGTGGTTTGTGGCTCTATACCATGTAATGCATGTCTTTTAACAGTAGTCAAGTCTTCCAATGTGCTTGTTAGTGAAACCCAATAGATAGCTTTATTTTATTTTGTTTCTTCAAATATTGAATGCATATGTCTTATAACTTTTTTTTTTTTTAATATATATATATATATATATATATATATATATATATACATTTTTATTATAAGATTTTCAATGACACAAAACCATCCAAGTTGCAGATTATGGATTGTGAAGGACAAATCAACCATATAAACAATTTAAGCAATTTAAATTGCATGCAGGTAGTAGAATATCAAACTCCTTGGATGAGAGTTGGTCGTAATAAACTAGGATAGAAAAGAATACAGTAGAAAATAAGATTTTAAACCTACCGGTAAATCTTTTTCTCGTAGTCCGTAGAGGATGCTGGGGACTCCGTAAGGACCATGGGGATAGACGGGCTCCACAGGAGACATGGGCACTTTAAGAAAGACTTTAGTTCTGGGTGTGCACTGGCTCCTCCCTCTATGCCCCTCTATGCCACAGTTAGAGAAACTGTGCCCAGAGGAGACGGACAGTATGAGGAAAGGATTTTGTTAATCCAGGGCAAGATTCATACCAGCCACACCAATCACACCGTATAACTTGTGATAAACTACCCAGTTATCAGTATGAAAAAACAACATAGCATCAGTGCAGGACCGATGCAACTATAACATAACCCTTATTGAAGCAATAACTATATACAAGTATTGCAGAAGTAGTCCGCACTTGGGACGGGCGCCCAGCATCCTCTACGGACTACGAGAAAAAGATTTACCGGTAAGTTTAAAATCTTATTTTCTCTAACGTCCTAGAGGATGCTGGGGACTCCGTAAGGACCATGGGGATTATACCAATGCTCCAAAACGGGCGGGAGAGTGCGGATGACTCTGCAGCACCGATTGAGCAAACATGAGTTCCTCCTCAGCCAGGGTATCAAACTTATAGTATTTTGCAAAGGTGTTTGAACCCGACCAAGTAGCAGCTTGACACAGCTGTAGTGCCGAGACCCCTCGGGCAGCCGCCCAAGAAGAGCCCACTTTCCTCGTGGAATGGGCCTTGACCGATTTCAGTAACTGCAATCCAGCCATAGTATGCGCTTGCTGAATCGTGTTACAAATCCGGCGAGCAATAGCCTGCTTTGAAGCAGGGGCACCAATCTTGTTGGTTGCATACAGGACAAACAGCGCTTCAGTTTTCCTGACTCTAGCCGTCCTGGCCACGTAAATTTTCAAAGCCCTGACCACATCAAGTAACTCGGAATCCTCCAAGTCACGCGTAGCCACAGGCACCACAATAGGTTGGTTCATATGAAAAGATGAGACCACTTTTGGTAGGAATTGAGGACGGGTCCGCAATTCCGCTCTATCCACATGGAATACCAAATATGGGCTTTTATGTGACAAAGCCGCTAATTCCGACACTCGCCTAGCCGAAGCCAAGGTTAATAACATGACCACCTTCCACGTGAGATAATTTAACTCCACTGTGGTTCAAACCAGTGTGATTTTAGAAAACTTAACACCACGTTAAGGTCCCAAGGTGCCACCGGAGGCACAAAAGGAGGCTGAATATGCAGCACTCCTTTTACAAAAGTCTGAACTTCTGGAGGAGAAGCCAATTATTTTTGAAAGAAAATGGATAAGGCCGAAATCTGGACCTTTAATAGAGCCTAATTGTAGGCCCAAATTCACTCCAGTTTGTAGGAAGTGAAGGAAACGGCCCAGATGGAATTCTTCCGTAGGAGCATTCCTGGCCTCACACCAAGAAACATAATTTCGCCATATACGGTGTAATGTTTTAACGTTACATCCTTCCTAGCCTTTATCAGCGTAGGGATGACCTCAACCGGAATGCTAGGATCCGGCATTCAACCGCCATGCCGTCAAACGCAGCCGCGGTAAGTCTTGGAACAGACAGGGCCCCTGATGCAACAGGTCCTGTCTTAGAGGGAGAGGCCACAGATCTTCTGTGAGCATTTCCTGCAGATCCGGATACCAGGTCCTCCGTGGCCAATCTGGAACAATGAGGATTGTTCTCACTTTTCTTTGTCTTATTATCCTCAACACCTTGGGTATGAGAGGAAGAGGAGGAAATACATAGACCGACCGGAACACCCACGGTGTCACTAGGGCGTCTACAGCTACTGCCTGAGGGTCTCTTGACCTTGCGCAATACCTCTGTAGCTTTTTGTTGAGCCGGGACGGCATCATGTCTATCTGTGGCAGTTCCCACCGACTTGTAATCTGTGCAAAGACTTCCTGATGAAGTCCCCACTCTCCCGGATGTAGGTCGTGTCTGCTGAGGAAGTCTGCTTCCTAGTTGTCCACTCCCGGAATGAACACTGCTGACAGTGCGCTTGCGTGATTCTCCACCCAGCGAAGAATTCTGGTGGCTTGTGCCATCGCCACTCTGCTCCTTGTGCAGCCTTGGCGGTTTACATGAGCCACTGCGGTGACGTTGTCTGACTGGATCAGAACCGGTTGGTCGCAAAGTAAGGTCTCCGCTTGACGTAGGGCATTGTATATGTTGAAGTGAAGACAAGTCTCTTGACTTGACCAAAGACCTTGGAAATTTCTTCCCTGTGTGACTGCTCCCCAACCTTAGAGGCTTGCGTCTGTGGTCACCAGGATCCAGCCCTGAATGCTGAATCTGCGTCCCTCGAGAAGGTGAGCACTCTGCAGCCACCACAGGAGTGATACCCTGACCCTGGGGGACAGGGTGATCAACCAATGCATCTGTAAATGTGACCCGGACCACTTGTCCAGTAGGTCCCATTGGAAAGTCCTCGCATGGAACCTGCCGAATGGAATGGCCTCGTATGATGCCACCATCTTTCCCAGGACTCGAGTGCAGTGATGCACTGACACAAGTTTTGGTTTCAATAGGTTCCTGACAAGAGTCATGAGTTCCTGGGCCTTTTCTATCAGGAGATAAACCCTCTTCTGGTCCGTGTCCAGAATCATGCCCAAGAAAGACAGACGAGTAGTAGGAATCAACTGCGACTTCGGGATATTGAGAATCCAGCCGTGTTGCTGTAACACTTTCAGTGAAAGTGATACGCTGTTCAGCAACTTCTCTCTTGATCTCGCTTTTATGAGATCACCCAAGTACGGGATAATTGTGACACCTTGCTTGCACAGGAGCACCATCATTTCCGCCATTACCTTGGTGAAAATTCTCAGGGCCATGGAGAGACCAAACAGCAACGTCTGAAATTGGCAATGACAGTCCTGTACCGCAAATCTGAGGTACGCCTGATGAGGTGGATAAATGGGGACATGAAGGTATGCATCCTGTACACAAATGCGGACAACAGGTGTCAAGCCGTGTGTTGCCTTTGTCAAGCTGTAATAAGTAGGGATAAGGACGTTAACCACCTCGGAACATCCTCCCTTATACGACACCTGCAGCGCATTCATCATAAGTCAGTGACAAGTTCAAAAACTTTGGATGACAGCGGAAGCAGTCCACTGACCACTAAATCCCTTCCTCTTGTAACCAAGCTCCTGCAAACCACACCACCAACTCCCTCAGTGTCAATTTCCTCCTTAGACAGGAGAGCCAATAGTCCTGCAGGCCATGTCACTGGCAAGTCTGACGAGTCCTCTCCTGCCTGGGATTCCTCCGATGCATCCTTGAGTGTAACGCCTACTGCTGCTGGCGCTGCTGTTGTTGCTGCTGGGAGTCGATCGTCATCCCAGAGGGGAAGTCGGAAGACCACTTGTACTACTTCCAGTAAGCAATTGACTGTCCAACAGTCCTTTGCGAGGAAGATGAAATATCACAGCAGTCATCCTGCTGCAAAGCGGATAACTCAGGTCTTGTCAGCCTGGGTGGTGAGAAACGTGGTTCCGGTATCCATCGTTAATTTAGAGGCAACTAGAGACTTGATTGAGGTACTGTGTCCCCGGTACCAAATACCCTCTAGGTTCCATTTCTCTAGGCAGGCGATACCGAAAATGTACACAGACCTCAGAAAAAGAGTCACCAGTGTCCTAAAAAATGCAGTTGTACCCAATGTCCACTTGTCTGTGGTTAAGTGGAGCAGGGCAGACTCAGGACTATATGACTGTGACAGCCCACTGGGTAGATGTATTGCCCCCCGCAGCAAGAACAGCAGCGGCGGCACCAGTAGCAGCATCTCGCAATTGCCAACTCGTTCCTAGGCAGGCTACGCTTTGTATCACCGCTTTCCATAAGAGGCACACAGCTGACAACCTCTTACGGAAACTGAGGAACATCATCGCAGAATGGCTTACCCCAATTGGACTGTCCTGGGGATTTGTGACATCGGACAACGCCACCAATATTGTGCGTGCATTACATCTGGGCAAATTCCAGCACGTCCCATGTTTTGCACATACATTTAATTTGGTGGTGCAGAATTACTTAAAAAACGACAGGGGCGTGCAAGAGATGCTGTCGGTGGCCCGAAGAATTGCGGGCCACTTTCTGCCTTCAGCCACCGCATGTCGAAGACTGGAGCACCACCAAACATTCCTGAACCTGTCCTGCCATCATCTGAAGCAAGAGGTGGTAACGAGGTGGAATTCAACCCTCTATATGCTTCAGAGGATGGAGGAGCAGCAAAAGGCCATTCAAGCCTATACATCTGCCCACGAAATAGGCAAAGGAGGGGGAATGCACCTGACTCAAGCGCAGTGGAGAATGATTTCAACGTTGTGCAAGGTTCTGCAACCCTTTGAACTTGCCACACGTGAAGTCAGTTCAGACACTGCCAGCCTGAGTCAGGTCATTCCCCTCATCAGGCTTTTGCAGAAGAAGCTGGAGACATTGAAGGAGGAGCTAAAACAGAGCGATTCCACTAGGCATGTGGGACTTGTGGATGGAGCCCTTAATTCGCTTAACCAGGATTCAATCTGTTGAAATCAGAGCACTACATTTTGGCCACCGTGCTCGATCCTAGATTTAAAACCTACATTGTATCTCTCTTTCCGGCAGACACAAGTCTGCAGAGGTTCAAAGACCTGCTGGTGAGAAAATTGTCAAGTCAAGCGGAACGTGACCCGTCAACAGCTCCTCCTTCACATTCTCCCGCAACTGGGGGTGCGAGGAAAAGGCTAAGAATTCCGAGCCCACCCGCTGGCGGTGATGCAGGGCAGTCTGGAGTGAGTGCTGACATCTGGTCCGGACTGAAGGACCTGGCAACGATTACTGACATGTCGTCTACTGTCACTGCATATGATTCTGTCACCTTTGAAAGAATGGTGGAGAATTTATATGAGTGACTGCATCCAGGTAGGCACGTCAGTATGTATACTGGCAGGAAAAAGAGGCAATTTGGAGGCCCTTGCACAAACTGGCTTTATTCTACCTAAGTTGCCCTCCCTCCAGTGTGTACTCCAAAAGAGTGTTTAGTGCAGCCGCTCACCTTGTCAGCAATCGGCGTACGAGGTTACTTCCAGAAAATGTGGAGAAGATGATGATCATTAAAATGAATTATAATCAATTCCTCCGTGGAGACATTCACCAGCAATTGCCTCCAGAAAGTACACAGGGATCTGAGATGGTGGATTCCAGTGGGGACGAATTAATAATCTGTGAGGAGGGGGATGTACACAGTGAAAGGGGTGAGGAATCGGAGGATGATGAGATGGACATCTTGCCTCTGTAGAGCCAGTTTTTGCAAGGAGAAATTGATTGATTGATTATTTTTTGGTGGGGGCACAAACCAACCAGTCATTTCAGTCAGTCGTGTGGCAGACCCTGTCGCTGAAATGATGGGTTCATCAATGTTTTTCTTTTCAATCTAAGCCCCTGCAGTTTTCTGTAAGCATCTGCTTCGCTATGATGATCAACAAGTCACATGGGCAAACACTCAGGGCTGGAGGCGTAGATCTTAGGACCAGCTGCTACAAGCATGGCAGAGGTGTCACTATCACTGGTGACACCCAGAGAGGTGGCGAAGGAGATTGTAATGCAGTGCGCGCAGATAAGCAGCGCAATGGTAAAAAGGAGGCATGGTCTCATAGGTAGGGGCGTGGCCTGAATCACCATTTTGTTGCTCCGGGTATCCCGGGGGTTGGGGGCTGCACCCGGGGACTAGTGTGTGAGTGGTGCTGGCTCCTGCACAGTGACAGAAACTGGGTGTTGCACGTAATGTCACAGTGAAACACCCATATTCTGTCACTGAAGAAGAGCCGGCACTTTGGTGTCACCCCCCTTGGCGGGTGACACTCGGGTGTGTGCCGCAACCCTGTTGTGATGCCACTGACCCATGGGAAGCTTTACGTGGCTTACCCATGTGTTAGTAGCCCCAAGCATCTTTTGTGTTAGTCCCTGAAGAAAAACTTCAAATATTGTTTACAATTTTGTAATCAATGGGCCTAATTCAGTAAGGATTGCAAATTCTGCTAAGTAACAGAATTTGCAATCCTTTGGTTCGCATGCTGGGGCCACCCATCACAGGGCATGGCCACCCAGCATGCCGCCTCCCTTCTTGACCACGCTGAAATTGCAGTCTCAGTGCAGTTCAGCGTGATCATAAAAAATGGGTTAGCCTCCTGTTGGTGCAGACTGTACGTGTGCGCAGGAAGCCGCCACCATTTTTGTGATCGCAGCGGCTGCATGTGATGTCATGCAGCCGCTCTGACCACGCCTCCTGTTTCTCCGTTGCCGACCCCATTTTGTAGCCCTGCCCCTGCACCGCTCCATCTCCGACTTTGAAATGGATTGTTGCTGACCCCCCCCCCCCCCCGCACCGATTGACAGTCAGAGGCGATCGCATTATCTGCGGGGTGACACAGAAAATGCAGGCGCATGCGTATGCTCTTAGCAATTTTTGCAGTTGGATTGCTTATTGTGATTGCAATCCAACCTGAATCAGGCTCTATTACCTATCACAATGCACTGCAGGTAGTACAAAATGGGGTTAATATAGGAGAAAAACCCCCAGAGCTGTGCTCCTTAACTGTCCCTGGTGGCTAGTGGAGCGGCTGCCCAGTAATCAGTGTCCACGCCAGTGCGCACACGGCCCGCCCCCTACAGCCACGCTGGATCTCGGTATAGTGTGGGCACTGAAGCCCCTTACCTCCCTTTCATCAGCGGCCTCGTGATCCCGGAGGGCGGTGTGTGTGTGTGTGACTGACCTTAGGAAGAAACCGGAGCCTCCGCTGCAGTGACCCAGCAACCAGGGCACGGGAGTATACTGCGCCGCTGGGAGTGATGGAGCTGCAGTAAAGATGTCTATTAGACCTAGCCTGCTGCAGCCCTTGTAGATTCTTATAAAAAAAGTTCTTCTTTTCTTGTCAAAATTAATAGCTAAGAATAGGCTGCCTGAGGCAGCCCCCTGTTAAGTGGCCTGCTACTGAAGGCACCAACTACAAACTGAGCTCCCTGTTCATGGAAGCGAGGTTATAGAGCAGGGGGCGCTGAGCATCTTGGGAACAGTCAAAAGCTTTGAGCCTGTTGGTGCCTCAGATCAAGATCCTACTCTACACCCCAATGTGAATCCTTGTGGAGTCCAGTGTACCCCACAGAAGAAATGAATTTGTCACACCCATTGGCAGCAACATTAGAATAGCTGCTGATGGGCACAATTGAGAAAGGAAGGGGGGAAAACATTTGAATCCAGCACATATATGTAATTTGAATATGTAATTTGTACCTTCCTACTTTAAAATGTAATGGATGAACCTCACCCTGTGAGAACTATCTTTATGATCAAGAGATCTCATATGCAAGATAAGTATGTGTTGGCAAAGGCGCTCACTGGGCAGAGATGCTGATCGCATCTCTGGCATGTGCCGGTGCACTGCGGCACCAGCACACACACACACTTCAGACCTGATCTCCTGTTGTGTGAATATGCACAGCAGAGATCAGGTCTGAATTAGGCCCTATATACAGCTGTCAGTAAGGCAGGGATCTGCTGCTGCCAGTGAGGCAGGGATCTGCTGCTGCCAGTGAGGCAGGGATCTGCTGCTGTCAGTGAGGCAGTGATCTGCTGCTGTCAGTGAGGCAGGGATCTGCTGCTGCCAGTGAGGCAGGGATCTGCTGCTGCCAGTGAGGCAGGGATCTGCTGCTGTCAGTGAGGCAGTGATCTGCTGCTGTCAGTGAGGCAGGGATCTGCTGCTGCCAGTGAGGCAGGGATCTGCTGCTGTCAGTGAGGCAGTGATCTGCTGCTGTCAGTAAGGCAGGGATGTGCTGCTATAAGTGAGGCAGGTATGTGCTGCTGTCAATGAGGCAGGGATGTGCTGCTGTCAGTGAAGCAGGGATGTGCTGCTGTCAGCAAGGCAGTGATCTGCTGCCCACTATCTCCCTATCACCCCTGCCTGAGTCACACACTTTCCCTGTCACCCCTGCCCCAGTTACCCACTATCTCCCAGTCACCGCTGCCTCAGTTAACCACTATACCTGCGACCCCTGCCTCAGTCACCCACTATACCAGTCACCCCTGCTTTAGTCACCCACTATCTCTGTCACCCCTGCCTCAGTCAACCACTATCTCCATATCACCCCTACCTCAGTCACCCACTATCCCTGTCACCCCTGCCTCAGTCACCCACTGTCACCCTATCACCCCTGCCTCAGTCACCCACTATCCCTGTCACCCCTGCCTCAGTCTCCTACTGTCCCTGTCACCCCTGCCACAGTCATCCACTATATCCCTATCACCCCTGCCTTAGTCACTGACTATCTCCCAGTCACCCCGGCCTCAGTCACCCACTATCTCCCACTCATACATGCTTCAGTCACCCACTATCTCCCAGTCATCCCTGCCTCAGTCACCTACTGACACCAGTGCAGACATTTCTCTCCAGCGTGAACGTCCTGACGACTGAGGAAATCCGCTTCCCAGTTGAGGACTCCGGGAATGAACACTGCCGATATTGCTGGCAGATGACGTTCTACCCAACTTGATTTTTGATACTTCCAGCTTTGCTATGCAATTTCGAGTGCCGCCTTGATGATTTGTGTACACTACCGTGGTGGCGTTGTCCGATTGTACTTGAACAGGCCTGTTCTGTACTAGAGGCAGGGCCAGTGTCAATGAATTGAACACTGCCTGCAATTCCAGAATGTTTATCGGGAGGAGAGATTCCTCCCTGGTCCACCGATGGTGAAGGGTCGTCATCACGGCCATGACCTTGGTGAATTTCCGAGGTGCCGTGGCCAAACCAGAAGGCAGGACCTGAAATCCAAAAACTAACCAGGCACAACACTGCTTAGCTTCCAACATCAGATGAGATTGGACATATCCAGTGTGATGCGGCTGTAGATGATTTTTGCTGTTTCTAACTTCTACTTCTAACTACTGGTACATCAATGAATAAGTTTCAAAATAGAATGCATCAAGAGAACGGTGTTGGTAGTATAAAACTACCTACAGCACCTGGTATTCCCAGGTGGTCTCACATCCAAGAACAAACCAGGCCTAAAATCAGGTGATATTGGGCATATACAGTGTGGTGTGGCTGTAGATGAGCTTAGTGGTTTCTGTTAGAGTTCTTCTACTTCTAACTACTCGTACATAAATGAGTAAGCGGACGATTTATTAAACCTGGTGAAATGATAATTTGCATGGTGATAAAGTACCAGCCAATCAGCTCCTAATTGCCATGTCACAGGCTGGGTTTGGAAAATGACAGTTAGGAGCTGACTTGCTGGTACTTTATCACCTTGCACTTTATCAGTTCACCAGGCTTAATAGATCTGCCCCAATGTTTCAAAATGGAATGCATCAAGAGAACGGTGTTAGTATTGTAAAAATACACACAGCTCCTGGTATTTCCTGGTGGTCTCCCATCCAAGTACTAAAACCAGGACCAACACTGCTCAGTGTCATGCCTTCAGCATTTGCTTTGTGTAGATCTGATTACTTTTACTACAGAAAGTTGTATTATTGCCCCATCTGGTGGTCAGTCCCATCAATTAATTTGACCCTCATAGCCTCTTGTAGCCAGTCTTGCAATGCATTCTGGGATGAAGAAGCTGGGATCAGCCTTTCTACTTCCCTCATGGTCCCAGACAGTCATGCTTTACATGGGTCCAACTCTCATATAGCATTCGATGGTGAGTTTGTATATTAAATGTCTCATCTCAACCTGTTTAGCCAGTGAGTAATGTTAGCTGCACTGTAGTTTATACTTGCACATGTAATCACATGTTTGCACAGCCCATGTTATATGTACTTGTGTATATCCACTTTGCTTTTCACATGCATATCATAATTGCATATTCTTGTTTCATTAACAGTTTTACCTCATTATCACATATCATCATATCGTATTGTACATCAAATCAACGCATCATATCTGTGATCCCTTTACTGAATAATAAAACACCGTTCTACAAACACCTCTTCTGAACAGATTATTGAAAAGTAAAGGTGGTTATACTGTAGGCTTCAAATTTGCCAGAAAGGGCTTAGTGAGAGGCTGAACAGTAAAACATCGAATGCTACAAGCAGATGGACTCTCTTACACTGACTCCGTCAGTAAATCATTGCCTGTCAGCAGTAGGGACATATACTGACTTACAGAGCCGTTACACTGCCAGCCACAGCTATCTGCATATGACAGCCACACAGTTTCTATACAGTCTACCAACTATGGCAGCTCAGCAATAGGAGTACCGCCATTTGACTACACAGAAACCTGTACAAGTCAGTGCAGCCACGCTTATAAGGCAACACAACAGTCTCTTCACAGTCAAGCAGCTTCATAACAGTTCAAAGATACTGACTCCTCAGAGATCTGCGACACAGTCTGAACAGTTACTTGCAGACAGCATTACAGCAGTCCCTACACAATCAAACATCTCTACCAGATCACCATGTCACAGAAAACGATATCCTCATACAAAACAAGGTCCCAAGTCTCTGGTTCCTCCAAATCCTTGTCTGTCAGTAATGCAGCCATCATGGCACGTGCAAAAGCGGAAGCCGCAAAAGTAAGGGCTAACTTTGCCGAGCAGGAGATGCAATTAAAAATCGAGAGCAAACGCTTAGAAGCAATCGGCGAGAAGCTCGCTGCAGAGAAGGAGGCAGCGGCTGCCATAGCTGAAGCAGAAATCTTGGAGACTGCAGAACTCCCTGATATAAGAAGAACCAATGTACTTGACACAGAGAATGGATCTCAGGATTCACTGCAACGCACATCAGAATACGTACGTCAAGTCTCAAAAAGGAGTAGCAACCCTCCATCTTTACAAGGTACGCATTCAGACCTCATGCAAACAAATCAAGTACACTCTACAGCGCCACCACCAGTGGACAACAGACCACACATTTGCAAGCAAGAGAATCCTAGACACTGTGAACCTATGAGGGACAACTCTTCCCCACCTCAGATGTCTGAATCTGCAAACTCCAAGAAAGACACAGCCTACTTCACACAGAAGCGGTGTGATACCAACCGTCGGGAACCAGACAACACTAACAGGTATGACTACACACCATATACCTACCGTGTTAATGTACCGACATCTCCAAGAGCCAATCAGACTTTGCTAAATTTCTCACCCGCCGTGAATTAGTCACGATTAGTATTTCAAAGTTCAATGATCGCCCTGAGAACTTCAGAGCCTGGCAGTCCTCTTTTCAAAATGCTATCAGAGGAATAGACCTTTCACATAGTGAAGAGATAGACCTCTTAATTAAATGGCTTGGGAATGAATCTGCAGAGCATGCTAGAAGGATAAGAGTGATTAACATTAACCACCCTGAGAATGGACTTAGGATGATCTGGGATAGACTTAATGAGTGCTATGGCTCACCAGAGATAATAGAGAGTGCTCTGTTCAAAAGAATAGACGATTTCCCCAGGTTACCCAACAAAGGCTATCAGAGACTCAGAGAACTAAGTGACTTACTAAAAGAACTTCAAGTAGCTAAATGTGAGGGAGATTTACCAGGACTTGCCTTCCTTGACACAGCCAGAGGCGTTAACCCTATAGTGCAGAAACTACCGTATAATCTGCAGGAACAATGGATCAACCATGGCTCCAAATATAAGCGGCAGAACAAAGTGCAATTTCCACCATTCTCAGTTTTCGTGGACTTTGTACACCAGCAAGCTATGACCAGGAATGATCCTAGTTTTGCCTTTACCTTGACAAATACTGCACCTATGGTACCTAACCCCCGCAAAACATCAGTTGCAGTTCACAAGACTAATGTGCATTATTCAGATTCTTTCCGCAGGTCTACCAGCTTTAATCGCCAAGAGACCACAGACAAAGATCCAGCCAAGCAATGTCCTCTGCATCACAAACCGCATCCTCTCCTGAAATGCAGAACCTTCAGAGAAAAGTCCCTGGAGAACCGCAAAGCCTTCTTAAAGGAGAATAGGATCTGCTACAAGTGCTGTTCCTCCACATCACACCTCGCCAAGGACTGCAAGGTTAGTGCTAACTGCACAGAATGCCACAGCACAGACCACAATACCGCTCTACACCCTGGTCCTCCCCCATGGGCTTTGCAACACAGTTATACCGATGCAGAGCATGGCGGGGAGCACAGTGTAGAACAAAAAGACACTGTTGCAGTCACACCAGAAATAACTTCACAATGTACCGAAGTCTGCAAAGATGCCATTAGCGGTAGATCCTGCTCCAAAATATGGTTAGTCAAAGTTTACCCCAGAGGCCATCCAGACAAAGCCGTTAAACTTTATGCAATCCTAGATGACCAAAGTAACAGGTCTCTAGCCAGATCAATCTTCTTTGAGACCTTTAATGTTAAAGGACCCAGCACTCCTTACTCCTTAAGATCCTGCGCAGGGAGTTTTGAGACAACAGGAAGGAGAGCAACTGGCTATCAAATTGAGTCCTTGGATGGGAAGACATGTCTCTCTTTACCAACTATCACAGAGTGTGACGAGATTCCAGACAATAGGAGTGAGATTCCTACACCAGATGTAGCTAAACACCATACACATTTGAAACGCATAGCACATCTGATACCAGAACTGGATCCACATGCCCAAATAAATCTACTCATTGGGAGGGATATCCTACAAGTCCACAAAGCCAGAAGTCAGATTAATGGTCCACATAACGCACCTTACGCTCAAAGACTGGATCTGGGATGGGTAATAATAGGAGAAGTATGTCTTGGAGATGTGCATAAACCAGATTCTGTCAACAGCATGCTTACCTGTACTTTAGAAAATGGACGCCCTTCTCTATTCCAGCCATGTCATAACCATTTCCTCATAAAGGAATTACCACACTGTACCTTCATAGACTCAACTAGTGACAACCATATCTGTGACAACTATCAAGATCATCTGGGACACGCAGTCTTCCAGAGAACAAAGAAGGATGACCAGGTGGCAATGTTCATAGAGGACAAACTATTCTTGGAAATAATGGAGAAAGGACTAGTCAAGGATGATTCCAACAGCTGGGTTGCTCCTCTACCCTTTAGAACACCCAGACAATGCCTTCCTAATGACAGAGAACAAGTACTCAAACGCTTCTCTTCACTTAAACACAACTTTCACAGGAAACCAGAGATGAAAGATCATTTCTTCTCCTTTATGGCTAAAATATTTGAGAATGGTCACGCCGAGATAGCTCCCATTCTTAAAGACACAGAAGAATGCTGGTACCTGCCAATGTTCGGAGTATATCACCCGAAGAAACCAGGTCAGATAAGAGTGGTGTTCGATTCCAGTGCCCAGTTTGAAGGTGTTTCTTTAAATGACGTACTCCTGACAGGACCAGACCTTAACAACAAACTCCTAGGAGTACTCATCCGTTTCCGAAAAGACTCTATTGCCTTCACAGCTGACATTCAACAAATGTTTCATTGCTTTCTTGTGAGAGAAAAAGACAGGAATTTCCTAAGATTCTTCTGGTTTAGAGACAATGACCCCTCAAAAGACATCACGGAGTATCGCATGAAGGTACACATCTTTGGTAACAGCCCTTCACCTGCAGTTGCCATCTATGGACTCAGACGTTCAGCTCAAGAGGGTGAGCTAGAGTATGGTTCTGATGTTAGACAACTTGTAGATAAAGACTTCTACGTGGATGACTGCCTAAAATCTATGCCAACAGCCGAGACAGCAATCAGCCTCCTCAAAAGAGCTCAGGAAATGCTTGCTTGTTCAAACCTGAGGCTTCACAAAATAGCTTCCAACAGCAAAGTAGTGATGGAAGCCTTCCCTTCCCAAGATCATACCAGCGATTTAAGAGACTTGGATTTAGGAACCGATTCCCCACCAGCTCAACGTAGCCTTGGACTCTTGTGGGACTTAAAATCTGACACCTTTACCTTCCAAGTAAACAGCGAAGAAAGACCCTTCACTCGCAGAGGTGTTCTCTCTACTCTAAACAGCTTGTACGACCCCTTAGGATTTGCAGCTCCTGTCACTATCCAAGGTAAAGCTTTGCTCAGAGACCTAACCTGTGAGTCAATTGACTGGGATGCCCCACTGCCTCCCCAGAAAAGAAACTTGTGGCAAGAGTGGAAAGATTCTCTATCTACCTTAACCAACCTCCGCATTACACGTCCATATGCCCCCGTGCCTTCTACAGCAGTACAAAACCAGAGACTATGGGGTATATTTACTAAGCTCCCGATTTTGACCGAGATGCCGTTTTTTCATCAAAGTGTCATCTCGGTCAATCTCGGTCATTTACTAAACACTAATCACGGCAGTGATGAGGGCATTCGTAATTTTTTGCTAGTTCAGGTAAAAAATTACGAATGAATACACCATCGGTCAAAACGCGGCTGTTTAAGTATGAATCTCGGTCATTTACTAAGCAAAAAAGCACAAAACACTGCCGTGAAAAATTACAACTCGTAAAAAAGTCCTAAAAAAAAACAGACCTGCTTTTTTTATCCGTGATTTGAGATGCATGCAGGGATCCATGAGATCCGTGCATGTATATCAGTGGGAAGGGGTGGGAAAGTGATTTTTTTAGAAAAAAAAATTGCGTGGGGTCCCCCCTCCTAAGCATAACCAGCCTCGGGCTCTTTGAGCCGATCCTGGTTGCAGAAATATGGGGAAAAAAATGACAGGGGTTCCCCCATATTTAAGCAACCAGCATCGGGCTCTGCGCCTGGTCCTGGTCCCAAAAATACGGGGGACAAAAAGAGTAGGGGTCCCCCGTATTTTTAAAACCAGCACCGGGCTCCACTAGCTGGACAGATAATGCCACAGCCGGGGGTCACTTTTATACAGCGCCCTGCGGCCGTGGCATCAAAAATCCAACTAGTCACCCCTGGCCGGGGTACCCTGGGGGAGTGAGGACCCCTTCAATCAAGGGGTCCCCCCCCCCAGCCACCCAAGGGCCAGGGGTGAAGCCCGAGGCTGTCCCCCCCCATCCAATGGGCTGCGGATGGGAGGGCTGATAGCCTTTGTTGTAAAATATAAGATATTGTTTTTAGTAGCAGTACTACAAGTCCCAGCAAGCCTCCCCCGCATGCTGGTACTTGGAGAACCACAAGTACCAGCATGCGGTGGAAAAACGGGCCCGCTGGTACCTGTAGTACTACCACTAAAAAAATACCCAAAAAAACACAAGACACACACACCGTGAAAGTAAAATTTTATTACATACATACACACATACATACATACATACTTACCTTAAGTTCCCACGCAGGTCGGTCCTCTTGTCCAGTAGAATCCAAGGGGTACCTGTTGAAAAAATTATACTCACGAGATCCAGTGGTCCAGGCTCCTCGGCAAATCCAGGGTTAATCCACGTACTTGAATAAAATAAAAAAACGCTGTTCCGACCACGAACTGAAAGGGGACCCATGTTTGCACATGGGTCACCTTTCCCCGAATGCCAGAAACCCACTTTGCCTTCTGGCTAAGTGGGTTTCTTCAGCCAATCAGGGAGTGCCACGTTGTAGCACTCTCCTGATCAGCTGTGTGCTCCTGTCTTCACTGACAGGCAGCACACGGCAGTGTTACAATGTAGCGCCTATGCGCTACATTGTAACCAATGATGGGAACTTTCTGCTCAGCGGTGACGTCACTTTAGGTCAACCGCAGGGCAGAAAGTTCCCATCATTGGTTACAATGTAGCGCATAGGCGCTACATTGTAACACTGCCGTGTGCTGCCTGTCAGTGAGGACAGGAGCACACAGCCGATCAGGAGAGTGCTACAACGTGGCACTCCCTGATTGGCTGAAGAAACCAACTTAGCCAGAAGGCAAAGTGGGTTTCTGGCATTCGTGGAAAGGTGACCCATGTGCAAACATGGGTCACCTTTCAGTTCGTGGTCGGGCAACCGTTTTTTTGTTTTATTCAAGTACGTGGATTATCCCTGGATTTGACGAGGAGCCTGGACCACTGGATCTGGTGAGTAGAATTTCTTCAACAGGTACCCCTTGGATTCTACTGGACAAGAGGACCGACCTGCGTGAGAACATAAGGTAAGTATGTATGTATGTGTGTATGTATGTAATAAAATTATACTTTCACGGTGTGTGTGTCTTGTGTTTTTTTGGGTATTTTTTTAGTGGTAGTACTACAGGTACCAGCGGGCCCGTTTTTCCGCCGCATGCTGGTACTTGTGGTTCTCCAAGTACCAGCATGCGGGGGAGGCTTGCTGGGACTTGTAGTACTGCTACTAAAAACAATATCTTTTATTTTACAACAAAGGCTATCAGCCCTCCCATCCGCAGCCCATTGGATGGGGGGGGACAGCCTCGGGCTTCACCCCTGGCCCTTGGGTGGCTGGGGGGGGGGGACCCCTTGATTGAAGGGGTCCCCACTCCCCCTGGGTACCCCGGCCAGGGGTGACTAGTTGGATTTTTGATGCCACGGCCGCAGGGCACTATATAAAAGTGACCCCCGGCTGTGGCATTATCTGTCCAGCTAGTGGAGCCCGGTGCTGGTTTTAAAAATACGGGGGACCCCTACTCTTTTTGTCCCCCGTATTTTTGGGACCAGGACCAGGCGCAGAGCCCGATGCTGGTTGCTTAAATATGGGGGAACCCCTGTCATTTTTTCCCCCATATTTCTGCAACCAGGATCGGCTCAAAGAGCCCGAGGCTGGTTATGCTTAGGAGGGGGGACCCCACGCAATTTTTTTTAGTATTTTACTTTGTTTAATTTAAAAAAAAAAAAATACGAACCCCAGCACGGATCACACAGATCCAGCCGAGATTGATTGTAAAAAAAAACGGCAGTGTTTTGCTAATCACTGCCGTAAAATTAGGTAAAAAAAACACGAATGACATCGACATCGGATGCAAAGAAAAACACGAATACGACAGCTTAGTAAATTAGTCGTAATCAATTCAAAAAGTTGCAGTTTTACACTGTCGATGTCATTCGTGATTGAACTTTGACCTTTTTTCGGAAATTACGAATCTTAGTAAATAAACCCCTATGTGTATTCTCTGATGCCTCAACCCAAGCAATTGCTGCAGTTGCATATCTTAAGACCATGGACATCAAGGGACAATGTCATATTGGATTTGTCATGGGCAAAGCAAAGTTAGCTCCACGTCCAGAACACACAGTGCCCAGACTTGAACTTTGTGCTGCAGTACTAGCTGTAGAATTAGCTGAGCTCATTTCATCTGAGTTACCAATTGGACTCTCTGAAGCAGATTTCTACGCAGACAGTAAGGTAGTATTAGGCTACATATGCAACGAGACCAGACGGTTCCATGTTTATGTCAGCAATCGTGTGCTAAGAATCAGAAGATCCACCAATCCAAAACAGTGGCACTATGTATCTACTGCTCACAATCCAGCAGATCACGCTACAAGAGCTGTCCCAGCCAGTATCCTCAAAGACACTACATGGCTCAGAGGACCTGAATTCCTGTACAAGGCAGATTCGAACAATCCTGAAAGTAGCATATTCAAGCTAGTAGACGCAGACTCAGATGTTGAAATTCGTCCACAAATAACTACAATCCATACCGTAACTTCAGATTGTCAACTTCAGCCTCACAGATTCCAAAGATTTTCAACTTGGAAATCACTTGTCAGAGCCATTACCTGCTTAACTCACATAGTCCATTCATTTAAACGCAACGCGTCTGTAAGTGTGAATGGATGTAAAGGTTGGCACCACTGTCAAAATGTTTACGCACCAGAAGAAACACAACCATCCAAGAACCTTATCATCCGTGTTGTGCAGCACCAAATCTTTTCCGGAGAGATCGACTGCATTAACAGTGGAAATCCTATTCCCAAAGACAGCACCTTAAAAAAGCTAGACCCTTTTCTTGATGAAAATCATTTATTGAGAGTAGGAGGCCGTCTTCAAGAAGCAAACTTGGAGACAAATGAGAAAAATCCTTTAATCATTCCTGGGAGTCACCACATAGCTTCTTTAATTGTGCAACACTATCACAACGAAGTCAAACACCAAGGACGATTGTTTACCGAAGGAGCTCTACGATCAGCTGGGTTCTGGATTATTGGAGCGAAAAGGTGTGTAAGCAGCACAATCTTCAAATGTATCATTTGCCGTAGACTTCGTGGTACTTCCCAAACTCAGAAGATGGCTAATCTTCCAACAGACAGACTTAGTACAGACCCTCCTTTCTCCAATGTTGGTCTTGATGTATTTGGTCCATGGACTGTCATCACACGACATACTAGAGGTGCGAATGCGAACAGCAAGCGCTGGGCGGTTGTATTCACTTGTATGAGCATCAGAGCTGTTCACATCGAAGTTATAGAATCAATGGACACTTCAAGCTTCATCAATGCCTTTAGACGCTTCATTGCTATCCGTGGCCCAGTAAAACACATCCGGTCCGACAGAGGTACCAACTTCATTGGAGCAGCCAAAGAATTACAAATTAATTCGAACATTGACACTAAAAGCATAGAGAGATATCTCAGTGAGCAAGGTTGTACATGGACCTTCAACCCGCCTCATTCTTCTCATATGGGAGGTGCCTGGGAAAGGATGATCGGCATGATACGCAGAATCCTTGATTCCATATTCTTGCAAGTGGGAACTGCAAGACTTACTCACGAGAGCTTAACAACCTTCATGGCTGAAGTCTCAGCTATCGTCAACGGAAGACCATTGACTTCAGTGTCTAATGACCCAGAAGACCCACTTCTACTTACTCCGGCCACTCTTCTTACACAGAAGACCGGGATTACCTATGCTCCTCCTGGAGAATTCAATACCAAAGACCTGTTCAAACGTCAATGGAGACAAGTTCAAAGCCTTGCAAACACCTTTTGGGACAGATGGAAAAGACAATACCTTTCTACCCTGCAGTCAAGGAGCAAGTGGCAAGTTGCCAAACCCAACTTAAAACCAGGTGACATTGTGCTCGTCAGAGATTGCCAGTCACAATGCAACGAATGGCCTTTAAGTCTTGTCACCAAGACTTTCCCAAGCAAGGATGGGAAAGTTCGTAAGGTTGAGGTCAAGATCTGTAAGCGAGGAGAGACTAAGTTGTTCCTCAGACCAGTGACTGAACTATTCTTATTGTTATCTGTTTAGAGTTTAAAATATAGGGGGTAATTCCAAGTTGATCGCAGCAGGATTTTTGATAGCAATTGGGCAAAACCATGTGCACTGCAGGGGAGGCAGATATAACATGTGCAGAAAGAGTTAGATTTCGGTGGGTTATTTTATTTCTGTGCAGGGTAAATACTGGCTGCTTTATTTTTACACTGCAATTTAGATTGCAGATTGAACACACCACACCCAAATCTAACTCTCTCTGCACATGTTATATCTTCCTCCCCTGCAGTGCACATGGTTTTGCCCAATTGCTAACAAAAATCCTGCTGCGATCAACTCAGAATTACCCCCATGGTACCAGTGATACCAGACGGGGAGTGTCATGCCTTCAGCATTTGCTTTGTGTAGATCTGATTACTTTTACTACAGAAAGTTGTATTATTGCCCCATCTGGTGGTCAGTCCCATCAATTAATTTGACCCTCATAGCCTCTTGTAGCCAGTCTTGCAATGCATTCTGGGATGAAGAAGCTGGGATCAGCCTTTCTACTTCCCTCATGGTCCCAGACAGTCATGCTTTACATGGGTCCAACTCTCATATAGCATTCGATGGTGAGTTTGTATATTAAATGTCTCATCTCAACCTGTTTAGCCAGTGAGTAATGTTAGCTGCACTGTAGTTTATACTTGCACATGTAATCACATGTTTGCACAACCCATGTTATATGTACTTGTGTATATCCATTTTGCTTTTCACATGCATATCATAATTGCATATTCTTGTTTCATTAACAGTTTTACCTCATTATCACATATCATCATATCGTATTGTACATCAAATCAACGCATCATATCTGTGATCCCTTTACTGAATAATAAAACACCGTTCTACAAACACCTCTTCTGAACAGATTATTGAAAAGTAAAGGTGGTTATACTGTAGGCTTCAAATTTGCCAGAAAGGGCTTAGTGAGAGGCTGAACACGCAGCTTCCATGATCAGGAGAGATTGGGCAAATCCAGTGTGCTGTGGCTGTAGATGAGCTGGTGGTTTTTATTACAGCTCTTCTACTTCTAACTTCTGGTACATAAAAGAATACATGTATAAATTAAATGTACCAAGAAAATGGTGTTGGTAGTTTAAAAACACCTAAAGAATCTGATACTACCAAGCAGTCTCCCATCCATGTATTAACAAAGTCCAATACTGCTTTGCTTCAAAAATCAAATGAGATTGGGCATATCCAGTGTGGTGTGGCTTTAGATAAGCTTTGTGGTTTCTGTTAGAGCTCTTCTACTTCTAACTACTGGTACATTAATGAATATGTATAAGGTTGTAGTTTATCCAATATGCCTTTACTACCTTACCTTTCAACCCCCCCCCTCCCTCCCTCCCCTCTTCTCCTTATAGCTTCCTTAGTTCTCTCCTCCTCATGTGTGCGTTATTTGTTTTGTCATACGTCCTAGATGATGCTGGGGTCACATTAAGAACCATGGGGTATAGACGGGATCCGCAGGAGACATGGGCACTTTAAGACTTTCAAAGGGTGTGAACTGTCTCCTCCCTCTATGCCCCTCCTCCGGACTCCAGTTTTAGTATTGTGCGCAGTGATACTGGATGCACTACAGGGGAGCTCTACTGAGTTTCTCTGAAAAGACTTGTTAGTTTTTTTTATTTTCAGGGAGGCTGCTGGCAACAGTCTCCCTGCTTCGTGGGACTTAGGGGAGAGAAGTATGACCAACTTCTAGTGAGTTCAATGGCTCTGCTTCAGGCTGACAGGACACCATTAGTTCCTGAGGGTGCTGATCGCTGGGTACGCCTAGATGCACACTCCCGCAGCCTGCAGTCACCCCCTTACAGAGCAAGAAGACAGGTGAGTAGCAGAAGAACAGAAGACTTATTCTCCAGTGATGGCATTCTGAGGTACCGAGCAGCGAGCGGAACGCTGCGCACCATGCTCCCACACAAACACAGGCACTGCAGGAAAAAGTGGACATTAGTGCCTGGGCACTGTCCTTACCCCGCTAGCGTAATTAATTATTTCTGAGCGGGACAGATACGCGCCATTACAGTAGCGGAGCTTCTTCCTCACCTCACCAGAACATCTTTAGAGCATTACAAGTCTATCACTATAGAGTTTATTATTTCCCAGACTGTGTACTTTTGGCGCTGGATTGTGAGCTGAAAAATCCTCTCTGACAGATTTACTGACGGTCTGTCCCCCATAAGCCGATGTGTCTGTGGGTACTTGGTACATGTGTGTCAACATGTCGGTGGCTGAATGTTTTTCCCAAGAGGAAACTATTAGGAATGCAGACATATGATGGTGGCCCTGTTGGCACCACCAATAACTGACTGGGTAAAAGTTTCAGTAATATCAGAGTAAGGTTGGATAAATCTGTGTCCCAGACACAGACGTAGAGAAAAGATGTGATGTTCATGGCTATGTTTCTTTTCCCTCAGGCCCCGCGGTGTCGCAAAAATTTTATTTTGCCCAGTTACTACACACTGATACTGACACGGATACTGATTCCTATGTCGACCATAATGTTTCCTGATTAGATCCAATATTGGCAAGGAGCATTCAGTACATGATTGTGGATATTAAGGACATATTAAAATCACTGAAGACCCTGCTGTTCCTGACAAAGGGGTCTATATGTATGTGTATATATAGATATATAATGAAAGCTGATGTAACGTTCCTCCATCTCTGTTTGAGAAAGTCTGGGCCAGCTCGACAAGATGGTTTCAAATCCCCAAAAGGATTCTGGTTGTTTATTCATTTCCCGCCGCGGACAGAATAAAGTGGGAGTCACCCCCTGTTCTGCACGGGGCCCTGTCACAAATCCAGCGGATCGTATGCAGGAAGCTACATTATTTCTAGTTATGTAACCAAGGGTACATTACTTAGACCTGCCATTACATGTGCATGGGTGAGTAGTAGTATTCAAGAATTGGTCGAATACCTTGTCATCCGATATAGATACCTTGGAGAGATGGGATACTCCTTACGTTGTATCATATCAAGGACACTGCAGCATACTTACGTGAGACTGCAAGGGATATAGGACTCTTGAGTTCACGGGCCAATTTCATGGCAGTCTCGGATAGGAGGGCATTGTGGATTCACCAAGAGAATGCTGATGCTGACTCCAAGAAGAAAGGGAGTCTCTTCCCTATGAAGGTGAAGCGTTGTTTGGTGACTGCCTAGTTAATTTGATCTCGGCAGCTCCCGCAGGTAAGTCAACCTTCTTGCCATATGTTCCCTCCCAACGGATGAATACGCATCATTATCTGATGCAGTCATTTCGGCCCAATAGATATGCAAGAAGTTAAGATTCCCCTTTCTTTGCAGGTAGAGGAAGGAGAAGAGGGAAGAGGTCTGCATCCTCTTCAAGATCGCAGGAGCAGAGATCATCCTCTGCTTCTGCCAAATCCACCGCATGACGCTGGGGCTCTCTTGCAGGAGCCCGCACCAGTGGGGGCACATCTAAAACTCTTCAGTCAGTTCTGGATTCATTCGGACATGGACTTGTGTGTTTTACAAATAGTGTCCCAAGGGTACAAACTGGGGTTTCAAGACGTTCCCCCTCACCGATTGTTCAAATCGGCTTTAGTCAGCAGGGAGAAGGTTTTTATTCAAGCCTCTTCGTGGTCCCTAAGCCGGACAGCTCAGTCAGACCAATCTGAAATCCCTCAATTTCTACCTAAGGAAATTAAATTTCAAGATGGAATCTCTCAGTGCAGTGATCTCCAGTCCGGAGGAAGGAGATTTCATGGTTTAGGTAGACATAAAGGATGCCTACTTACATGTTCCCATTTAGCCTCTGCATCAAGCTACCTGAGGTTTGCAATTCAGTATTGTCATTACCAATTTCAGACATTGCCGTTTGGTCTGTCCACGGCTCTGAGGATTTTCACCAGGGTGATCGCAAGCAAGGAGTAACAATTATCCCGTACTTGGATGATCTTTTGATAAAGGCGAAATCCAGGGACCAGTTAGTGCAAAACATTGCACTCTCCCTGACAGTTCTTCAACAACATAGTTGGCTCCTAAACTTGCCAAAATCGCAGTTGGTCCCAATGACGCGGTTGTTGTTTTTGGGAGTGATACTGGACACAGAAGAGGTTTTCTTCCAGTGGAAAGGCTCTGGAGATCCAGAGTCTGGTCAAACGAATTCTGAAACCAGCAAGAGTGTTAATCCATCAATGCATTTGGTTGCTGGGTAAGATGGTTGCGGCCTACGAGCCCATTCAGTTTGGCTGGTTCCATGCCAGAGTGTTCCAGTGGGACCTGTTGGACAAGTGGTCCGGATCCCACCTACACACGCACCGGAGGATAATCCTGTCTTCCAAGACCAGAATCTCACTCCATTGGTGGCTGCACAGTTCTCACCTCCTAGAGGGGCGAAGGTTCGGGATCCAGGACTGGATCCTAGGGACCATGGATGCAACCCTCCGAGGCTGGGGAGCAGTCACACAGGGGGAAAACGTCCAAGGAAGATGGTCAAGTCGGGAAAGTTGTCTCGACATAAATGTTCTGGAGTTAAGGGCCATTTAATAACTGCAGACACAGTACGCACTGGGACGGGTGCCCAGCATCCTCTACGGACTAAGAGAAAAGGATTTACCGGTAGGTATTAAAATCCTATTTTCTCTAACGTCCTAGAGGATGCTGGGGACTCCGTAAGGACCATGGGGATAGACGGCTCCGCAGGAGACATGGGCACTTTAAGAAAGACTTTAGTTCTGGGTGTGCACTGGCTCCTCCCTCTATGCCCCTCCTCCATACCTCAGTTTGATACTGTGCCCAGTGGAGACTGGGTGCTTTTCAGGAGCTCTCCTGAGCTTTCTGACAGAAAGTATTTTGTTAGGTTTTTAATTTTCAGGGAGCACTGCTGGCAACAGACTCCCTGCATCGAGGGACTGAGGGGAGAGAAGCAGCCCTACTCTCCGAGTTGCAAGGTCCTGCTTCTTAAGCTACTGGACACCATTAGCTCCAAAGGGATTAGCTCCAAAGGGATTGGTACGCAGGATCTCACCCTCGCCGCCCGTCCCAGAGCCGCGCCGCCGTCCCCCTCGCAGAGCCGGAAGATAGAAGCCGGGTGAGTATGAGAAGAAAAGAAGACTTCAGAGGCGGCAGAGGACTTCATGATCTTCATTGAGGTAACGCACAGCACTGCAGCTGTGCGCCATTGCTCCCATACACCTCACATACTCCGGTCACTGTAAGGGTGCAGGGCGCAGGGGGGGCGCCCTGGGCTGCAATATAAACCTCTTTTTAGCAGAAATATAACATATATACAGCTGGGCACTGTATATATGTATGAGCCCCCGCCAATTGTACAGTTTAAGCGGGACAGAAGCCCGCCGCCGAGGGTGCGGGGCTTCTCCCTCAGCACTCACCAGCGCCATTTTTTCTCCACAGCACCGCAGAGAGGAAGCTCCCCGGACTCTCCCCTGCTTATACCACGGTAGACAAGAGGGTTGAAAAGAGAGGGGGGGGGGCACATAATTTGGCGCAAATTACATACAGCAGCGCTACTGTGCAAACATTAAGTTACTGTGCTATTCCTGGGTTATATAGCGCTAGGGTATGTGCTGGCATACTCTCTCTCTGTCTCTCCAAAGGGCAGAGCCGGTCATAGGCATAGGCAAACTAGGCAATTGCCTAGGGCATTTGATATGCCTAGGGGCATCAGCAACTTCTGCTGATTAAAATGATATGCGGCATGCCTATATTCTGTGTGTAGCATTTCATATGCAGATACAGCCACAGTCTCACACAGTATATAGGCGTGCTGCATATCATTTTAATCAGCAGAAGCTGCGTGTGCATCCTAACAACATAGCAATGCAAATAAGATGCATTTTAATAAAAAAAAGGTGCCCCAACGTTAGCATTGAGGCAAGATTTATGAGGACACATCTGTATCCAAGCAGAGGCAGAGGTCACAGTGTTAGTGGCAGTGTGAGTGCTGTGTGCATGTGAGTGGGTTGATTGTGCAGTAGTGTTCGGAATATGAGTAAGGAGCATTATGTGTGTCATGTAAAAATGCATTAATAATGTGCAACATATGTGTAAGGGGCACTATGTGTGTCATTATGTGTATAAGGGCATTAATAATGTGCGGCATATGTGTAAGGGACATTGGTGGTCATTCCGAGTTGTTCGCTCGGTAATTTTCTTCGCATCTCAGCGATTTTCCGCTAATTGCGCATGCGCAAGGGTGGTCATTCCGAGTTGTTCGCTCAGTAATTTTCTTCGTATCGCAGCGATTTTCCGATAATTGCGCATGCGCAATGTTCGCTCTGCGACTGCGCAAAGTAAATTTGCTATGCAGTTAGGTATTTTACTCACGGCATTACGAGGTTTTTTCTTTGTTCTGCTGATCGTAGTGTGATTGACAGGAAGTGGGTGTTTCTGGGCGGAAACTGGCCGTTTTATGGGTGTGTGTGAAAAAACGCTGCCGTTTCTGGGTAAAACGCGGGAGTGTCTGAAGAAACGGGGGAGTGTCTGGGCGAACGCTGGGTGTGTTTGTGACGTCAAACCAGGAACGAAACTGACTGAACTGATCACAGTTGTCGAGTAAGTCTGGAGCTACTCAGAAACTGCTAAGAAGTGTCTATTCGCAATTCTGCTAATCTTTCGTTCGCAATTTTGATAAGCTAAGATTCACTCCCAGTAGGCGGCGGCTTAGCGTGTGCAATGCTGCTAAAAGCAGCTTGCGAGCTAACAACTCGGAATGAGGGCCATTATGTGTAAAAGGGCATTAATAAAGGTTGTCATAATGTGTAAGACGCATTATGTTTATAAGGACATTAATGATGTGTCTCATATGTGTAAGGGGCATTACTGTGTGGAATTATGTGTATAAATGCATTACTAATGTGTGGCATTATGTGTATAAGGTGCTCTAATATGTAGCGTTGCGTATAGAAAGGGCATTTACTGTGTCGTCTAATGTGAATAAAGAGCAATAGGGTGTGGTGTAATGTAAATAAGGAGCAATTCAGTGTGATGTAATGTGAATAAGGAGCACTACTGTGAGAAGTAACGTTTATAAGGTAAAGTGATACTACTGTGGGATGTAATGTGAATTATGGACACTATCGCGTGATCAAATGTGAATAAAATTGCAGTACTGTGTGGCGGAATTTTAATTGGGGGTACTATTGTGTGGACATGCCCATTGCCAGCAAAAACACACCCCTTTTTGGACTGTGCGCCAAATGTGCGAACTGTTCCTGTTTAAAATATAGGGGTTACAAACACCAAAATAAGTACTGTTATGGGTGAGGGTTGATGGTGCTGGGAAAGAGGTGCAAGGTCAGAGGCGGAACCAGCGGTGGTGCTAGGGGGCACCAGGCAAAATCTTGCCTAGGGCATCATATTGGTTAGGGCCAGCTCTGGAGATTGTAATGCAGTGCGCGCAGATAAGCAGCGCAATGGTAAAAAGGAGGCATGGTCTCATAGGTAGGGGCGTGGCCTGAAGCACTATTTTGTTGCTGCGGGTATCCCGGGGGTTGGGGGCTGTACCCGGGGACTAGTGTGTGAGTGGTGCTGGCTCCTGCACAGTGACAGAAACTGGGTGTTGCACGTAATGTCACAGTGAAACACCCATATTCTGTCACTGAAGAAGAGCCGGCACTTTGGTGTCACCCCACTTGGCGGGTGACACTCGGGTGTGTGCCGCAACCCCGTTGTGATGCCACTGACCCATGGGAAGCTTTACGTGGCTTACCCATGTGTTAGTAGCCCCAAGCATCTTTTGTGTTAGTCCCTGAAGAAAAACTTCAAATATTGTTTACAATTTTGTAATCAATGGCCTAATTCAGTAAGGATTGCAAATTCTGCTAAGTAACAGAATTTGCAATCCTTTGGTTCGCATGCTGGGGCCACCCATCACAGGGCATGGCCACCCAGCATGCCGCCTCCCTTCTTGACCACGCTGAAATTGCAGTCTCAGTGCAGTTCAGCGTGATCATAAAAAATGGGTTAGCCTCCTGTTGGTGCAGACTGTACGTGTGCGCAGGAAGACGCCACCATTTTTGTGATCGCAACGGCTGCATGTGATGTCATGCAGCCGCTCTGACCACGCCTCCTGTTTCTCCGTTGAAGCCCTGCCCCCGCACCGCTCCATCTCCGACTTTGAAATGGAGTGTTGCTGACCCCCCCCCCCCCCCCGCACCGATTGACAGTCAAGAAAATGCAGGCGCATGCGTAAGCTCTTAGCAATTTTTGCAGTTGGATTGCTTATTGTGATTGCAATCCAACCTGAATCAGGCTCTATAACCTATCACAATGCACTGCAGGTAGTACAAAATGGGGTTAATATAGGAGAAAAACCCCCAGAGCTGTGCTCCTTAACTGTCCCTGGTGGCTAGAAGAGCGGCTGCCCAGTAATCAGTGTCCACGCCAGTGCGCACACGGCCCGCCCCCTACTGCCACGCTGGATCACGGTATAGTGTGGGCACAGAAGCCCCTTACCTCCCTTTCATCAGCGGCCTCGTGATCCCGGAGGGCGGTGTGTGTGTGACTGACCTTAGGAAGAAACCGGAGCCTCCGCTGCAGTGACCCAGCAACCAGGGCACGGGAGTATACTGCGCCGCTGGGAGTGATGGAGCTGCAGTAAAGATGTCTATTAGACCTAGCCTGCTGCAGCCCTTGTACATTCTTATAAAAAAAGTTCTTCTTTTCTTGTCAAAATTAATAGCTAAGTATAGGCTGCCTGAGGCAGCCCCCTGTTAAGTGTCCTGCTACTGAAGGCACCAACTACAAACTGAGCTCCCTGTTCATGGAAGCGAGGTTATAGAGCAGGGGGCGCTGAGCATCTTGGGAACAGTCAAAAGCTTTGAGCCTGTTGGTGCCTCAGATCAAGATCCTACTCTACACCCCAATGTGAATCCTTGTGGAGTCCAGTGTACCCCACAGAAGAAATGAATGTGTCACACCCATTGGCAGCAACATTAGAATAGCTGCTGATGGGCACAATTGAGAAAGGAAGGGGGGAAAACATTTGAATCCAGCACATATATGTAATTTGAATATGTAATTTGTACCTTCCTACTTTAAAATGTAATGGATGAACCTCACCCTGTGAGAACTATCTTCATGATCAAGAGATCTCATATGCAAGATAAGTATGTGTTGGCAGAGGCGCTCACTGGGCAGAGATGCTGATCGCATCTCTGGCATGTGCCGGTGCACTGCGGCACCAGCACACACACACACACACACACACACACACACACACACACACACACACACACACTTCAGACCTGATCTCCTGTTGTGTGAATATGCACAGCAGAGATCAGGTCTGAATTAGGCCCTATATACAGCTGTCAGTAAGGCAGGGATCTGCTGCTGCCAGTGAGGCAGGGATGTGCTGCTGTCAGTGAAGCAGTGATCTGCTGCTGCCAGTGAGGCAGGGATCTGCTGCTGCCAGTGAGGCAGGGATGTGCTGCTATAAGTGAGGCAGGTATGTGCTGCTGTCAATGAGGCAGGGATGTGCTGCTGTCAGTGAAGCAGGGATGTGCTGCTGTCAGCGAGGCAGTGATCTGCTGCCCACTATCTCCCTATCACCCCTGCCTGAGTCACACACTTTCCCTGTCACCCCTGCCCCAGTTACCCACTATCTCCCAGTCACCGCTGCCTCAGTTAACCACTATACCTGCGACCCCTGCCTCAGTCACCCACTATACCAGTCACCCCTGCTTTAGTCACCCACTATCTCTGTCACCCCTGCCTCTGTCAACCACTATCTCCATATCACCCCTACCTCAGTCACCCACTATCCCTGTCACCTCTGCCTCAGTCACCCACTGTCACCCTATCACCCCTGCCTCAGTCACCCACTATCTCTGTCACCCCTGCCTCAGTCTCCTACTGTCCCTGTCACCCCTGCCACAGTCATCCACTATATCCCTATCACCCCTGCCTTAGTCACTGACTATTTCCCAGTCACCCCGGCCTCAGTCACCCACTATCTCCCAGTCATACATGCTTCAGTCACCCACTATCTCCCAGTCATCCCTGCCTCAGTCACCTACTGACACCAGTGCAGACATTTCTGCTGCACTCTCCAGCGTGAACGTACTGACGACTGAGGAAATCCGCTTCCCAGTTGAGGACTCCGGGAATGAACACTGCCGATATTGCTGGCAGATGACGTTCTACCCAACTGAGGATTTTTGATACTTCCAGCTTTGCCATGCAATTTCGAGTGCCGCCTTGATGATTTGTGTACACTACCGTGGTGTCGTTGTCCGATTGTACTTGAACAGGCCTGTTCTGTACTAGAGGCAGGGCCAGTGTCAATGAATTGAACACTGCCCGCAATTCCAGAATGTTTATCGGGAGGAGAGATTCCTCCCTGGTCCACCGATGGTGAAGGGTCGTCATCACGGCCATGACCTTGGTGAATTTCCGAGGTGCCGTGGCCAAACCAGAAGGCAGGACCTGAAATCCAAAAACTAACCAGGCACAACACTGCTTAGCTTCCAACATCAGATGAGATTGGACATATCCAGTGTGATGCGGCTGTAGATGATTTTTGCTGTTTCTAACTTCTACTTCTAACTACTGGTACATCAATGAATAAGTTTCAAAATATAATGCATCAAGAGAACGGTGTTGTTAGTATAAAACTACCTACAGCACCTGGTATTCCCAGGTGGTCTCACATCCAAGAACAAACCAGGCCTAAAATCAGGTGATATTGGGCATATACAGTGTGGTGTGGCTGTAGATGAGCTTAGTGGATTCTGTTAGAGTTCTTCTACTTCTAACTACTCGTACATAAATGAGTAAGCAGCCGATTTATTAAACCTGGTGAAATGATAATTTGCATGGTGATAAAGTACAAGCCAATCAGCTCCTAATTGCCATGTCACAGGCTGGGTTTGAAAAATGACAGTTAGGAGCTGACTGGCTGGTACTTTATCACCTTGCACTTTATCAGTTCACCAGGCTTAATAGATCTGCCCCAATGTTTCAAAATGGAATGCATCAAGAGAACGGTGTTAGTATTGTAAAAATACACACAGCTCCTGGTATTTCCTTGTGGTCTCCCATCCAAGTACTAAAACCAGGACCAACACTGCTCAGCTTCCATGATCAGGAGAGATTGGGCAAATCCAGTGTGCTGTGGCTGTAGATGAGCTGGTGGTTTCTGTTACAGCTCTTCTACTTCTAACTTCTGGTACATAAAAGAATACATGTAAAAATTAAATGTACCAAGAAAATGGTGTTGGTAGTTTAAAAACACCTAAAGAATCTGATACTACCAAGCAGTCTCCCATCCATGTATTAACAAAGTCCAATACTGCTTTGCTTCAAAAATCAAATGAGATTGGGCATATCCAGTGTGGTGTGGCTTTAGATAAGCTTTGTGGTTTCTGTTAGAGCTCTTCTACTTCTAACTACTGGTACATTAATGAATATGTATAAGGTTGTAGTTTATCCAATATGCCTTTACTACCTTACCTTTCAACCCCCCCTCCCTGCCCTCTTCTCCTTATAGCTTCCTTAGTTCTCTCCTCCTCGTGTGTGCGTTATTTGTTTTCTCATACGTCCTAGAGGATGCTGGGGTCACATTAAGAACCATGGGGTATAGACGGGATCCGCAGGAGACATGGGCACTTTAAGACTTTCAAAGGGTGTGAACTGTTTCCTCCCTCTATGCCCCTCCTCCAGACTCCAGTTTTAGTATTGTGCGCAGTGATACTGGATGCACTACAGGGGAGCTCTACTGAGTTTCTCTGAAAAGACTTGTTAGTTTTTTTTATTTTCAGGGAGGCTGCTGGCAACAGTCTCCCTGCTTCGTGGGACTTAGGGGAGAGAAGTATGACCAACTTCTAGTGAGTTCAATGGCTCTGCTTCAGGCTGACAGGACACCATTAGCTCCTGAGGGTGCTGATCGCTGGGTACGCCTAGATGCACACTCCCGCAGCCTGCCGTCACCCCCTTACAGAGCCAGAAGACAGGTGAGTAGCAGAAGAACAGAAGACTTCTTCTTCAGTGACGGCATTCTGAGGTACCGAGCAGCGAGCGGAACGCTGCGCGCCATGCTCCCACACAAACACAGGCACTGCAGGGTGCAGGGCACGGGGGGGGAAAGCACCCTGGGCAGCATAAATTCCTCACAAAAGGCTGGAAAAAGTGGACATTAGTGCCTGGGCACTGTCCTTACCCCGCTAGCGTAATTAATTATTTCTGAGCGGGACAGATACGCGCCATTACAGCGGCGGGGCTTCTTCCTCACCTCACCAGAACATCTTTAGAGCATTACAAGTCTATCACTATAGAGTTTATTATTTCCCAGACTGTGTACTTTTGGCGCTGGATTGTGAGCTGAAAAATCCTCTGTGTCCCTCTGACAGATTTACTGACGGTCTGTCCCCCATAAGCCGGTGTGTCTGTGGGTACTTGGTATATGTGTGTCAACATGTCGGTGGCTGAATGTTTTTCCCAAGAGGAAACTATATTAGGAATGCAGACATATGATGGTGGCCCTGTTGGCACCACCAATAACTGACTGGGTAAATGTTTCAGTAATATCAGAGTAAGGTTGGATAAATCTGTGTCCCAGACACAGACGTAGAGAATAGATGTGATATTCATGGCTATGTTTCTTTTCCCTCAGGCCCCGCTGGGTCGCAAAAATTTTATTTTGCCCAGTTACTACACACTGATACTGACACGGATACTGATACTTATGTCGACCATAATGTTTCCTGATTAGGGCCCTCATTCCGAGTCGTTCGCTCGTTCTTTTTTTTCGCATCGCAGTGAAAATCAGCTTAGAGCGCATGCGCAATGTTCGCACTGCGACTGCGCTAAGTAAATCTGCTATGAAGAAAGGATTTTTACTCACGGCTTTTTGTTCGCACCGGCGAACGTAGTGTGATTGACAGGAAATGGGTGTTACTGGGCGGAAACACGGCGTTTAATGGGCGTGTGGCTGAAAACGCTACCGTTTCCGGAAAAAACGCAGGAGTGGCCGGAGAAACGGGGGAGTGTCTGGGCGAACGCTGGGAGTGTTTGTGACGTCAAACCAGGAACGACAAGCACTGAACTGATCGCACAGGCAGAGTAAGTCTGGAGCTACTCTAAAACTGCTAAGTTTTTTTTGTTCGCAATATTGCGTAAACTTCGTTCGCACTTTTAAGATGCTAAGATACACTCCCAGTAGGCGTAGACTAAGCGTGTGTAACTCTGCTAAATTCGCCTTGCGACCGATCAACTCGGAATGAGGGCCTAGATCCAATATTGGCAAGGAGCATTCAGTACATGATTGTGGATATTAAGGACATATTAAAATCACTGAAGACCCTGCTGTTCCTGACAAAGGGGTCTATATGTATGTATATATAGATATATAATGAAAGCTGATGTAACGTTCCTCCATCTCTGTTTGAGAAAGTCTGGGCCAGCTCGACAAGATGGTTTCAAATCCCCAAAAGGATTCTGGTTGTTTATTCATTTCCCGCCGCGGACAGAATAAAGTGGGAGTCACCCCCTGTTCTGCACGGGGCCCTGTCACAAATCCAGCGGATCGTATGCAGGAAGCTACATTATTTCTAGTTATGTAACCACGGGTACATTACTTAGACCTGCCATTACATGTGCATGGGTGAGTAGTAGTATTCAAGAATTGGTCGAATACCTTGTCATCCGATATAGATACCCTGGAGAGATGGGATACTCCTTACGTTGTATCATATCAAGGACACTGCAGCATACTTACGTGAGACTGCAAGGGATATAGGACTCTTGAGTTCACGGGCCAATTTCATGGCAGTGTCGGATAGGAGGGCATTGTGGATTCACCAAGAGAATGCTGATGCTGACTCCAAGAAGAAAGGGAGTCTCTTCCCTATGAAGGTGAAGCCTTGTTTGGTGACTGCCTAGTTAATTTGATCTCGGCAGCTCCCGCAGGTAAGTCAACCTTCTTGCCCTATGTTCCCTTCCAACGGATGAAGACGCATCATTATCTGATGCAGTCATTTCGGCCCAATAGATATGCAAGAAGTTAAGATTCCCCTTTCTTTGCAGGTAGAGGAAGGAGAAGAGAGAAGAGGTCTGCATCCTCTTCAAGATCGCAGGAGCAGAGATCATCCTCTGCTTCTGCCAAATCCACTGCATGACGCTGGGGCTCTCTTGCAGGAGCCCGCACCAGTGGGGGCATGTCTAAAACTCTTCAGTCAGTTCTGGATTCATTCGGACATGGACTCGTGTGTTTTACAAATAGTGTCCCAAGGGTACAAACTGGGGTTTCAAGATGTTCCCCCTCACCGATTGTTCAAACATTAAGTTACTGTGCTATTCCTGGGTTATATAGCGCTGGGGTATGTGCTGGCATACTCTCTCTCTGTCTCTCCAAAGGGCCTTGTGGGGGAAATGTCTTCAGTAAAAGTATTCCCTGTGTGTGTGGTGTGTCGGTACGCGTGTGTCGACATGTCTGAGGAAGAAGGCTATATTATCGAGGAGCGGGAGCAAATGAACGTGGTGTCTCCGCCGACACCTGATTGGATGGATATGTGGAATGTTTTAAATGCTAGTGTAAACTCATTGCACAAAAGATTAGACAAGGCAGAAGCTTTGGGACAGTCAGGGTCTCAACCAATGCCTAATCCTATGTCACAGGGACTGTCGGGGTCTCATAAGCGCCCACTATCCAGATTGTTGACACAGATACCGACACGGATTCTGACTCCAGTGTCGATTACGATGATGCAAAGTTACAGCCAAAATTGGCAAAATACATTTGATATATGATTATGGCAATAAAAGATGTTTTGCACATCACAGAGGAGCCCCCTATCCCTGACAAGAGGGTACATATGTACAAGGGAAAGAAGCCTGAGGTAACCTTTCCCCCCTCACACGAGCTGAACGAGTTATGTGAAAAAGCTTGGGAATCTCCTGCAGATTTCCAAAAGGATTCCCCTTTCCCATCAACGGATAGGTTACGATGGGAATCCTCCCCTTGGGTGGACAAAGCATTAACGCGCTTATCCAAGAAGGTAGCCCTCCCGTCCCAGGATACGGCTACCCTCAAAGAGTCTGCTGACCGCAAACAGGAGATTACCCTGAAGTCCATTTATACACATTCAGGTACCTTACTCAGACCGGCAATTGCGTCGGCCTGGGTGTGTAGTGCTGTAGCGGCATGGACGGATACCCTAGATAAGGCTACTATTTTATTGCCCCTGGGGCATATAAGAGATGCTGTCCTATATATGTGTGTATGCAAACTACAGGTGGTGCTGCAGGGCTCACACCCTTTTACTTGTCTTGTAGAGCAACTCTGGAGCTGTTACTGGGTCCAGCTGCTGCAAGAAATCAGCTTGAATGCTTTAGGGGCTTGGGCATGGCCAACATGAGCCCCACACTGATGGGGGTGTATAAAGCGATCTAGGGGTCACCCAAGCGCAACCCCACAAAGGCCGCCATGCCCTGCGTGACCATTTTCTCTTTTCATATGCAGACGAGGGTTGCAGCCAACTATGCCCATTGCTTGGATGACATCACCGTATGCAAATCCGTCTGCTGCAGACCTTTCCCCAGGAATGCTTGTACTAGTTGTTGCATATGGTTTGATGTTTGAGGGTGCTTCAGTATTAGGCAGCCTTCCGCCCTCTCATGTTCATCTGAAAATATGTGGTCTCCCTGCAGTTCCCTTGTGCTTCCTCAGTTGAATCTCCTTAACTTGACGGGTGTGTGCCCGAGCCGCCGCCCTCCACAGCCCTATCCCAGCACATGCTTTTCTTGCGTATGAGATCTCTTGATCATGAAGATAGTTCTCACAGGGTGAGGTTCATCCATTACATTTTAAAGTAGGAAGGTACAAATTACATATTCAAATTACATATATGTGCTGGATTCAAATGTTTTCCCCCCTTCCTTTCTCAATTGTGCCCATCAGCAGCTATTCTAATGTTGCTGCCGATGGGTGTGACACATTCATTTCTTCTGTGGGGTACACTGGACTCCACAAGGATTCACATTGGGGTGTAGAGTAGGATCTTGATCTGAGGCACCAACAGGCTCAAAGCTTTTGACTGTTCCCAAGATGCTCAGCGCCCCCTCCTCTATAACCTCGCTTCCATGAACAGGGAGCTCAGTTTGTAGTTGGTGCCTTCAGTAGCAGGCCACTTAAGAGGGGGCTGCCTCAGGCAGCCTATTCTTAGCTATTAATTTTGACAAGAAAAGAAGAACTTTTTTTTATAAGAATCTACAAGGGCTGCAGCAGGCTAGGTCTAATAGACATCTTTACTGCAGCTCCATCACTCCCAGCGGCGCAGTATACTCCCGCGCCCTGGTTGCTGGGTCACTGCAGCGGAGGCTCCGGTTTCTTCCTAAGGTCAGTCACACACACACCGCCCTCCGGGATCACGAGGCCGCTGATGAAAGGGAGGTAAGGGACTTCTGTGCCCACACTATACCGTGATCCAGCGTGGCTGTAGGGGGCGGGCCATGTGCGCACTGGCGTGGACACTGATTACTGGGCAGCTGCTCCACTAGCCACCAGGGACAGTTAAGGAGCACAGCTCTGGGGGGTTTTCTCTTATATTAACCCCATTTTGTACTACCCGCAGTGCATTGTGATAGGTAATAGAGCCTGATTCAGGTTGGATTGCAATCGCAATAAGCAGTCCAACTGCAAAAATTGCTAAGAGCATACGCATGCGCCTGCATTTTCTGCGGCACCCCGCAGTTAATGCGATCGCCTCTGACTGTCAATCGGTGCTGGGGGGGGGGGGGGGTCAGCAACACTCCATTTCCAAGTCGGAGATGGAGCGGTGCGTGGGCAGGGCTTCAAAATGGGGTCGGCAACGGAGAAACAGGAGGCGTGGTCAGAGCGGTTGCATGACATCACATGCAGCAGCTGCGATCACAAAAATGGTGGCGGCTTCCTGCGCACACATACAGTCTGCACCAACAGGAGGCTAACCCATTTTTTATGATCACGCTGAACTGCACTGCGACTGCAATTTCAGCGTGGTCAAGAAGGGAGGCGGCATGCTGGGTGGCCCCAGCATGCGAACCAAAGGATTGCAAATTCTGTTACTTAGCAGAATTTGCAATCCTTACTGAATTAGGCCCATTGATTACAAAATTTATTTGTAAATATTTGAAGTTTTTCTTCAGGGACTAACACAAAAGATGCTTGGGGCTACTAACACATGGGTAAGCCACGTAAAGCTTCCCATGGGTCAGTGGCATCACAACGGGGTTGCGGCCCACACCCGAGTGTCACCCGCCAAGGGGGGTGACACCAAAGTGCCGGCTCCTCTTCAGTGACAGAATATGGGTGTTTCACTGTGACATTACGTGCAACACCCAGTTTCTGTCACTGTGCAGGAGCCAGCACCACTCACACACTAGTCCCCGGGTGCAGCACTCAACCCCCGGGATACCCGGAGCAACAAAATGGAGATTCAGGCCAACAGGCCACACCCCTACCTATGAGACCATGCCTCCATTTTACCATTGCGCTGCTTATCTGCGCGCACTGCATTACAATCTCCCTCGCTGCCTCTCTGGGTGTCACAAATGATAGTGACACCTTTGCCATGCTTGTAGCAGCTGGTCCTAAGATCTACGCCTCCAGCCCTGAGTGTTTGCCCTTGTGACTTGTTGATCATCATAGCGAAGCAGATTCTTACAGAAAACTGCAGGGGCTTAGATTGAAAAGAAAAACATTGACGAACCCATCATTTCAGCAACAGGGTCTGCCACACGGCTGACTGAAATGACTGGTTGGTTTGGACCCCCACCAAAAAAGAAGCAATCAATCTCTCCTTGCACAAACTGGCTCTACAGAGGCAAGATGTCCACCTCATCATCCTCCGATTCCTCACCCCTTTCACTGTGTACATCGCCCTCCTCACAGATTATTAATTCGTCCCCACTGGAATCCACCATCTCAGATCCCTGTGTACTTTCTGGAGGCAATTGCTGGTGAATGTCTCCACGGAGGAATTGATTATAATTCATTTTGATGATCATCATCTTCTCCACATTTTCTGGAAGTAACCTCGTACGCCGATTGCTGACAAGGTGAGCGGCTGCACTAAACACTCTTTTGGAGTACACACTGGAGGGAGGGCAACTTAGGTAGAATAAAGCCAGTTTGTGCAAGGGCCTCCAAATTGCCTCTTTTTCCTGCCAGTATACATACGGACTGTCTGACGTGCCTACCTGGATGCGGTCACTCATATAATCCTCCACCATTCTTTCAAAGGTGACAGAATCATATGCAGTGACAGTAGACGACATGTCAGTAATCGTTGCCAGGTCCTTCAGTCCGGACCAGATGTCAGCACTCACTCCAGACTGCCCTGCATCACCGCCAGCGGGTGGGCTCGGAATTCTTAGCCTTTTCCTCGCACCCCCAGTTGCGGGAGAATGTGAAGGAGGAGCTGTTGACGGGTCACGTTCCGCTTGACTTGACAATTTTCTCACCAGCAGGTCTTTGAACCTCTGCAGACTTGTGTCTGCAGGAAAGAGAGATACAATGTAGGTTTTAAATCTAGGATCGAGCACGGTGGCCAAAATTTATTGCTCTGATTTCAACAGATTGAATCCTGGTTAAGCGAATTAAGGGCTCCATCCACAAGTCCCACATGCCTAGCGGAATCGCTCTGTTTTAGCTCCTCCTTCAATGTCTCCAGCTTCTTCTGCAAAAGCCTGATGAGGGGAATGACCTGACTCAGGCTTGCAGTGTCTGAACTGACTTCACGTGTGGCAAGTTCAAAGGATTGCAGAACCTTGCACAACGTTGAAATCATTCTCCACTGCGCTTGAGTCAGGTGCATTCCCCCTCCTTTGCCTATATCGTGGGTAGATGTATAGGCTTGAATGGCCTTTTGCTGCTCCTCCATCCTCTGAAGCATATAGAGGGTTGAATTCCACCTCGTTACCACCTCTTGCTTCAGAGGATGGCAGGGCAGGTTCAGGAATGTTTGGTGGTGCTCCAGCCTTTGGCACGCGGTGGCTGAATGCAGAAAGTGGCCCGCAATTCTTCGGGCCACCGACAGCATCTCTTGCACGCCCCTGTCGTTTTTTAAATAATTCTGCACCACCAAATTCAATGTATGTGCAAAACATGGGACGTGCTGGAATTTGCCCAGATGTAATGCACGCACAATATTGGTGGCGTTGTCCGATGTCACAAATCCCCAGGAGAGTCAAATTGGGGTAAGCCATTCTGCGATGATGTTCCTCAGTTTCCGTAAGAGGTTGTCAGCTGTGTGCCTCTTATGGAAAGCGGTGATACAAAGCGTAGCCTGCCTAGGAACGAGTTGGCATTTGCGAGATGCTGCTACTGGTGCCGCCGCTGCTGTTCTTGCTGCGGGAGGCAATACATCTACCCAGTGGGCTGTCACAGTCATATAGTCCTGAGTCTGCCCTGCTCCACTTAACCACGGACATGTGGACTAGTGGACATTGGGTACAACTGCATTTTTTAGGACACTGGTGACTCTTTTTCTGAGGTCTGTGTACATTTTCGGTATCGCCTGCCTAGAGAAATGGAACCTAGATGGCATTTGGTACCGGGGACACAGTACCTCAATCAAGTCTCTAGTTGCCTCTGAATTAACGATGGATACCGGAACCACGTTTCTCACCACCCAGGCTGACAAGACCTGAGTTATCCGCTTTGCAGCAGGATGACTGCTGTGATATTTCATCTTCCTCGCAAAGGACTGTTGGACAGTCAATTGCCTACTGGAAGTAGTACAAGTGGTCTTCCGACTTCCCCTCTGGGATGACGATCGACTCCCAGCAGCAACAACAGCAGCGCCAGCAGCAGTAGGCGTTACACTCAAGGATGCATCGGAGGAATCCCAGGCAGGAGAGGACTCGTCAGACTTGCCAGTGACATGGCCTGCAGGACTATTGGCTCTCCTGTCTAAGGAGGAAATTGACACTGAGGGAGTTGGTGGTGTGGTTTGCAGGAGCTTGGTTACAAGAGGAAGGGATTTAGTGGTCAGTGGACTGCTTCCGCTGTCATCCAAAGTTTTTGAACTTGTCACTGACTTATGATTAATGTGCTGCAGGTGACGTATAAGGGAGGATGTTCTGAGGTGGTTAACGTCCTTACCCCTACTTATTACAGCTTGACAAAGGCAACACACGGCTTGACACCTGTTGTCCGCATTTGTGTACAGGATGCATACCTTCATGTCCAAATTTATCCATCTCATCAGTCGTACCTCAGATTTGCGGTACAGGACTGTCATTGCCAATTTCAGACGTTGCTGTTTGGTCTCTCCACGGCCCAGAGAATTTTCACCATGGTAATGGTGGAAATGATGGTTCTCCTGCGCAAGCAATGTGTCACAATTATCCCGTACTTGAGCGATCTCATAAAAGCGAGATCAAGAGAGCAGTTGCTGAACAGCGTATCACTTTCACTGAAAGTGTTACAGCAACACGGCTGGATTTTCAATATCCCAAAGTCGCAGTTGGTTCCTACGACTCGTCTGTCTTTCTTGGGCATGATTCTGGACACAGACCAGAAGAGGGTTTATCTCCCGATAGAAAAGGCCCAGGAACTCATGACTCTTGTCAGGAACCTATTGAAACCAAAACTTGTGTCAGTGCATCACTGCACTCGAGTCCTGGGAAAGATGGTGGCATCATACAAAGCCATTCCATTCGGCAGGTTCCATGCGAGGACTTTCCAATGGGACCTACTGGACAAGTGGTCTGGGTCACATTTACAGATGCATTGGTTGATCACCCTGTCCCCCAGGGTCAGGGTATCACTCCATTGGTGGCTGCAGAGTGCTCACCTTCTCGAGTGACGCAGATTCGGCATTCAGGACTGGATCCTGGTGACCACAGATGCAAGCCTCCAAGGTTGGGGAGCAGTCACACAGGGAAGAAATTTCCAAGGTCTTTGGTCAAGTCAAGAGACTTGTCTTCACATCAACATCCTGAAACTAGGGGCCATATACAATGCCCTACGTCAAGCGGAGACCTTACTTTGCGACCAACCGGTTCTGATCCAGTCAGACAACGTCACCGCAGTGGCTCATGTAAACCGCCAAGGCGGCACAAGGAGCAGAGTGGCGATGGCACAAGCTACCTTTGCATTTTTCTCCCAAACGAAGGACACTAGAATGAAAATTTTAAAGCCTCCTGTTAGTGCTTCATCTACACGGTATAGCCCTGAATTTTCCAATGCGTAGCTCTTTGCAAAAGAGAGATATTGGCAAGGAAAAGCTGTCTTGTACCTTTGCATTTTTCTCCCAAACGAAGGACACTAGAAAGAAAATTTTAAAGCCTCCTGTTAGGCCATCATCTACACGGCATAGCCCTGAATTTTCCAATGCGTAGCTCTTTGCAAAAGAGAGATATTGGCAAGGAAAAGCTGTCTTGTACCTTTGCATTTTTCTCCCAAATGAAGGACACTAGAAAGAAAATTTTAAAGCCTCCTGTTAGGCCATCATCTACACGGCATAGCCCTGACTTTTCCAATGTGCAGCTCTTTGCAAAAGAGAGATATTGGCAAGGAAAAGCTGTCTTGTACCTTTGCATTTTTCTCCCAAACGAAGGAAACTAGAATGAAAATTTTAAAGCCTCCTGTTAGTGCTTCATCTACACGGTATAGCCCTGAATTTTCCAATGCGTAGCTCTTTGCAAAAGAGAGATATTGGCAAGGAAAAGCTGTCTTTCAACTCTTCCACAACTGAAAAACAGATAGTGTTCCCAAGCCGTCCATCCTGTAATATCTTCAGTCTCTCGTCAATGAAGAAAACAATCCCTCCAGCAGACTCTTCAACCACGATACAAGATCACAGCCAAAAGGGCGAGAAGCAACTACACTTGCGTTTAACCAAAATGGCTAAAACTTAGTGGAGTAAAGTGCAGTGCACCAAAACATAAGCTGACACAATCATGGAGAATGCGCCAGCATATATGCTCTTCTATCTATATTTTGCAAACCTGCTCTTGTCCCCTCCAGCTGCTCCATGTAGATTTGACGCCTGGCAAGGTGCATAACCCACTGACAAGCAGGCACACTCCTGCATGAGTTTTCACTCTCACTAGCAGGATGATACACATTCATTTGCATGTGCTCCACCTCTGACACACCGCCCACCCAACCACCCAGTCACCAGAGCCACCCACAAGCCAACTGGCTCCGTGATTTAATTTGCACAGTGCAGTCATCCAGGCAGCATGTCCTTCTCAATGGAATAATCTCTGGTTCCATGGAATCTTCCGCATTGGAATGCTGCGGAACAAAAAGGATTTAAACATTCAGCTTGCTAGCATTCAATGTACCTGCGGCTTGGCTCTAGCACATGGGTCTTCATCCTGTGGCCCTCCAGCTGCTGTGAAACTACACATCCCAGCATGCCCTGCCACAGTTTTGCTATTAAGGTATGCTAAAACTGAGGCAGGGCATGCTGGTATATGTAGTTCCACAGCAGCTGGAGGGTCGCAGGTTGAAGACCCATATTCTAGCATGCCTGTTCTATGATGCATGTTCCGTGATGTCACAATCAGCTTGGAATGGGGTGTCTAGCATGCATTTGCTGACAGCCACTTGAGGGAGACACACATCAGGAGATGCAGCATATCGGAGGTCTTCGATGCCTTTCCAGCAAATGCACACCACCAGCTGCTGGTCTGGACACAAAACAATACCCACAATTGAAGGCTCAAAATGCCCAACTACAGGATTAATGTAAGTAGTGAATTTAGGAATGAATTTAGAAGTAGGAAATTAAGTTAGTTCACAAGTACATTCAAATTCCGATCTAAAGTCTAGGTAGGCCTCACGTCCTGGCAGCCCCCAGCATTTAAAAATGCCTTGATTAGAGGTAGGGAATTAAATATAGATAAGAAGTAGACCCAAAATAACACTCCACAGAGCAATTATCAGGTGTCTTTATCAATTGTTGCATTTAAAAAATCAAGCAATTAGGGAACACAATGTTGCGACAATGTAACCCTATTTGCAAAATAGTACTAAATAAGTTTGTCGATGTAAGACATTTGCAAAGGCGCAAACAAAACACGCTGGAAAATGCAACTGAATCTGTTTTTGGAGGTTAGAATAGATGCAGGATCAAGTAGCTCAATGGGTAGGGTGTTTGATTAGAATTCAACAGGTTATAGATTTGAATCCTGGGTATGATAGTTTGAGGTGTTATTTAATAAAGTATGTTTATATATTAGTCACACATGGCTTACTTTTACAAATGGCATGTCACCAGTTAGTGCTGACTGCTGATAAGCCATTTGCTCAAACACCCCATGTGTGACTGTATATGCATTTAAGGAGGGCACCCCGGCAATACCACAAACCATTGAGTGTCAAGTATACTAGATATATCTTCATATCTCATGTGCTTTCTCTGAGACCAATCTTGTTATGCCCCTTCCCCACAAGGCATGCGCCTTTTGTCCATATTGCAAAAATGGGGAGGGGAGGGGGGGGGGTATATAATTCTCTGTCACAGGGCACCAAAAAGTCTAGTTATGGCTCTGGTATGCATTATGTAATCTGGCAGACCATATCTCCAACACTGGCTGGTTGGAATAGAAATCCGGTTATCTATGTGAGCAAATGACCATCAACGATTTACTCTCAAACACTAGAAAATGGACAAACATGGTCCCCTAAACAAATTGGTTAAATTTTGGGTTTAACCAATTTGTGTAATGACCATTTTTGACCACTTTTCTAGTGTTTGGGAGCAAATGGTTAATTGACATTTGCTACTATACATTACCAGATTTTCATTCCACCCATCCAGACTGGATAGATAGCCTGACAGATAATTGTGTAGTGTACGCCCAGGATAACTGTCAGTTGTGCTTTCTTTTATGACGGCACATAAATGGGTGGGCAGATCCAGAGCAAGCACTGCCCACTCATGCATAGTTGTCAACTGATGTGAAGTTCCAGGGGGCAATCTCAGTTATAAAGAAAAGTATCTGGAAATTGTCCCTAGTTTAAAAAAAAATTAAAAAAAAAATTGATCAACTCCATTTATTTAGTATGATATCCCAGCAGTCAGAACAACATACTTTATTAAATAACACATCTCAAACTACCATACCCAGGATTCAAACCTATAACCTGTTGAATTCTAATCAAACACCCTACCTATTGAGCTATTTGATCCTGCATAAAAATTGTGAACATTATATGAAGCTATTGGTACTTTGCAAAAAAAAAGTATCAGCATTACAACGCAGCAGATCCATGCAGTTTGCAGCCACACACTACATGTATCTGCTCAGCCACAATGCTGATTATTTCTTCACAAAGTACAAGGTGAGCTCCAAACAGAATTCTCTAGCTTAGAATTATACCTTTCTATGCCAAACCTAGAAGTCGGGCCCCCCACCCTGGGATCCCCCAGAGGGAGGCCGGCACCGTCATGCGGCAGGCTTGTCCGTTTTGGAAGCAGGCTGATGGGCAGCCCAGGCTTGCTTCAGTCTGGGCTTGGCAGGTCTGGAAGCATGAGCTTGCTTTGGGTATGCCTGACCTTGGGTACTCTTTACCTGAGGGATGAAAGGGCCAAGGGAAAGTACTTTTAGCCTTCTGCGTGGTAGGAGTCATACGAGGTAGGCAAGCTGTTTTAGCAGTAGCCAGATCAGCTACAATCTTATTGAGGTCTTCTCCAAAGAGAGTGTCTCCCTTGAAAGGAAGCACCTCCAGGGTTTTCTTGGAATCCATATCCACCGACCAGGATCTCAACCAGCTGTATAAAGTATTACCTTGGAACTGGCTCTCCACTCCCCATTATCTGGTTATCATGGCTTCCTCCGCCAGTGTCCAGACTCGCTTGCTGAAGCTCGGCCACTTCTTCCTAGCAGCAGGCTCCTGGATCACTGGGCAGCAGAGGTGCTTGGGAGCCGGAAGGGGGCGGAGCAATCAGGCAGGCAGTTGCAGTGCTGCCCAGCTATCTGTGGTGTGAGAAGAAGCAGGGGCACCCCACCGCTGGCAGTGCTGCAGCTAGCGGTGGTGGCAGCGGCGAGGCTGCTGGGCTGGGTCTTGAAAAAGGTGGAAAGAAGGGTTTTACGGCATGGAATGTACAAACTGCGAGACCCTGCTGGTAGCGCCTTTGTCTATTTAGTAGGAAGGGCACGTAACAGCCGGGGGGCAATGGAGGAAGCCCCTTTAGGGCTGGAGCCCCTTCAGGGCTGGAGCCCGGCGGCAACTGACTCCGTTGTCTCTGGCAGTTCTGCCCCTGGACTAGAGGAATGGTCAAGAACATGGCAACATTTAATGCCAAAAAATGCAAAATCATACACGTCTCAAAAATGCAAAGGCTAACTATAATATTAAGGGCATTATAATGGCAAGAGGAAAGCTATCTAAGTATTACTATTTCAGGTGAGCAATGTAACAAAGCAATAGGAAAGGCAAGTCAGATGCTTGTTTGCATAGGTTAAAGAACCAGTAGCAGAAAAAAGTAATACAGGTTGAGTATCCCATATGCAAATATTCCGAAATACGGAATATTCCGAAATACGGACTTTTTTGAGTGAGACTGAGATAGTGAAACCTTTGTTTTTTGATGGCTCAGTGTACACAAACTTTGTTTAATACTCAAAGTTATTAAAAATATTGTATTAAATGAACTTCAGACTGTGTGTATAAGGTGTATATGACACATGAATGAATTCTGTGAATGTACACACACTTTGTTTAATGCACAAAGTTATAAAAAATATTGGCTAAAATGACCTTCAGGCTGTGTGTATAAGGTGTATATGAAACATAAATGCATTCTGTGCTTAGATTTAGGTCCCATCACCATAATATCTCGTTATGGTATGCAATTATTCCAAAATACAGAAAAATCCGATATCCAAAATTCCTCTGGTCCCAAGCATTTTGGATAAGGGATACTCAACCTGTAATGCCACTGTATAGGTCCTTGGTACAGCCACATTTAGAATCCTGTGTTCAGTTCCAGAAGCCATATCTCCAGAAGGCTGTAAATACATTAGGGCAACTAAAATTGTGCATGGCCTACATCACAAAACTTACCTGGAAATACTAAAAAATGTTGATGTGTATAGTTTGGAGAAGGGAAGAGGGAACATACAGTAATAGAAACATTTAAATATATAGGGAGGAATGTAATAGGGTGTGAGAATCAGAAAGTGAGAGATTTTGTGTTTTTTCCTGTTGTTTTTTTTTTTTTTTTTGATTGTTTGTTTTTAAAGTGGCAATCCTTTACATGGCAAAACCAGGTTGATATTTGCCATGTAAAGGATTGCCACCGTGGGCATGTGTAGAAGGGGCACTGCTACTGTTGGCATTATGTGTGTAAGCTGCACTGATATGGTGGTTATGTGTATAAAGGGCACTGCGACTGTGGGTATTATTATTATTATTATTATTATTATTATTACATGCGGTGTAATGACAATAAGATAGTGCTACTGTGTGGCGTATTTTGATTTGGGGTGCTATTGTGTGGCCATGCCCCTTCCTTGTGATACCACACCTTCTTTTTTTAAGGAGCGCACTGTCCCTTTATTAAGTATTGGAGAGAGGGCCCAAATTAATAGTTTGCAGGGAGGCGCCAAACACCCTAGCACTGGCCCTTTGGTAGGGGACAGGATTTGCTTCTGCTTGTGCACATATGTTATGATTGCCAGCCAACAGCACTGGTTTTGCCTATAACACTAACTATAAATATTTTGAATTGGTCCTGGACCACCAATCCAAGGCACCCCTGCAAGTGTCCTGAGGCACCCCAGGGTGCAGTTTGAGAACCACTGGTCTAGTGAGTACCCAGGATAATTATTGTAGCTGGTCTGCGGGTAACAGCTCTCAGATCCACTTCTAGAAAAAATGCAGCAATGTAATTTGAGTGACAAACTGCAGAGATGAACCCTTTCTGTGACTGCTGCACAGGGATCACACAAACTCTATTCATAGGGCTGACTTCACTTAGGGGAGATGTTCTCACCCCGCAAAGAAGTGCGAGTATATACCGCACTTACGGTACCATTGGATTTACAGATATTTTCTTGCAATACACTATGGGGGTCATTCTGAGTTGATTGCTCGCTAGCAGTTTTTAGCAGCCATGCAAACGCATTGTCGCTGCCCACTGGAGAGTGTATATTCACTTTGGAGAAGTGCGAACACTTGAGCAGCCGAGCGCCTGCAAAATCGTTTCAAAATAAGACCAGCACTGTAGTTACACTTCGTGTGCGTTGATTCTAACAACCGAGGGACGGCTTTTGATGTCACACACCCATCCAGCGAATGCCCAGCCACGTCTGCATTTCTTCTGCCACGCCTGCATTTTTCCAAGCACTCCCTGAAAACGGTCAGTTGACACCCAGAAACGCCCTCTTTCTGTCAATCTCCTTGTGGCCTGTTCTGTGATTGGAATAATCGCTAGAACTAGTGCAAAACCACAATGGACTTTGTACCCGTACGATGCGCATGCACATTACGGAGCATGCGCATGCACAGATTAGCCATTTTTTTTCAACTGATTGCTACGCAGCGAACAACGGCAGCAAGCGATCAACTCGGAATGACCCCCTATATACATAGAAACATGGATTTTTACTGCAGGAATTATGGTTAGTTTAGGGGTATCGGTTAGGGTCAACAGAGGTGTAGCTAGGGGTCCAAGCGCCCCTGGCAAAGTAAGGGACTGGCGCCCCCCCTTTCGATAAAGCATTGCAGTCCATTGGCGGTTACCATGTTGGAGCCACAGCAACTGACCCCCTCCCCCACACGCTGCCCTACATCATCGGCTGGGATTCACTGTTGGTGTGAAGCCACTGGGAACATTCTGGTAGCATTAGCAGCAGTCTGTGTCATAGATAGGGAAGGCAGAAGGTTAACTAGCTAATAGCAGTCTGTTGGCAGCAGAGGCTGGGCGGGGGGCTGAGAATGAGCCAACGCTGATCAGTGTCCAGTCTGCTCAGACAAAAATATTTTGTGATCAGGGCTGGTTCTAGACCAAAGGAGCCAATGGCAAAAATTTCCTTTGGCACCCCCCCCCCACACACACACATACACACATACACACACACACACACACACACACACACACACACACACACACACACACACACCAAAAAAGAACATATCCCAGTTTAACATAACGCTATGTGGTGCAAGGTGTGGAGCTGGTCACTTGTATCAGACCTCTGACATTTGCCTTTTCACCCATATTGCATACTTTTTCTTGCAGGTTGTGTCTTAATTCAAGAAGTGTTCTAAGTACTTCAGCTTAGTATCTTTACTGACCCCTCTTTACCCCACACTACATAACTGACCCCTCTATACCCTACACTACATCACTGACCTTTCTATAACCATCACTGCATTACTGACCCCTCTATACAGTACACTGACCTCTATATACCTGCTAGTACATCCCTGATGCCTATATTCCCTAAGCTAAATCCCTGATGCCTCTATTCCCTACGCTACATCCCTGATGCCTCTATTCCCTATGCTACATCCCTGACGCCTCTATACCCTACGCTACATGCCTGATGCCTCTATTCCCTACGCTACATTCCTGATGCCTCTATAACCTACGCTACATCCCTGACGCCTCTATACCCTACGCTACATCCCTGACGCCTCTATACAGTACAATGCATTACTGATCCCTCTAGACCATACATCCTCATTACATCAGAGAGATAGTGAAACACTGGAAAAAATAAGGATAAAGTGGACTACAGAAACTGATGCTCTAAACAAAGGAGAGAGAGAGAAAAGCACAAGGGAAAGTGGGCAATCGGAACACCATAGAGAGAGGAGAGATAGAAATGCCTGAAAAAGTAAAGGGGGTTGGGTATGGCATCCGGCGCTCGGGATTCCAGCAGTCACATGATACCTAATCCTAACCCTCTGGGGGGGTGGCGGATAGGGCTAACCCTCAGGGGGTGGCAGCTAGGACTAACCCCCCCCCCCCCCTCCTAGTGCCTTCCCTAACACCCCCTCCCCCGGTCCTAACCCTCCCTCCAATACTCGCCTTCGGGATGTTGGCTGTCTGTGTGCCGGCACCAGTCTCCCAAGTGGTGTCAGGATTCCCACATCGGTCAAATGACCGCCGGTATACCGTCTGCCGGGATGGTAAATGTATCCTGAGGACAGGTAGTGAGTGTGGAGGGATAGGTGGTTCAGTAAAATGTAACAGCTCAAACTGCGATCATTCACTGATAAATTGATTTATAGCTCTCCCTTTTTAACCATTGCAGTCATAAAAGCAATGTTTTTTAAACTTTTAAATAAAGCTTGTTAGCATCCCCAGCACACTGTATATGCTGGGAGATGTTGTTCTCAATATGAAAACATTTAATTACTGTATGAACTCTAATTCCCCAACTGAAACCTCTCACAAACACACACTCCTAAATCTAGTACACACACACACACACACATTTCCCCAGTACTGACAACTCTCATCACTTCCACACACTGACAACTCCCTCCTGCTCCTCTCCCCACTGACACTGACAGCTCCCTCACAGTCACACACATCCTCCACCCCCCCCCCCCCCCCCCACACACACACTGATAGCACACATGCACAAATCCCCCCCTCCTCGACACTAACTGTCACGGACTGCTTGGGCAGCAGGGGGCAGGCTCTGACTTGAAGTGCTGAAATTCAACAGCTCTCTCGAACTTGCAAGGCATGGCTGTGCAGCTGTCTCCAGCCATCTCCTTGCCCACTGTGTAATTTGTGGCGTTCTCTGATGTTCCCCGCTCTGCCTCTACAACCGGCACATAATGTACAGCAGTGGTGACTCCTGAGTATGGGCCTGGAGAACTCCGCCTACCGGGGGGTAGGGATTAATAATTTCAAAGGGGCAGAGCTAGGAGTGAAGCAGTGGACAGCAGTTGAGGGGCGTTTCAAACTGTAACAGGGTTGGGACAATTTCAGTATCCTTCCCTCACCGTCTAATTGGTCAGTCCCACGCTGATTGCCATAGCGCCCTTTCGAGACTGCAGAACTCTATCCCTTAGCCACGGTTGGCACAGCTGGATGGTGCCCCTGGCAAGTGCCATCCTGGCCAAGGGGTAGATACGCCCTTGAGGGTCAGGGCCAGAAACAGAAATCTCGGGGCCCAGTACACTGATATCTCTGGGACCCCCTCAACCCCCCCTTAACTTGGCAGAGGGATCTTTAAAAAAAAATGGAGCCTTTGACTCGGACCGTCAGTGAGGCCGGCAGGTGGTTTTCATACTGGGCTATCCAGCTCTTCGGTGGCGGTGGCAGGGACATTCAGAAAAGGGCCAGCACAGCAACATGCATAATAATGGCAATACAGTATGGACCACAGGGACTGGACAAAGTGATGGGGTAAAAGGAGGGGGGAGGGTTTAGTTGGCCTGTTAATTGTTTTCCTGCTTAAATTGAGCAGTTGGTGGATACACTTTAAAAAGCAATATTGGCACTGTGGCCCCATTATTTCTGTTCTTAATACTTGGAGCCCTGAACAAGTGTCCCCTTTGTCCCCCCTGTCACCGGGCCTGTTCAGGCGTTACCTATGGTGAAGCTGCGACATGACATCCTAGGACACGATACTGCACCATGCATCACCATTATATTTCAGTGTGCCTTGTCAATATTTAAATCTTGTTCTGTGTGACGTGAGTTGTAAATGGTTGAAAATCTCTGTGCTACAGTATAGTCACCATGTAGTTATAACAACACCGCAAAACCACCAAAAGACGTGTTTTGGTAGAGGGACTGCTGGAGGGGCCCATTGGGGCCCCCAGTTTGCTACCCCACCCCAGTATACCTGTGCTGTAGCCAGTGGAAGGGGCACTATCTTCCCGGTGATCTCTTCGGGAAGATGGTGCCGCACATAGAAAGCAAAGACTCTGGCTGCACTCTCCTGCCCTCGCTCTAAGCAAGGTGATCGGGCCACAAAAGGACCCCTGTCGGACCCCTGTCGGACCCCGGCCTGTGGGCCACAAAAGGATGCATTGGGGGCGGCATGCGGCCCATGGGTTTGACACCCCTGCCCTAGAGTATCAAAATTTGTTTCACGGCACCCCTAGGCCAAAGTTTTTTTTATTGAGAAATTCAGAAAAAAATATAAAATTAAGTAAATTGTGTTTATAGCATGTCATCCTCAGGTTCAGTTATGTTGTGAGGGAATGGTTTTGCCAATTTAATAAAGTATAAATAATTTTAATTGGTCCTGGACCACCAAACTATGCTACCAGTGCAAGAACCCCAGTTTGGAAACTACTGCCATAAAATAAACCTTTTTTGTTTTTTTTAAACTACATGTAATACACCTTAGAGCTCAGTTCCTAAAAGGTTTTAAACCCTTGCATACAGTAAACTACACATATTTAAAAATCCTACACCGGGCACAAGTGCTCACGGGCCAATTTCATGGCAGTCTCGGATAGGAGGGCATTGTGGATTCACCAAGGGAATGCTGATGCTGACTCCAAGAAGAAAGGGAGTCTCTTCCCTATGAAGGTGAAGCCTTGTTTGGCGACGGCCTAGTTAATTTGATCTCGGCAGCTCCCGCAGGTAAGTCATCCTTCTTGCCCTATGTTCCCTCTCAACGGATGAAGACGCATCATTATCTGACGCAGTCATTTCGGCCCAATAGATATGCAAGAAGTTAAGATTCCCCTTTCTTTGCAGGTAGAGGAAGGAAAAGAGGGAAGAGGTCTGTAGCCTCTTCAAGATCGCAGGAGCAGAGATCGTCCTCTGCTTCTGCCAAATCCACTGCATGACGCTGGGGCTCTCTTGCAGGAGCCCGCACCAGTGGGGGGCACGTCTAAAACTCTTCAGTCAGTTCTGAATTCATTCGGACCTGGACTCGTGGGTTTTACAAATAGTGTCCCAAGGGTACAAACTGGGGTTTCAAGACGTTCCCCCTCACCGATTGTTCAAATCAGCCTTAGTCAGCAGGGAGAAGGTTTTTATTCAAGCCTCTTCGTGGTCCCGAAGCCGGACGGCTCAGTCAGACCAATCTTAAATCTGAAATCCCTTAATTTCTACCTAAAGAAATTCAATTTCAAGATGGAATCTCTCAGGGTAGTGATCTCCAGTCCGGGGGATAAAGGAGATTTCATGGTTTTGGTAGACATAAAGGATGCCTACTTATATGTTCCCATTTAGCCACTGCATCAAGCTACCTGAGGTTTGCAATTCAGGATTGTCATTACCAATTTCAGACGTTGCCGTTTGGTCTGTCCACGGCTCCGAGGATTTTCACCAGGGTGATGGCGGAAATGATGGTTCTCCTTCGCAAGTAAGGAGTCACAATTATCCCGTACTTGGATGATCTCCTGATAAAGGCGAGATCCAGGGACCAGTTGGTGCAAAACATCTACTCTCCCTGACAGTTTTTCAACAACATGGTTGGCTCCTAAACTTGCCAAAATCGCAGTTGGTCCCAATGACGCGGTTGTTGTTTTTGGGAGTGATACTGGACACAGAAGAGGTTTCCTTCTAGTGGAAAGGCTCTGGAGATCCAGAGTCTGGTCAAACAAATTCTAAAACCAGCAAGAGTGTTAATCCATCAATGCATTCAGTTGCTGGGGAAGATGGTTGCGGCCTACGAGGCCATTCAGTTTGGCAGGTTCCATGCCAGAGTGTTCCAGTGGGACCTGTTGGACAAGTGGTCCGGATCCCACCTACACATGCACCGGAGGATAATCCTGTCTTCCAAGACCAGAATCTCACTCCATTGGTGGCTGCACAGTTCTCACCACCTAGAGGGGCGATGGTTCGGGATCCAGGACGGGATCCTAGGGACCACGGATGCAACCCTCCGAGGCTGGAGAGCAGTCACACAGGGGGAAAACATCCAAGGAAGTCTTCATCTCCACATAAATGTTCTGGAGTTAAGGGCCATTTAATAACTGCAGACACAGTACGCACTGGGACGGGTGCCCAGCATCCTCTACGGACTAAGAGAAAAGGATTTACCGGTAGGTATTAAAATCCTATTTTCTCTAACGTCCTAGAGGATGCTGTGGACTCCGTAAGGACCATGGGGATAGACGGGCTCCGCAGGAGACATGGGCACTTTAAGAAAGACTCTAGTTCTGGGTGTGCACTGGCTCCTCCCTCTATGCCCCTCCTCCAGAACTCAGTTTGATACTGTACCCAGTGGAGACTGGGTGCTTTTCAGGAGCTCTCCTGAGCTTTCTGACAGAAAGTATTTTGTTAGGTTTTTAATTTTCAGGGAGCACTGCTGGCAACAGACTCCCTCATCGAGGGACTGAGGGGAGAGAAGCAGCCCTACTCTCTGAGTTGCAAGGTCCTGCTTCTTAGGCTACTGGACACCATTAGCTCCAGTGGGATTGGTACGCAGGATCTCACCCTCGCCGTCCGTCCCAGAGCCGCGCCGCCGTCCCCCTCGCAGAGCCGGAAGATAGAAGCCGGGTGAGTATGAGAAGAAAAGAAGACTTCAGAGGCGGCAGAAGACTTCATGATCTTCACTGAGGTAACGCACAGCACTGCAGCTGTGCGCCTTTGCTCCCATACACCTCACATACTCCGGTCACTGTAAGGGTGCAGGGCGCAGGGGGGGCGCCCTGGGCAGCAATATAAACCTCTTTCGCAAAAATATAACATATATACAGCTGGGCACTTTATATATGTATAAGCCCCCACCAATTTTACAGTTTAAGCGGGACAGACGCCCGCCTCCGAGGGGGCGGGGCTTCTCCCTCAGCACTCACCAGCGCCATTTTTTCTCCACAGCACCGCTGAGAGGAAGGTCCCCGGACTCTACCCTGCTTATACCACGTTAGACAAGAGGGTTGAAAAGAGGGGTGGGGGGGGCACATAATTCGCAAATTACATACAGCAGCACTACTGGGCAAACATTAAGTTACTGTTTTATTCCTGGGTTATATAGCGCTGGGGGGTGTGCTGGCATACTCTCTCTCTGTCTCTCCAAAGGGCCTTGTGGGGAAACTGTCTTCAGAAAAAGCATTCCCTGTGTGTGTAGTGTGTCGGTACACGTGTGTCGACATGTCTGAGGAAGAAGGCTATATTAGAGAGGAGCGGGAGCAAATGAATGTGGTGTCTCCGCCGACAGCTGATTGGATGGATATGTGGAATGTTTTAAATGCTAATGTAAACTCATTGCACAAAAGATTAGACAAGGCAGAAGCTTTGGGACAGTCAGGGTTTCAACCCATGCCTGATCCTATGTTGCAGGGACTGTCAGGGTCTCATAAGCGCCCACTATCCCAGATTGTTGACACAGATACCGACACGGATTCTGACTCCAGTGTCGATTACGATGATGCAAAGTTACAGCCAAAATTGGCAAAATCCATTCGATTTATGATTATGGCAATAAAAGATGTTTTGCACATCACAGAGGAACCCCCTGTCGCTGACAAGAGGGTACATATGTACAAGGGAAAGAAGCCTGAGGTAACCTTTCCCCCCTCACACGAGCTGAACGAGTTATGTGAAAAAGCTTGGGAATCTCCAGATAAAAGACTGCAGATTTCCAAAAGGATTCTTATGGTGTATCCTTTCCCATCAACGGATAGGTTACGATGGGAATCCTCCCCTAGGGTGGACAAAGCATTAACACGCTTATCCAAGAAGGTAGCCCTCCCGTCCCAGGATACGGCTACCCTCAAAGAGTGTGCTGACCGCAAACAGGAGATTACCCTGAAGTCCATTTATACACATTCAGGTACCTTACTCAGACCGGCAATTGCGTCGGCCTGGGTGTGTAGTGCTGTAGCGGCATGGACAAATACCTTATCTGAGGGGATGGATAGCCTAGACAAGGATACTATTTTATTGACCCTGGGGCATATAAGAGATGCTGTCCTATATATGTGTGTATGCAAACTACAGGTGGTGCTGCAGGGCCCACACCCTTTTACTTGTCTTGTAGAGCAGCTCTGAAGCTGTTACAGTGCCCAGCTGCTGCAAGAAATCAGCTTGAATGCTTCAGGGGCTTGGGCATGGCCAACATGAGCCCCACACCGAAGGAGGGTGGGGGTGTTTAATGCAAACTTGGGGTTATACAAGCGCCGCAAAAGGCCGCCATGCCCTGCATGCCCCTTTTCTCTTTTCATATACAGATGAGGGTTCCAGCCAACTTTGGCCCACTGCTTGGATGACATCACCGTATGCAAATCCGTCTGCTGCAGACCTTCCCCCAGGAATGCTTGCAATAGTTGTTGCATATGGTTTAATGTCTGAGGGTGCTTCAGTATTAGGCAGCCTTCCGCCCTCCCATGTTCATCTGAAAAGATGTGGTCTCCCTGCAGTTGTTGTCCCCAGACGAGAGTTCCCTTGTGCTTCCTCAGTTAAATCTCCTTAACTTGACGGGGGTGTGCCCGAGCAGCCGCCCTCCCCAGCCCTATCCCAACACATACTTATCTTGCATATGAGATCTCTTGATCATGAAGATAGTTCTCACAGGTTGAGGTTCATCCTGGCCCCGCTCCCCGCTGGAGAGCGCTGATGGGGACAGCAGCGGGGCTTCAGCAGAAGGGTGAGTATGTGTGGCCAGAGACCTCCCTTCCCATGTGCAGGCCTGCAGAGTCTGCCACGCAGGATGGGGCATGTGGCACTCTCCCTCCCAGGGGCTCTTCCAGATGTAGCTCCTCAGCAGTATTTTTCCCGGGCTGCGCGGCGCTCTCCCCGACTGGCATCTGCCCTGGAACACTGCCTTCCTCAACGCAACATCAGCAGGGGGCCCTGGCCTCATCACCATCCCAGGTCTTTCTCATGTATGTATCATGTATGTGTGTGTGATATATGTATGAATCATATATGTTTGTGATATATCTATCTATCTATCTATCTATCTATCTATCGTATGTGTGTGTATATATATGTATCTATCATGTATGTATGTATGTATCTATCTTGTATGTATGTGTTCTATCTATCTATCTTTCTATCGTGTGTGTGATATATGTATGTATCTATCATGTATGTGTTATATGTATGTATCACACCTTCCTCTATACATATACATACATACATACATACATACATACATACATACATACACACACCTATATCTGTACGTACACTGACATACACACACCAACATCTATACATAAACACGCTGACCCCTAAACGTACACCAACGTACCCACTCCTGCATCTATACCTACACATGCTGACACGTGGACGTACACCGGCTTACCCACATGTGAATCTATACATACATGTGCTGACACCTGGACATACACTGTACCCACACCTAACATCTATACATACACATGCTAACACCTGGACGTATACAGACGTACCCACATTTGCATCCATGCATATATAGATGTAGGTGTGTGTACGTCAGTGTACGTCCAGGTGTCAACGCGTGTATGTATAGATGCAGGTGTGGGTACGTCTGTGTATGTCCAGGTGTCAGAATGTGTATGTATAGATGCAGGTGTGGGAACGTCAGTGTAGGTTCAGGTGTCAGCGCGTGTATGTATAGATGCAGGTGCTTGTATGTCCAGATGTCAGTGCATGTATGTATAGATGCAAGTGTGGGTACGTCGGTGTATGTCCATTTGTCAGCGCGTGTATATATAGATGCAGGTGCTTGTATGTTGGTGTATGTCCAGGTGTCAGCATGTGTATGTATAGATGCAGGTGTGGGAATGTTGGTGTATGTCCAGGTGTCAGGGCGTGTATGTATGGATATTAGGTGTGGGTACATCAGTGTATGTCTAGGTGTTAGCGCATGTATGTATAGATGCAGAATAATAATCGCACAGCGTGCCCCCCGCCAACCACAAACCTCCCCCACCCCCCTGTATGACATAAACACCGCTAATTCCACTTACACACAATAATTTCAGTTTGCGACCAGGAGCCGGCAATGTATGTGCACCCAAATGAAGCCACTGTACATGCCCTGCAGGCTGCTATGTACTGCACAGGTGCAACAAATGTAAATGCCCTATCTTTAAAATGGGGCATATTTTACTAAATTAAAAAAACCTGTAACTTTCTGTAAAACCTTAACCCCAAAAGGCACTACACTAACATCGGGGTGTAGAGTTGGATCTTCATCCAAGGCACCAACAGGCTAAAGCTTTGACTGTTCCCAGGATGCCTTGCACCGCCTCCTCTATAACCCTGCCCAGTGGCGTAACTAGACCTTTGTGGGCCCCATAGCAAAATTCTGAATGGGCCCACCAGCACTCAACAAGAATGAGTGGCGTTTGGGGTCAGAAAAGTAGAGGGGAAGGGGTCTGACAGAGTAGGGGGCAGGACATGAATGAATAGAAACTGAGGTGTCCATTATATAAAGAAATACAGTATGTGTGTCTGTGTGTATATCACACACACACACACACACACATATAAGGGAAATTCAAATGCCCTCAATTATTGCGCACATTACACTCTGGTTTAGGTGCACAAAGCACCTAAACCTGAATAAAGTAATGGGCGCGATCATGAAAAGACACCGTTTGGTTGCCCAAATGGGTCTCTTTGCACACATTTCAGCTTGTTTCCCCTGGGGGTAGCGAGCTGAAATAAACATGTCGCACCCGTTGGCAGCAACATTAGAATAGCTGCTGACGGGCACGATTGAGGGAGGAAAGGGACATTTGAATCCAGCCCATAGATGCAATGTGAATATGTAATTTGTACCTTCCTATCTTAAAATGTATATAGTAGTGTTTACACTAGAGGTCTTTCCGAACCCCCTAATCCTAACATTGTAATTTGCTTTAGGGCGCACCTCCAATTAGTCTAGTGTTTCGTATTTTCACATTAAATACTTTCTTGCATTGGTTGGTTAAAGATTAGATCGTATATTTTTCTAGATATAGCTGTGCATAGTCTACAAGGCTACATGCTTCTCCCCTAACTAGAGATGTGCAGCGGGCATTTTTCGTGTTTCATGTTTTGGTTTCGGATCCGCAGTTGTGTTTTGGATATGGACGCGTTTTGGCAAAACCACCCTTTCGGGTTTTGTATTCGGGTGATTTTTTTTTAAAACCTCAAACAGCTAAAATCATAGAATTTGGGGGTAATTTTGATCCTATAGTATTAAGCTCAATAACCATAATTTCTACTCCTTTCCAGTCTATTCTGAACACCTCACACCTCCCAATATTATTTTTAGTCCTAAAATTTGCACCAAGGTCCCTGGATGACTAAGCTAAGCGACCCAAGTGGGCAGCACAAACACCTGGCCCATCTAGGAGTGGCACTGCAGTGTCAGACAGGATGGCACTTAAAAAAATAGCCCCAAACAGCACATGATGCAAAGATAAATAAAAAAAGAGGCGCAAGATGAAATTGTAGTGTGTCTCTCCTGCTCAGTGTCAGTTCTCAGTAGTATCCTCATCAGTGCTCAGTATCACTGCTCATTGTCTTGTGCTGCAATGTGGTGCTCAGTATACTAGAGTACATTACTAATAGTCCAGTGCTGCATCTTGCTGCTCAGTGTCAGTTCTAGTATCCTCATCAGTGCTCAGTATCACTGCTCATTGTCTTGTGCTGCATTGTGGTGCTCAGTATACTACAGAACATTACTAATAGTCCAGTGCTGCATCTGGCTGCTCAGTGTCAGTTCTAGTAATCTCATCAGTGCTCCGTATCACTGCTCATTGTCTTGTGGTGCTCAGTATACTACAGTACATTACTAATACTCCAGTGTCTTGTGCCGCATATGGCTGCTGTAGGGTGCTGTGGTAGTGTCCTGTCACTGTGCATATGTCATCATTCCAGTCACAGTGATATCTGGTATCTATCTAGTGGTATCTAATTCCAGACATTACCACCGTCTAATTCCAGATATATTACTGGCATATAATTCCACACATTAAAAAATGGAGAACAAAAAGGTGGAGGGTAAAATAGGGAAAGATCAAGATCCACTTCCACCTAGTGCTGAAGCTGCTGCCACTAGTCAAGGCAGAGACAATTCAATGCCATCAACATTATGTAATGATTATACGATACATTATATATCATATCATTGTATGGTTGTAAAATACAACTTAAAAACTTTAATGAATAAATACATAAAGTAGCTTTTATGTAACCTTTTTAAACCTATTAGCATAGACCGAATCTCATCGTGTGTATAGGCCTTTAGTTCAACAACAGCATGGGACCAGTTAGTGTGTTTTGACCACTGCACAGCACCTGGTGTTATATAGTAAGCACCACTATGGCATAGTATACAGCATTATGGGCCTGATATGAGTGTGACCAGCGGTGATGTGGAATGCAGTAGGAGGTGCTGTTTAGCAAGCACCACTTCTATATTCACCATGCAGTATATTGTGTGAATATAGAAGTGTTGGCTGTGTTATGTATTAGAGTAATTATTGCAGCTCCCAGCTAAAATTGCAACAATGTAATTTAGTGACAAGCTGCAGAGATTAACCCTTTCTGTGGCTGCTGCACAACCTCTATTCATATCGCTGAATTCAATTAGGGAGATGTTCTCACCCCGCGAGCAAGCGCAGGTATATGCCACACTTAAATGTATGGGTATGGTCTCCATAAAATAAGCGTAGCCTTGCAGGCAAAGACTACCTTACACCCTAGTTCTTGACCCTGCACCAACAGACCTCGGCCACCACAGGGAAAAAAGTACAGTAATTTCCACCATGTTAAGCCCCACACATTAATGCCCTTTGGAACATATTATGTCACTCACCACAATATCTGTGATACACTATGCCCTACAGTAAAGCTTCTAATTACTTTTACAAAAACTGCTCAACGCCAAGAGTTTCACGTGCTGGGTGTCATGCTCATTGCCAGGGGTTTCACTCTCTGGGTGTCATGCTCATTGCCAGGGGGAACGCAGTAGGAGGTGTTATATAGTAAGCACCACTATGGCATAGTATATAGCATTATATATATTGTGAGCACTGGTGATGTTGAGTGCAGTAGAGCTGCTGCTGGGTAATTACAATTTACTACAACCACCAATATATTCTGCTGCACTATATATATGCAAAGCTAATTCTGCTGGGTAATTACAATTGACTACAACCACCAATATATCTGCTGCACTATATCTATATTTGCAAAGCTAATTCTGCTGGGTAATTACAATTGACTACAACCACCAATATATTCTGCTGCACTATATCTATATATGCAAAGCTAATTCTGCTGAGTAATTACAATTGACTACAACCACCAATATATTCTGCTGCACTATATCTATATATGCAAAGCTAATTCTGCTGGGTAATGCAAATTGAAACATTATTGCATAGTATGTTTATTTTTAAGTACTTTTTTAAAGTTTTGAATGATATAGACCCAATTTAATCTTTGTGGAATGCCTGGTTGTTGTTTTTAAGGTAATTTATTGCCTGACATTTGAGGTGGGGGGGGTTTGGTTACAGATTTCAATTATTGGTTTTACTTGTAATAGTCTTCTACTTAAGTCCAATGGTGTAGGCTGTGCAAAGCCGTTTGGCTGCGCATTTATTGATCCAAGCGTGCATTTTTATCAAAGCGTGATAAAATTGACACATAACAGCAGCGTTCAATCAGCGTTAATTTATCTTCAGCTGATATCGATTGTGAATTGACGTTTCTTCTCTTCTTGTCACCTACAGGTAATTACAATTGACTACAACCACCAATATATTCTGCTGCACTATATCTATATATGCAAAGCTAATTCTGCTGGGTTATGCAAATTGAAACATTATTGCATAGTATGTGATTTTGAAGTACTTTTTTAAAGTTTTGAATGATATAGACCCAGTTTAATCTTTGTGGAATGCCTGGTTGTTGTTTTTAAGGTAATTTATTGCCTGGCATTTGAGGGGGTGGGGTGTGGTTACAGATTTCAATTATTGGTTTCACTTGTAATAGTCTTCTACTTAAGTCCAATGGTGTAGGCTGTGCAAAGCCGTTTGGCTGTGCATTTATTGATCTAAGCGTGCATTTTTATCAAAGCGTGATAAAATTGACACATAACAGCAGTGTTCAATCAGCATTAATTTATCTTCAACTGATATCAATTGTGAATTGACGTTTCTTCTCTTCTTGTCACCTACAGGTAATTACAATTGACTACAACCACCAATATATTCTGCTGCACTATATCTATTTATGCAAAGCTAATTCTGCTGGGTAATGCAAATTGAAACATTATTGCATAGTATGTGATTTTGAAGTACTTTTTTAAAGTTTTGAATGATATAGACCCAGTTTAATCTTTGTGGAATGCCTGGTTGTTGTTTTTAAGGTAATTTATTGCCTGGCATTTGAGGGGGTGGGGTGTGGTTACAGATTTCAATTATTGGTTTCACTTGTAATAGTCTTCTACTTAAGTCCAATGGTGTAGGCTGTGCAAAGCCGTTTGGCTGTGCATTTATTGATCTAAGCATGCATTTTTATCAAAGCGTGATAAAATTGACACATAACAGCAGTGTTCAATCAGCATTAATTTATCTTCAGCTGATATCGATTGTGAATTGACGTTTCTTCTCTTCTTGTCACCTCCAGGTAATTACAATCGACTACAACCACCAATATATTCTGCTGCACTATATCTATATATGCAAAGCTAATTCTGCTGGGTAATGCAAATTGAAACATTATTGCATAGTATGTGATTTTGAAGTACTTTTTTAAAGTTTTGAATGATATAGACCCAGTTTATTCTTTGTGGAATGCCTGGTTGTTGTTTTTAAGGTAATTTATTGCCTGGCATTTGAGGGGGTGGGGTGTGGTTACAGATTTCAATTATTGGTTTCACTTGTAATAGTCTTCTACTTAAGTCCAATGGTGTAGGCTGTGCAAAGCCATTTGGCTGTGCATTTATTGATCTAAGCGTGCATTTTTATCAAAGCGTGATAAAATTGACACATAACAGCAGTGTTCAATCAGCGTTCAATCGAAGTGAAAAAGAAGGAAAACAGAAGCACACCAATCTAACAAAACAAAGAAAACTGAAGAACTAATAACAAATGTGAGTCACTTACTCCTCAGATCACTCACCTCCTGATTGTTGCATCTGATTACATAGCACAGAACTACCTTACTTGGACATTTCATAAACCATCCATTTCACCTACAAATGCCTGTATCTGTATTTTGTTTTTTAAGCACAGCTGCACCAATGCAATTTTACCTGCAAACACTTAAAACATCTAACATAATTACCATTGCTTCTTAAACCTCTCACAATCCTTTCATTTCTTACACTCCAAATACATTTCTGCACCCACTTTATCTACGCTTTTGACTCATTTCATACTAAATCTACACCCCTTGAGCCTACACTGCTTTTCTCACCTGCATTTCTGCAATTCTTCTGCTCGGATTGCCTTACAGTCTCCTCTCCTACTTCCACTACTTCAACCTATTTACCTACTTAACACTATGTCAAGGTTTTCTTATACTCCCCACATCACTCAGTGTCTACCTAATAATGTATCTTTATCCTTCCCCCACTAGTCTCCTCCACCTCCTCCTCTCTCCCCTCCTCTGTCTCCCCTCCATCCCTCTGTTTCCTTCCCCCACCTTTCCTGTTACCCCACTTTCATTCACCTCTGCCCCATGGTCCTGCTACCCCACAACTCAGCCCTGCTCCCTCTCTCCCTTCCCTGTCACCTCCCCACACCCCCATCCACATCACACTGACCTCCCTCCCTGCCCACCTCCTGCAGTTTCCCCTCCTAGCTCAGGCACCCATACCATCACTACTCTCTCATCTTCCCTGCCCTCAAAGTTAATCCCACCTAATCGCTACAGCAACCCTGAAAATCTAATTCACATCTCTCCCACAAACTCATACCCCCTATCCTGTGCCCTCTGGAATGCCAGATCTGTTTGTAACAAACTGGTCCCCACTCATGACCTTTTCATTTCCAACTCCCTACACCTACTAGCCATTACTGAAACTTGGATTACGCCCTCTGACACTACTTCTGCTGCTGCTCTCTCTGCTGGGGGCCTTACATTCACACACACACCCCGACCTGGGGGTCGCCATGGGGGTGGTGTTGGGGTCCTTTTACCTTCTAGTTACTCCTACCAACTCATACCACCAGAACCATCCCTTATATTCTCTACATTTGAGGTCCACGCCATATGCCTCTTCCAACCAGTCCATCTTAGAGTAGCTGTCATTTACCGCCCCCCTGGCACTGCTTCCAAATTCATCGACAACTTTGCTTCCTGGCTTCCTCACTTCCTCTCTTCTGACATTCCCACCATTATCCTAGGCGATTTCAACATCCCTATTGACATCCCCACACAATCCCCTGCCTCTAAACTCCTTAACCTCACCTCTTCACTTGGTCTCTCCCAGTGGACCTCCTCACCCTCCCATGTGAATGGGAGCTCACTGGATCTGGTCTTCACTCACCGCTGTGATATTTCTGATTTTTCCAACTCCCCATTTCCCCTCTCTGACCACCACCTGCTCTCCTTCAACCTATCTCTCTCGACTTCCCCATCTCTACCTCCTAAGGCTACCATCACTAAGCGTAACATTGAAGCTATTGACACCACATTCCTTTCCTCCCTGTTTGACTCACTTCTCTCTCCTATTCTCTCTCTCTCATGCCCTGAACAAGCCACTTCCACATACAATGCTTCCCTTACTTCTGCTCTTGACTCTGTTGCTCCACCAACCACTATTCACCCTTGCAAATTAACACCTCAACCCTGGCACACCAAATGCACCAGATATCTGCAAAAATGCTCATGTACTGCTGAGCGACACTGGAGGAAATCACGCTCTAGGGCAGACTTCCTCCATTTCAAACTTATGCTCTCATCCTTCAGTGCTGCCCTTTCTCTTGCTAAACAGTCATACTTCAAGAACCTCATCTCCTCCCAGTCTTCCAACCCCCGGCGCCTCTTTGCCACTCTCAACTCACTCCTCTGCCCACCTCCACCTTGTCTCCCTTCCTCACTCTCTGCTCTTGACTTTGCCACTTACTTCACATCCAAAATTGACTCCATACGTCAGGACATCACATCACACCAGACTATCAGTAACCAGCCTTCTCCCATCCCTTACCAACCCTCCCCATCCCTCGCACCAACTCTGTCATCTTTCTCCCATGCATCTGGAGAGGAAGTCATGGCCCTCATTCGTTCCTGTCCCCTCACCACCTCCCCACTTGACCCTATCCCCTCCCGCCTCCTTTGCCACCTCTCTTCTTCTGCTTGTTCCCATCTTTCCCACCTTCTCAATCTCTCCCTCTCATCAGGCACTGTCCCCTCTGCCTTCAAGCACGCTCTCATCTCTCCTATTCTTAAAAAACCTACCCTTGATCCAAACACTCTCTCCAACTACCGACCCATCTCTCTCCTCCCTTTTGCCTCCAAACTCCTTGAGCGTATTGTCTACAACCGCCTTACTTCCTTTCTTTCCTCACACTCACTGCTTGACCCATTCCAGTCTGGCTTCCGTCCTCTCCACTCCACTGAAACTGCCCTTACAAAAGTATGCAATGACCTCCATGCTGCTAAATCTAAGGGACACTACTCTCTACTTATTCTACTTGATCTCTCTGCTGCTTTTGACACTGTGGACCATCCTCTCCTACTGCAAATCCTTCACTCCATTGGTCTGCGTAACACTGCCCTCTCTTGGTTGTCGTCCTACCTTTCTGACCGTTCATTCTCTGTCTCCTCTCATGACTCCACCTCCCCCTCACTTCCACTAACTGTAGGGGTACCCCAAGGTTCTGTCCTTGGTCCTCTTCTCTTCTCTCTCTATACGTCCTCACTAGGTAAGCTCATTAGTTCTTTTGGTTTCCAATATCATCTCTATGCTGATGACACTCAAATCTATCTTTCCTCTCCAGACCTCTCCCCTACTCTCCTCACTCGTATCTCCAACTGTCTCTCTGCTATCTCTTCCTGGATGTCCCAGCGCTTTCTTAAACTTAACATGTCTAAGACCGAGCTGATCATCTTCCCTCCCTCCCGCATAATCTCACCTCCTACAATCTCATTATCTATTGATGGCACTACTATCTCCTCTACCCCCCAAGCGCGCTGTCTTGGAGTAATCCTTGACTCCTCCCTCTCCTTCAAACCACACATTCAGCACCTCTCACAAACCTGCCGTTTTCATCTAAAAAATATTTCCAGGATCAGACTTTTTCTGACCCAGGATGCTACTAAGACTCTTATCCACTCACTGGTCATCTCCAGACTGGACTGCTGTAATCTCTTCCTGACTGGCATTCCTGACAAATACCTCTCTCCACTCCAATCTATCCTCAATGCTGCTGCCCGGCTCATTTTCCTCACCAAACGCACTACGTCCACCTCTCCTCTCTTACTAGTCCTTCACTGGCTCCCCTTCCCTTTCAGAATCCATTTCAAGCTTCTCACACTTGCTTACAAAGCCCTCACCCACTCCTCTCCCATCTACATCTCTGATCTTATCTCGCTTTACACTCCCACCCGTCCTCTTCGCTCTGCTAATGCACACCGACTCTCCTGCCTACGGATTACTTCCTCCCACTCCTACCTCCAAGATTTTTCACGTGCTGCACCACTTCTCTGGAATTCCCTACCTCTCCCCCTCAGACTCTCCACCTCTCTACAAAACTTCAAACGGGCTCTCAAGACCCACTTCTTCACCAAACCCAGCCAAATCTCATCCTAAACCTCTGTTCCATGCTCTCTATGTACCCCATCTGTCTCACCCTTGTCTGTCTACCCCTCCCTTTTAGAATGTAAGCTCTCACGAGCAGGGCCCTCTTCCCTCATGTGCTTACTCTTTTCTTACTTTAATAATCTTCAGCTGCACCAAATCCAGCAGTCTTCTGCCACCTGATACTTATTCCAGTGTCATCTGCTGATGTAGCTATGTTTATTTACCCTGTACTTGTCCTATATTGTCGTCAACTGTAAGTTGCTGTTTTCCTGTTTGATTATTTGTTTATGTACTCTATAATTGGGCACTGCGGAACCCTTGTGGCGCCATATAAATAAAGGATAATAATAATAATAAATAATATAATATATAGCATTACGGTACAGTAGGCCACTGCTCTACCTACCTCTGTGTCGTCAAGTATACTATCCATCCATACCTGTGGTGCATTTTAGAAAAAAACATGTCTCGGCAGAGCAATCTATAAATCCATCATTTTTCAGACAGCAACAGTGGGTATTGTAATAGTCACCCAATCCATCACTTTTATAGGGTTACATGCACCCACATGCTACAGCCTGTCTCAATAATTTTACTGTCACGCTGTGTGTGTTTGTGTTTTTATTTGGGTATTTTTTGTTGTTGTAGAACTACAGGTACCAGCAAGCCCGTTATTTCCCCGCCTGCTGGTACTTGAGGTTCTCCAAGTACCAGCAAGCGGGGGAGGCTTGCTGGGCCTTGTAGTTCCACAACGAAAAAACAATATTCTTTTTTTACACACATGGCTATCAGCCCGGCACCCACCACCCAGGGGTGCTGGGGACAGCCTCGGGCTTCACCCCTGGCCCTTGGGTGCCTCGAGGGGAAGAACCTCTTGATTTAAGGGGTCCCCACTCCTCCAGGGAACCCCGGCCAGGGGTGACTAGTTGGAGGGGTAATGCCAGGGCCGCAGGGACCTACATAAAAGTGTCCCCCGGCTGTGGCATTATCTCTCTGGCTAGAGGAGCCCGGTGCTGGTTTTAAAAATATGGGGGACCCCTACATCTATTGTCCCACGTATTTTTGGAACCTGGACCGGTCTAAGAGCCCGGTGCTAGTTGTCTAAATACGGGGAACCTCTGTCCAATTTTTCCCCCAGTATTTAAATAACCAGGACCGGCTCAAAGAGCCCGAGGCTGGTTATACTAAGGAGGGGGGACCTCACGCATTTTTTTTAACCCATTCAGACCCTTCTCCTTTAAGTTAATGGAAGCCCTGGACAACAAAATTGCATTCATGTCCTCCTCCCTCACCCTTCCCAGTCCCAAACACTCATTTTTTTTTTCTTTAAAAATTTATAATATATAACGAGAACAATGAGCAGGCAGGCAGCGGGCATTGGCGGCATCGGACTGAGATAGAAATTAGTGGTGGAGGGCTGGGTCAGTTGATTGTGGGCGAGTTTGTAAGCCATTGGCGGTGGCAGCGGGTATCGGCTCAGAGGCAGTAGCGGGCATTGGCTAAGGGTCATCGGCAGGATTCGGCGGACATTATGGCTGTAGTGCCTCACTAGCCACTGACCTCACCGCACGCCACTGTGGGACAGATGTAACATGCAGAGAGAGGTAGATTTGGGAGGGGGAATGTCCTAGCATAACTGTTAATTGCAGTGTAATACTGTAATTCAGCTGTGCAGCATTTGTGGCTAAATGTCAAGGAAGCCAGTATTTACCCTGCATGCAAAACAATAAATGTATTTGAACATACCTCCCAACTATCCCAATTTTTGCAGGACAGTCACTTTTTTGGGGAATGTCCAGCTAACCCAAACAACCCCCCCCCCTTCCCATGGGGAAGGGGGGGGGGGTGGAAGGCTCCCTGTAGCTTGTTGCTCTGCAAATATGCACATTGTGGATAATTCAGACCTGATCGCTAGGGTGTGTTTTTTGCATCCCTGTAATCAGGTAGTTGCCGCCTACAGCGGAAGGGAAAATTTGCTGTGCAGGTGTGTGATCACATGTGCACAAGAGCTGCACAGCTCAGCACTTACTCAGCCATTGAGGTGACGTCACAAATCCTCCCACAAAACGCCGGGTCCCTCCAGTGTTTTTCCGGACACTCCCTAGAAACATTCAGTTGCCACCCACACAAACACCCTCTTCTTGTCAATCTTCTTGTGATCTCCGGACCGTCGCACTTACGCATTGTGGCGCATACGCATGTGCAGTGCAGACCAGATTGCCCGCTGGGTGAAAATAAATTGAAGCGATCTGGTCTGAATAAGCCTCAATGTCTATTCACGGGAGACAGAGGGGCTGGGGCATGGCCAGCAGCTCACAGAGCACCTATAATGACAAAAATGGGAGACATGGCTCATGATCGCGATATACCTGCGAAGGTACGCCCTCTACTGATTGACAGGCAGAGGCATTCGCATTTTCTGCGGGGCACCCGGAGAAAATGTAGGCACACGCACAGGATGGACCCTGCGTATATGCCCCAATCCTCTTCATAGTTTTTGCGGTTGGAACGCGTATTACGATCCAAACTGAATTAGGCCCTATATGTCTTATATACACGAGCAGTGTGAAAACATCAATCGATGGGGGTAATTCCAAGATGATCGCAGCAGGAATTTTGTTAGCAGTTGGGCAAAACCATGTGTACTGCAGGGGAGGCAGATATAACATGTGCAGAAAGAGTTAGATTTGGGTGAGTTATTTTGTTTCTGTGCAGGGTAAATACTGACTGCTTTATTTTTACACTGCAAATTAGATTGCAGATTGAACACACCACACCCAAATCTAACTCTCTCTGCACATGTTAAATCTGCCTTCCCTGCAGTGCACATAGGTGGTCATTCCGAGTTGTTCGCTCGGTAATTTTCTTCGCATCGCAGCGATTTTCCGCTTAATGCGCATGCGCAATATTCACACTGCGACTGCGCCAAGTAAATTTGCTATGCAGTTAGGAATATTACTCACGGTTTTTTCATCGTTCTGGTGATCGTAATGTGATTGACAGGAAGTGGGTGTTTCTGGGCGGAAACAGGCCGCTTTAGGGGCGTGTGGGAAAAAATGCTACCGTTTCTGGGAAAAACGCGGGAGTGGCTGGAGAAACGGAGGAGTGTCTGGGCGAACGCTGGGTGTGTTTGTGACGTCAAACCAGGAACGACAAGCACTGAACTGATCGCACTGGCAGAGTAAGTCTCGAGCTACTCAGAAACTGCACAGAGATGTCTTATCGCAATATTGCAAATCTTTCGTTCGCAATTTTAAGATGCTAAGATTCACTCCCAGTAGGCGGCAGCTTAGCGTGTGCAATGCTGCTAAAAGCAGCTTGCGAGCGAACAACTCGGAATGAGGGCCATGGGGGGTAATTCTGAGTTGATCGCAGCAGGATTTTTGTTAGCAGTTGGGCAAAACCATGTGCACTGCATTTACGAACAGATGATTTTTTATATAAATTTTAAAATGTTAGTAAATGTGTGTTTTTTTCAACCTGGAAGCCCAACATCGATTAAGATCGATCTTAAATAGACCCCTGGGTTTTAAGGATAACCATGGTTGAGTCCAATGGTTAATTCACATTGACCGAAGTTCTAATTAAGTCACCTGTGCTCAAGCATGATATCCTTAAAATCTGGATTGCAATGACAGCATTTTGGAACTATGCCTAAGGGTTTAATTTTTACATTTATCCACTGACAATAAATCTACCTACAATATCCCTGTAACTGTTATGATTACAGTATTTCACTAAATAATTTAATTTGCTGAACCTTCTGTAAAAATAAATATTAAGCTGCTGTAATTCCCAGATGCAGCAAATTTGTTAGCTAGTGGGCAAAACCATGTGCACTGCAGGGATGGGGGGGGGGGGGGGGCAGATATAACATTTGCAGAGAGATTTAGGTGGGTTATATTGTTTGTGTGCAGGGTAAATACTGGCTGTTTTGTTTTTACACTGCAATTTAGATTTCAGTTTGAACACACCGCACCAAAATCTAACTCTCTCTGCACATATTATACACACCCCCCCCCCCTGCAGTGTACATGGTTTTAGCTAATAAATTTGCTGCTGTGATCAGATCTGAGTTAAACCCTATGTATTTGGCACTGGCAAAGGGTTAGAGGCCTTGCTGTAGAGCTCACACCTTTCTTATCATGCATTGTAATATTTCCTATGTCCTGATGTTGTGCTCTCTGCTCCATCCAAGTAAACAGCAATGTAGCATGGCTATCAAAGAGCGTGAAGATTGCAGATTTCCTGGGATTAATGCTAAGGAATGCTATTCCAGAGGCTGCTGCTTTAATTCAAGTGTCACTGGGGTTAAATGGTGTTTTTACCTTAAAAACATAGGTAGAGTATATAGTACAGTGGTAAAGTGGGAGCATGTAGTGCTATTGATTACAGATTTGATGGAGCTTAAACATGGATAAGGTCCATGGCTCTAAGAGTTTATCTTGTGTATCCTTTATTCTTAGTCATGGTCAGATAAGATTAGAAAATACCATTTAAGTGGAAATCTCCTGTTAGCTGTTTTTCAGTTTGCTCAACTGTCTGATTAACTGGTCCTAAAAAAGGACCAAAGGAGCTAAATTGCCCTGTGATCTAGCTAAATTGCCCCAGTTAAAAAAAAAAAAAAAAACTAAGCTGCTGTAATTCCTGGATGTTTCCTTACTGCATCAACAGGAAGTGACAAGAAACAATGTAATGTGGAACCGTACAGCAGAAGGGATTGCGGCTACCCCACAATAAGTGCAGCGGAATGTAAGAAGAGGAATTGTTGCTTTGACTGCAGCATTCCCGGGGTTAACTGGTGTTTCTTCAAGTCACAAGGTATGGAGCTGCTGTATAGTTACTCGCAAGTCAGTAGTTGTATGATGCTCACACCTGTTAAGCTGGATACACACAGAATGCCCTACACAGGGGGTGAAATGAGCGCCCCCCCCACCCCCCGTACGCTCAGCACACATCACGCTGTGCTGAGCGGGGGGAGAGATGTGTGCTGAGCAGTTCGCTCAGCACACATCTCTCCCCAAAATCGGGCCATGAATACGGACCTTTAAACTGGATCCACACTTAGATTATCTGTCCAATTTTTTTTTCTAGTTGAAACAAAATTATGCTAATATGTGGCAGCAAATGACAATTGACCATTTGCTCACAAACACTGGAAAACATCCAAAAATTGTCATTTAGATAAATTGGTTAAATCCATTTCATTTAGCTAATTTATCCAAACTACCTTTATTGTATCTTTGTGGGTGAATGATGTGTGGGTCAGTGTTGAGGGTGGTGGAGGAGATGGGTAATAGGCACAGCAGGGTGTGGACAGTCAAATAGTGTGCTTAGAGGTTCAGAGTCATTGTATGAGACTCTGGCAACAGTGACTTGATGAGTCTGGTGTCCATAGGGTGGGACGCATTAACCTTTTTATGCTATTGAAATAGTTCTCCTCCTGACCGACGCAGTTCCTTGCTCCGAGGTTGGTGTATTGTCCTGTTGCAGCGCCTCTCCACTGTGGTCACAGTGAGCTGTGTGGTGTTGCTGGCGCATGCCAATCTCCCCCCAACCTCCCTCTTGCATTTCAGACCTACGTACGCATGATGGGATCTTGTATGATATGCGCGTGTGCTGTAGAGATGAAAGTGGGGGTGAGGAGGCAGATCGTGAGATGGGGAAACTTTGTGGACTGTTAGCGAAGGGGAGCACTGGGCAATCTGAGTTGCAAAGAGGGCAGCAGAAGAGGTTATTGCATGTGCACTGGTGACAGGTCCATCCTTGGTGGCCAGCCTCAGTGGTAAAGGGGTACATGAGCTAGTGTCCCTTGGCCAGCCATGTACCATGGCCACCTCCCTACCTCCTATATATTCTCCCTGATCTGTCACTTTGTTACGGTCTGCTGCTGGCACTGGTGTATCGTCCTGCAGTTGCCGTCTCCGCCCATTGCTGTGACTTCCCCCAGAGTTAGCCACACAGAGTGACAGATCTGGGAAAATATATAGGAGATCATTACTTTCACTTGCAGCCTACCTTATTTTTTGCAGCCTAGCATGCTCCTGACCCCTTCTCTCACTAATACTTATACAACATTCATGAACTCATCTTAAGGTTTCTTTATTATTCAGTCACACTGTCTTGGATCCAAACCATTTCCTGTGGCATTGCAGTCAAACAATTGAGCTATTTACCCTTGCATAGAAAGGTATAATCTAAGCTAGAGAATTCTATTTGGAGCTCACCTTGTACTTTGTGAAGAAATAATCAGCTTTGTGGCTGAGCAGATATATGGAGTGTGTGGCTGCACACTGCATTGATCTGCTGAGTTGCAATGCTAATAATTTTTTTTTTTGCAAAGTACCAATAGCTTCATTGTGAAGGTGGAAAGAAGGGTGTTACGGCATGGAATGTACAAACTGCGAGACCCTGCTGGTAGCGCCTTTGTCTATTTAGTAGGAAGGGCACGTAACAGCCGGGGGGCAATGGAGGAAGCCCCTTTAGGGCTGGAGCCCGGCGGCAACTGACTCCGTTGTCTATGGCAGTTCCGCCCCTGGACTAGAGGAATGGTCAAGAACATGGCAACATTTAATGCCAAAAAATGCAAAATCATACACGTCTCAAAAATGCAAAGGCTAACTATAATATTAAGGGCATTATAATGGCAAGAGGAAAGCTATCTAAGTATTACTATTTCAGGTAAGCAATGTAACAAAGCAATAGGAAAGGCAAGTCAGATGCTTGTTTGCATAGGTTAAAGAACCAGTAGCAGAAAAAAGTAATACAGGTTGAGTATCCCATATCCAAATATTCCGAAATACGGAATATTCCGAAATACGGACTTTTTTGAGTGAGACTGAGATAGTGAAACCTTTGTGTTTTGATGGCTCAGTGTACACAAACTTTGTTTAATACTCAAAGTTATTAAAAATATTGTATTAAATGAACTTCAGACTGTGTGTATAAGGTGTATATGAAACATAAATGAATTCTGTGAATGTACACACACTTTGTTTAATGCACAAAGTTATAAAAAATATTGGCTAAAATGACCTTCAGGCTGTGTGTATAAGGTGTATATGAAACATAAATGCCTTCTGTGCTTAGATTTAGGTCCCATCACCATAATATCTCGTTATGGTATGCAATTATTCCAAAATACAGAAAAATCCGATATCCAAAATTCCTCTGGTCCCAAGCATTTTGGATAAGGGATACTCAACCTGTAATGCCACTGTATAGGTCCTTGGTACAGCCACATTTAGAATCCTGTGTTCAGTTCCAGAAGCCATATCTCCAGAAGGCTGTAAATACATTAGGGCAACTAAAATTGTGCATGGCCTACATCACAAAACTTACCTGGAAATACTAAAAAATGTTGATGTGTATAGTTTGGAGAAGGGAAGAGGGAACATACAGTAATAGAAACATTTAAATATATAGGGAGGAATGTAATAGGGTGTGAGAATCAGAAAGTGAGAGATTTTGTGTTTTTTCCTGTTGTGTTTTTTTTTTTTTTTTGATTGTTTTTAAAGTGGCAATCCTTTACATGGCAAAACCAGGTTGATATTTGCCATGTAAAGGATTGCCACCATGGGCATGTGTAGAAGGGGCACTGCTACTGTTGGCATTATGTGTGTAAGCTGCACTGATATGGTGGTTATGTGTATAAAGGGCACTGCGACTGTGGGTATTATTATTATTATTATTACATGCGGTGTAATGACAATAAGATAGTGCTACTGTGTGGCGTATTTTGATTTGGGGTGCTATTGTGTGGCCATGCCCCTTCCTTGTGATACCACACCTTCTTTTTTTAAGGAGCGCACTGTCCCTTTATTAAGTATTGGAGAGAGGGCCCAAATTAATAGTTTGCAGGGAGGCGCCAAACACCCTAGCACTGGCCCTTTGGTAGGGGACAGGATTTGCTTCTGCTTGTGCACATATGTTATGATTGCCAGCCAACAGCACTGGTTTTGCCTATAACACTAACTATAAATATTTTGAATTGGTCCTGGACCACCAATCCAAGGCACCCCTGCAAGTGTCCTGAGGCACCCCAGGGTGCAGTTTGAGAACCACTGGTCTAGTGAGTACCCAGGATAATTATTGTAGCTGGTCTGCGGGTAACAGCTCTCAGATCCACTTCTAGAAAAAATGCAGCAATGTAATTTGAGTGACAAACTGCAGAGATGAACCCTTTCTGTGACTGCTGCACAGGGATCACACAAACTCTATTCATAGGGCTGACTTCACTTAGGGGAGATGTTCTCACCCCGCAAAGAAGTGCGAGTATATACCGCACTTACGGTACCATTGGATTTACAGATATTTTCTTGCAATACACTATGGGGGTCATTCTGAGTTGATTGCTCGCTAGCAGTTTTTAGCAGCCACGCAAACGCATTGTCGCTGCCCACTGGAGAGTGTATATTCACTTTGGAGAAGTGCGAACACTTGAGCAGCAGAGCGCCTGCAAAATCGTTTCAAAATAAGACCAGCACTGTAGTTACACTTCGTGTGCGTTGATTCTAACAACCGAGGGACGGCTTTTGATGTCACACACCCATCCAGCGAATGCCCAGCCACGTCTGCATTTCTTCTGCCACGCCTGCATTTTTCCAAGCACTCCCTGAAAACGGTCAGTTGCCACCCAGAAACGCCCTCTTTCTGTCAATCTCCTTGTGGCCTGTTCTGTGATTGGAATAATCGCTAGAACTAGTGCAAAACCACAATGGACTTTGTACCCGTATGATGCGCATGCACATTACGGAGCATGCGCATGCACAGATTAGCCATTTTTTTTCAACTGATTGCTACGCAGCGAACAACGGCAGCATGCGAACAACTCGGAATGACCCCCTATATACATAGAAACATGGATTTTTACTGCAGGAATTATGGTTAGTTTAGGGGTATCGGTTAGGGTCAACAGAGGTGTAGCTAGGGGTCCAAGCGCCCCTGGCAAAGTAAGGGACTGGCGCCCCCCCTTTCGATAAAGCATTGCAGTCCATTGGCGGTTACCATGTTGGAGCCACAGCAACTGACCCCCTCCCCCACACGCTGCCCTACATCATCGGCTGGGATTCACTGTTGGTGTGAAGCCACTGGGAACAGTCAGGTAGCATTAGCAGCAGTCTGTGTCATAGATAGGGAAGGCAGAAGGTTAACTAGCTAATAGCAGTCTGTTGGCAGCAGAGGCTGGGCGGGGGGCTGAGAATGAGCCAACGCTGATCAGTGTCCAGTCTGCTTAGACAAAAATATTTTGTGATCAGGGCTGGTTCTAGACCAAAGGAGCCAATGGCAAAAATTTCCTTTGGCACCCCCCCCCCCCCCCCACACACATACACATACACACACACACACACACACACACACACACACACACACACACACACACACACCAAAAAAGAACATATCCCAGTTTAACATAACGCTATGTGGTGCAAGGTGTGGAGCTGGTTACTTGTATCAGACCTCTGACATTTGCCTTTTCACCCATATTGCATACTTTTTCTTGCAGGTTGTGTCTTAATTCAAGAAGTGTTCTAAGTACTTCAGCTTAGTATCTTTACTGACCCCTCTTTACCCCACACTACATAACTGACCCCTCTATACCCTACACTACATCACTGACCTTTCTATAACCATCACTGCATTACTGACCCCTCTATACAGTACACTGACCTCTATATACCTGCTAGTACATCCCTGATGCCTATATTCCCTAAGCTAAATCCCTGACACCTCTATTCCCTATGCTACATCCCTGACGCCTCTATACCCTACGCTACATCCCTGATGCCTCTATTCCCTACGCTACATTCCTGATGCCTCTATAACCTACGCTACATCCCTGACGCCTCTATACCCTACGCTACATCCCTGACGCCTCTATACAGTACAATGCATTACTGATCCCTCTAGACCATACATCCTCATTACATCAGAGAGATAGTGAAACACTGGAAAAAATAAGGATAAAGTGGACTACAGAAACTGATGCTCTAAACAAAGGAGAGAGAGAGAGAGAGAAAAGCACAAGGGAAAGTGGGCAATCGGAACACCATAGAGAGAGGAGAGATAGAAATGCCTGAAAAAGTAAAGGGGGTTGGGTATGGCATCCGGCGCTCGGGATTCCAGCAGTCACATGATACCTAATCCTAACCCTCTGGGGGGGTGGCGGATAGGGCTAACCCTCAGGGGGTGGCAGCTAGGACTAACCCCCCCCTCCTAGTGCCTTCCCTAACACCCGCTCCCCCGGTCCTAACCCTCCCTCCAATACTCGCCTTCGGGATGTTGGCTGTCTGTGTGCCGGCACCAGTCTCCCAAGTGGTGTCAGGATTCCAACATCGGTCAAATGACCGGCGGTATACCGTCTGCCGGGATGGTAAATGTATCCTGAGGACAGGTAGTGAGTGTGGAGGGATAGGTGGTTCAGTAAAATGTAACAGCTCAAACTGCGATCATTCACTGATAAATTGATTTATAGCTCTCCCTTTTTAACCATTGCAGTCATAAAAGCAATGTTTTTTAAACTTTTAAATAAAGCTTGTTAGCATCCCCAGCACACTGTATATGCTGGGAGATGTAGTTCTCAATATGAAAACATTTAATTACTGTATGAACTCTAATTCCCCAACTGAAACCTCTCACAAACACACACTCCTAAATCTAGTACACACACACACACACACACACACACACACACACACACACACACATTTCCCCAGTACTGACAACTCTCATCACTTCCACACACTGACAACTCCCTCCTGCTCCTCTCCCCACTGACACTGACAGCTCCCTCACAGTCACACACATCCTCCACCCCCCCCACACACACACTGATAGCACACATGCACAAATCCCCCCCTCCTCGACACTAACTGTCACGGACTGCTTGGGCAGCAGGGGGCAGGCTCTGACTTGAAGTGCTGAAATTCAACAGCTCTCTCGAACTTGCAAGGCATGGCTGTGCAGCTGTCTCCAGCCATCTCCTTGCCCACTGTGTAATTTGTGGCGTTCTCTGATGTTCCCCGCTCTGCCTCTACAACCGGCACATAATGTACAGCAGTGGTGACTCCTGAGTATGGGCCTGGAGAACTCCGCCTACCGGGGGGTAGGGATTAATAATTTCAAAGGGGCAGAGCTAGGAGTGAAGCAGTGGACAGCAGTTGAGGGGCGTTTCAAACTGTAACAGGGTTGGGACAATTTCAGTATCCTTCCCTCACCGTCTAATTGGTCAGTCCCACGCTGATTGCCATAGCGCCCTTTCGAGACTGCAGAACTCTATCCCTTAGCCACGGTTGGCACAGCTGGATGGTGCCCCTGGCAAGTGCCATCCTGGCCAAGGGGTAGATACGCCCCTGAGGGTCAGGGCCAGCAACAGAAATCTCGGGGCCCAGTGCACTGATATCTCTGGGGCCCCCTCAACCCCCCCTTAACTTGGCAGAGGGATCTTTAAAAAAAATGGAGCCTTTGACTCGGACCGTCAGTGAGGCCGGCAGGTGGTTTTCATACTGGGCTATCCAGCTCTTCGGTGGCGGTGGCAGGGACATTAAGAAAAGGGCCAGCACAGCAACATGCATAATAATGGCAATACAGTATGGACCACAGGGACTGGACAAAGTGATGGGGTAAAAGGAGGGGGGAGGGTTTAGTTGGCCTGTTAATTGTTTTCCTGCTTAAATTGAGCAGTTGGTGGATACACTTTAAAAAGCAATATTGGCACTGTGGCCCCGTTATTTCTGTTCTTAATACTTGGAGCCCTGAACAAGTGTCCCCCCTGTCACCGGGCCTGTTCAGGCGTTACCTATGGAGAAGCTGCGACATGACATCCTAGGACACGATACTGCACCATGCATCACCATTATATTTCAGTGTGCCTTGTCAATATTTAAATCTTGTTCTGTGTGACGTGAGTTGTAAATGGTTGAAAATCTCTGTGCTACAGTATCGTCACCATGTAGTTATAACAACACCGCAAAACCACCAAAAGATGTGTTTTGGTAGAGGGACTGCTGGAGGGGCCCATTGGGGCCCCCAGTTTGCTACCCCACCCCAGTATACCTGTGCTGTAGCCAGTGGAAGGGGCACTATCTTCCCGGTGATCTCTTCGGGAAGATGGTGCCGCACATAGAAAGCAAAGACTCTGGCTGCACTCTCCTGCCCTCGCTCTAAGCAAGGTGATCGGGCCACAAAAGGACCCCTGTCGGACCCCGGCCTGTGGGCCACAAAAGGATGCATTGGGGGCGGCATGCGGCCCATGGGATTGACACCCCTGCCCTAGAGTATCAAAATTTGTTTCACGGCACCCCTAGGCCAAAGTTTTTTTTATTGAGAAATTCAGAAAAAAATATAAAATTAAGTAAATTGTGTTTATAGCATGTCATCCTCAGGTTCAGTTATGTTGTGAGGGAATGGTTTTGCCAATTTAATAAAGTATAAATAATTTTAATTGGTCCTGGACCACCAAACTATGCTACCAGTGCAAGAACCCCAGTTTGGAAACTACTGCCATAAAATAAACCTTTTTTGTTTTTTTTAAACTACATGTAATACACCTTAGATCTCAGTTCCTAAAAGGTTTTAAACCTTTGCATACAGTAAACTACACATATTTAAAAATCCTACACCGGGCACAAGTGCTCACGGGCCAATTTCATGGCAGTCTCGGATAGGAGGGCATTGTGGATTCACCAAGGGAATGCTGATGCTGACTCCAAGAAGAAAGGGAGTCTCTTCCCTATGAAGGTGAAGCCTTGTTTGGCGACGGCCTAGTTAATTTGATCTCGGCAGCTCCCGCAGGTAAGTCAACCTTCTTGCCCTATGTTCCCTCTCAACGGATGAAGACGCATCATTATCTGACGCAGTCATTTCGGCCCAATAGATATGCAAGAAGTTAAGATTCCCCTTTCTTTGCAGGTAGAGGAAGGAAAAGAGAGAAGAGGTCTGTAGCCTCTTCAAGATCGCAGGAGCAGAGATCGTCCTCTGCTTCTGCCAAATCCACTGCATGACGCTGGGGCTCTCTTGCAGGAGCCCGCACCAGTGGGGGGCACGTCTAAAACTCTTCAGTCAGTTCTAGATTCATTCGGACCTGGACTCGTGGGTTTTACAAATAGTGTCCCAAGGGTACAAACTGGGGTTTCAAGACGTTCCCCCTCACCGATTGTTCAAATCAGCCTTAGTCAGCAGGGAGAAGGTTTTTATTCAAGCCTCTTCGTGGTCCCGAAGCCGGACGGCTCAGTCAGACCAATCTTAAATCTGAAATCCCTTAATTTCTACCTAAAGAAATTCAATTTCAAGATGGAATCTCTCAGGGTAGTGATCTCCAGTCCGGGGGATAAAGGAGATTTCATGGTTTTGGTAGACATAAAGGATGCCTACTTATATGATCCCATTTAGCCACTGCATCAAGCTACCTGAGGTTTGCAATTCAGGATTGTCATTACCAATTTCAGACGTTGCCGTTTGGTCTGTCCACGGCTCCGAGGATTTTCACCAGGGTGATGGCGGAAATGATGGTCCTCCTTCGCAAGCAAGGAGTCACAATTATCCCGTACTTGGATGATCTCCTGATAAAGGCGAGATCCAGGGACCAGTTGGTGCAAAACATCTACTCTCTCTGACAGTTCTTCAACAACATGGTTGGCTCCTAAACTTGCCAAAATCGCAGTTGGTCCCAATGACGCGGTTGTTGTTTTTGGGAGTGATACTGGACACAGAAGAGGTTTTCTTCTAGTGGAAAGGCTCTGGAGATCCAGAGTCTGGTCAAACAAATTCTGAAACCAGCAAGAGTGTTAATCCATCAATGCATTCAGTTGCTGGGGAAGATGGTTGCGGCCTACGAGGCCATTCAGTTTGGCAGGTTCCATGCCAGAGTGTTCCAGTGGGACCTGTTGGACAAGTGGTCCGGATCCCACCTACACATGCACCGGAGGATAATCCTGTCTTCCAAGACCAGAATCTCACTCCATTGGTGGCTGCACAGTTCTCACCACCTAGAGGGGCGATGGTTCGGGATCCAGGACGGGATCCTAGGGACCACGGATGCAACCCTCCGTGGCTGGAGAGCAGTCACACAGGGGGAAAACATCCAAGGAAGATGGTCAAGTCTTCCTTGGATGTTTTCATCTCCACATAAATGTTCTGGAGTTAAGGGCCATTTAATAACTGCAGACACTGTACGCACTGGGACGGGTGCCCAGCATCCTCTACGGACTAAGAGAAAAGGATTTACCGGTAGGTATTAAAATCCTATTTTCTCTAACGTCCTAGAGGATGCTGGGGACTCCGTAAGGACCATGGGGATAGACGGGCTCCGCAGGAGACATGGGCACTTTAAGAAAGACTTTAGTTCTGGGTGTGCACTGGCTCCTCCCTCTATGCCCCTCCTCCAGACCTCAGTTTGATACTGTACCCAGTGGAGACTGGGTGCTTTTCAGGAGCTCTCCTGAGCTTTCTGACAGAAAGTATTTTGTTAGGTTTTTAATTTTCAGGGAGCACTGCTGGCAACAGACTCCCTCATCGAGGGACTGAGGGGAGAGAAGCAGCCCTACTATCTGAGTTGCAAGGTCCTGCTTCTTAGGCTACTGGACACCATTAGCTCCAGTGGGATTGGTACGCAGGATCTCACCCTCGCCGTCCGTCCCAGAGCCGCGCCGCCGTCCCCCTCGCAGAGCCGGAAGATAGAAGCCGGGTGAGTATGAGAAGAAAAGAAGACTTCAGAGGCGGCAGAAGACTTCATGATCTTCACTGAGGTAACGCACAGCACTGCAGCTGTGCGCCTTTGCTCCCATACACCTCACATACTCCGGTCACTGTAAGGGTGCAGGGCGCAGGGGGGGCGCCCTGGGCAGCAATATAAACCTCTTTCGCAAAAATATAACATATATACAGCTGGGCACTTTATACATGTATAAGCCCCCACCAATTTTACAGTTTAAGCGGGACAGAAGCCCGCCTCCGAGGGGGCGGGGCTTCTCCCTCAGCACTCACCAGCGCCATTTTTTCTCCACAGCACCGCTGAGAGGAAGCTCCCCGGACTCTACCCTGCTTATACCACGTTAGACAAGAGGGTTGAAAAGAGGGGGGGGGGGGGGGGCACATAATTCGCAAATTACATACAGCAGCACTACTGGGCAAACATTAAGTTACTGTTTTATTCCTGGGTTATATAGCGCTGGGGGGTGTGCTGGCATACTCTCTCTCTGTCTCTCCAAAGGGCCTTGTGGGGAAACTGTCTTCAGAAAAAGCATTCCCTGTGTGTGTAGTGTGTCGGTACACGTGTGTCGACATGTCTGAGGAAGAAGGCTATATTAGAGAGGAGCGGGAGCAAATGAATGTGGTGTCTCCGCCGACAGCTGATTGGATGGATATGTGGAATGTTTTAAATGCTAGTGTAAACTCATTGCACAAAAGATTAGACAAGGCAGAAGCTTTGGGACAGTCAGGGTTTCAACCCATGCCTGATCCTATGTTGCAGGGACTGTCAGGGTCTCATAAGCGCCCACTATCCCAGATTGTTGACACAGATACCGACACGGATTCTGACTCCAGTGTCCATTACGATGATGCAAAGTTACAGCCAAAATTGGCAAAATCCATTCGATTTATGATTATGGCAATAAGAGATGTTTTGCACATCACAGAGGAACCCCCTGTCGCTGACAAGAGGGTACATATGTACAAGGGAAAGAAGCCTGAGGTAACATTTCCCCCCTCACACGAGCTGAACGAGTTATGTGAAAAAGCTTGGGAATCTCCAGATAAAAGACTGCAGATTTCCAAAAGGATTCTTATGGCGTATCCTTTCCCATCAACGGATAGGTTACGATGGGAATCCTCCCCTAGGGTGGACAAAGCATTAACACGCTTATCCAAGAAGGTAGCCCTCCCGTCCCAGGATACGGCTACCCTCAAAGAGTGTGCTGACCGCAAACAGGAGATTACCCTGAAGTCCATTTATACACATTCAGGTACCTTACTCAGACCGGCAATTGCGTCGGCCTGGGTGTGTAGTGCTGTAGCGGCATGGACAAATACCTTATCTGAGGGGATGGATAGCCTAGACAAGGATACTATTTTATTGACCCTGGGGCATATAAGAGATGCTGTCCTATATATGTGTGTATGCAAACTACAGGTGGTGCTGCAGGGCCCACACCCTTTTACTTGTCTTGTAGAGCAGCTCTGAAGCTGTTACAGTGCCCAGCTGCTGCAAGAAATCAGCTTGAATGCTTCAGGGGCTTGGGCATGGCCAACATGAGCCCCACACCGAAGGAGGGTGGGGGTGTTTAATGCAAACTTGGGGTTATACAAGCGCTGCAAAAGGCCGCCATGCCCTGCATGCCCCTTTTCTCTTTTCATATACAGATGAGGGTTCCAGCCAACTTTGGCCCACTGCTTGGATGACATCACCGTATGCAAATCCGTCTGCTGCAGACCTTCCCCCAGGAATGCTTGCAATAGTTGTTGCATATGGTTTAATGTCTGAGGGTGCTTCAGTATTAGGCAGCCTTCTGCCCTCCCATGTTCATCTGAAAAGATGTGGTCTCCCTGCAGTTGTAGTCCCCAGACGAGAGTTCCCTTGTGCTTCCTCAGTTAAATCTCCTTAACTTGACGGGGGTGTGCCCGAGCAGCCGCCCTCCCCAGCCCTATCCCAACACATACTTATCTTGCATATGAGATCTCTTGATCATGAAGATAGTTCTCACAGGTTGAGGTTCATCCTGGCCCCGCTCCCCGCTGGAGATCGCTGATGGGGACAGCAGCGGGGCTTCAGCAGAAGGGTGAGTATGTGTGGCCAGAGACCTCCCTTCCCATGTGCAGGCCTGCAGAGTCTGCCGCGCAGGATGGGGCATGTGGCACTCTCCCTCCCAGGGGCTCTTCCAGATGTAGCTCCTCAGCAGTATTTTTCCCGGGCTGCGCGGCGCTCTCCCCGACTGGCATCCGCCCTGGAACACTGCCTTCCTCAACGCAACATCAGCAGGGGGCCCTGGCCTCATCACCATCCCAGGTCTTTCTCATGTATGTATCATGTATGTGTGTGTGATATATGTATGAATCATATATGTTTGTGATATATATATATATATATATTCCATAGACAAAAAACCTTACGGTTTCACATGTCCCATTAAGGCTTCTTAGACATGATCGAAATTTCAGAAACCTGTTGTAACTCTTCCACTCAAACTCCAAAAAGCAATGAAATTCCGATCATTAAGGCTGACGCCTTAATGGACGTGTTCCTTGCGCAATACAGATATGGTATGCCATCACAGCCTGTGGGTAAGTGCAGATTCAGCACTCTCACAGAGTGAGATTGCTGTCACTCACACAATGGTGGAGCTGCTAATTCACAGATTTGTGTGCTCATTGGAATACACACATGCAGTCTATGCAACTGAAGGTCTGAGCAGTTTTGTGGTGCTCCCATCCCACACAGTGCCCACAACCATCCCATTCAGTCAACACAACAAAGCCACCTTGTTACAACATCCTTCTAACTCCATAAATCCATCTCACTTAGTATACACATTTAGCTCCCTCAAACATCTTGGTTAATTGCTAAACTATAGTACCCCATCTACGGTCTATGCATCTACACTTACTTCCCCTATACACCCCCATGCTGCCCGGTCTTCCCCAATCCCTACTGCTGTGTTCTCCCATCTGTGCTAGTCTGTACTAACTTATCTGTACCATCTGTCTTTCCCCACCTGTGCATTGTCTGTACCACCGTTTCCTTCTCTCTGTGCTGCTCAGTGTTTCCTTCTTCAACGTCACTCTGCCTCCTCCAGTACATGGCACACTGTCTTCTCTCCCATCTGCACCAGTTTTCTACCCATCCATGCCAGTGTTTTCAACCCATCTGCACCATTTCCCCCATCTGCACCGCTCTGTCTCCCTTCCCATACTTGCTGCTTAATCTACCCCCTATCCACACCACTCTTAGCTACATGAATAGGGTGACATCCTGAAGGTAAATTTAGTGGATCCTGCGCTCTTGGCAGGGGGATAACCGCCACAGCCCACCCCCCAGTGGTCCGGAAACGCCTCCGTTGTGCAGACCATGCCCTGCCAATGGCATTCTAACGCTGTTTGCACGCCCCCCTCCTTCCCCGCAACCACCTCTGCCTATCAATCAGGCAGGGTGATAGCATCTCACTGGGCTCCTGGCGTACGCACGCGCAGTGCGGCCATTGCACGTGCGCACCTCACAAACTAATTCAGACTGCAATCGCTGCTGCTGCTGCGGTCTGAATTACCCCCTGTGTTTCTCTGTCCCCCCCATTAGTGCTGCTTAGTGTTCCCTCTATCCACACACTTCTGTTCCCCCATCCACACCGCTCTCCTCCCTCCAATCAACAACACTCTTACCTCATCTGAGCAGCTTTGTCTTCCGCTCAGACCTTCAGTTGCATAGACTGCATGTGTGTATTCCAATGAGCACACAAATCTGTGAATTAGCAGCTCCACCATTGTGTGAGTGACAGCAATCTCACTCTGTGAGAGTGCTGAATCTGCACTTACCCACAGGCTGTGATGGCATACCATATCTGTATTGCGCAAGGAACACGTCCATTAAGGCGTCAGCCTTAATGATCGGAATTTCATTGCTTTTTGGAGTTTGAGTGGAAGAGTTACAACAGGCTTCTGAAATTTCGATCATGTCTAAGAAGCCTTAATGGGACATGTGAAACCGTAAGGTTTTTTGTCTATGGAATTTCATCGCTTTTTTTAAATTTATTTTTTTTTATTCAGAAATGTAAAATTTCACTTAAAGAATAAACATTTGATTTTTTAAATGTTTAATGAAAATGTTCGTATAACATCACTGTTCTGTGCAAAATTATTTTATTAACCAAACCAAATTGTTTAAGGTCCGTACACACTTAACGATTTAATGAGCGACGTCGCTCATTTTATCGTTAAGTGTGTATGCAGCCAGCGACAAACGATGCGCGGCCCCGCGGGTCGGCAACAATCTTCGCTGTCGGTAGGGCATGCAGGAAGGATGTGGACTGTCGTCCACGACCTTCATGCAGGGCTGGCGGGGGCGTGACGTCACTGAGCGATATGAGCGGTCATATCGCTCAGTGTGTACAGTCGGCCGCCGGCCGGCCCGGGAGGGGAAACATTAGACGATGTAGCTCACAGAGCGACATCGTTTAATGTGTACGGGCCTTTAGACTTTGGTCAAAATATTTTGCTGCCTTTGCAGCTGATGCAGGGAGGGGGGTAGGCGGCAGCAGCCTGTAACTGAGGCTGGAGGTAGGCGTGAAATGCATTGCTTGTACGTGTGAGTGCGTGGTGTCAGGTGCTGCGCGTGTATATGTGTGTGTGTGTCAGGTGCTGCCTGTGTATGTGTGTGTCAGCTCCTGTGTGTATGTGTGTGTCAGGTGCTGCGTGTATATATGAGTGTGTCTGATGGTGCGTGTGTATGCGTCAGCTGCCGCACGTGTGTGTGTGTCAGGTGTTGCGGGTGTATATGTGTGTGAGTATCAGGTGCTCCGCGTGTGTACAAGTGTATGTCTGGTGCTGTGCATGAATACGTATGTCTGTGTCAGGTGATGCGCGTGTACATGAGTGTGCGTCAGGTGCTGCGCGTGTACATGAGTGTGCATTAGGTGCTGCGCGTGTACATGAGTGTGCGTCAGGTGCTGCATGTGTACATGAGTGTGCGTCAGGTGCTGCGCGTGTACATGTGTGTGCGTCAGGTGCTGCGCGTGTACATGTGTGTGCCTCAGGTGCTGCACGTGTCTATGTGTGTGTGAGTAAGGCACTGCGTGTGTATGTGTGTGTCTGATGGTGTGCGTGTATATGTATGTGTCAGGTGCTGCGTGTATATGCATGTGTCAGGTGCTGCGTGTATATGCATGTGTCAGGTGCTGCGTGTATATGCATGTGTCAGGTGCTGCGTGTATATGCATGTGTCAGGTGCTGCGTGTATATGCATGTGTCAGGTGCTGCATGTTTATTTTATTGTGTCTGATGGTACGTGTGTGTGTCAGGTGCCGCATGTGTATATGTGTGTGTCAGGTGTTGCGCGTGTATGTGTGGGTCAGGTGCTGCATGTTTATTTTATTGTGTCTGATGCTACGTGTGTGTGTGTCAGGTGCCGCACGTGTATGTGTGTGTGTCAGGTGTTGCGCGTGTATGTGTGGGTCAGGTGCTGCATGTTTATTTTATTGTGTCTGATGCTACGTGTGTGTGTGTCAGGTGCCGCACGTGTATGTGTGTGTGTCAGGTGTTGCGCGTGTATGTGTGTGTCAGGTGCCGCGCGTGTATGTGTGTGTCAGGTGCCGTTCCCCTTCTTCCCATCCCAGCTGCACCCAGAGAGAGGGAAAGACTAGGGGGCTGATCACTGCACTGCTCACTTTTTGGTCATGAGTTCGGCCTCCTGTTTCTTCCAGTGCTGTGTTCCTGCAGCCTAGCCCTCCCTGTTGTACCAGAGAATCAGCCCTTCCTTCCCCTGACAGAGAGAGAGAGCCCGAGGCAGAGACACTCTTCCCGTAGCTGGCCTACCCCCAGTACTTCAGCACTGGCCATGCGGCAGTCAACAAAGGAGACCAGCAGGGGGTTCTGGCAGCATCAGCTGTGGCCGCAGCTGGATCGGGGAGGCCTGCAGTGTCTGAGGTGGGCAACACTTCCTCCGCCGCTGTCACCTTCCCCTGCCGGAGAGAAAGCCAGAGACATACCCTTCCCGCAGCTGGGATACCCCCAGTACCTCAGCGCTGGACAGGCAGAAGTCTATGGAGGGGACTGGCAGGGGTTTCGGGCCGCAGCAGTAGCAGCGGCCGCAGTCAGATCAGGGAGGCCTGCAGGGTCAGAACTGGGCAGCACTTCCACCAACACTGTCACCTCTGTGCTGGGCATGTACACCAGTCCGTACGGACGGAGGCGTCCACAACAGGCAGCAGTATAATGAGTCAGACAAACTCATTACACGCTGCCCACTGCTGCGCCGCATGCCCTCGATGGAGGAAGCCTAGATGCGGTCCCCAGCGGCAGCGAGGGAGAAGGGTGATCACATCACCCTTCAACCCGGCACCTCTCAATCAGCTGGGGATCTGCAGTAGCTTCATCTCTCTCTTCCTCTCCCTCTCTGACAGCACAGCAGCCCCTCTGGGTCCCATGTAGCTCTGCCCCCCTGCTCACAGTTCACTCGGCCTCTCCTGATTAAAAAGAAAATAAGAGCCTGACCTGCTGCTCAGATGCGAGGAGGGGACGGGCGGTAGGTCCTCTGTGAGTACACTACACAGTCAAAATTAACTCTGACTCCTCACAACAGTGTGGACTGCAGGCGACGTCAGATGCCAATTTGGGTGTGCTTGCCGCACTACCTGCCCATCAAGCCCAACGTGGCATTTTGTATTAGGAACCCTATAACAGCATTCCGACATCCCTCCCTATGACGCTGCCATCCATACACTGCCGCTCTCATACATCCGTACACCGCCACTCTCATACATCCGCACACTGCCGCTCTCACACAACTGTACACTGTTGCTCTCATACATCCATACACTGCCGCTCTCATACATCCGTACAACCCCGCTCTCATACATCCGTACAACCCCGCTCTCATACATCCGTACAACCCCGCACTCTTACAGCCGCACTCTTACAGCCGTGCTCTTACAGCCGCACACTGCCGCACTCTTACAGCCGCACACCGCCGCACGCATACAGCCGCACACCATCGCACTCATACAGCCGCACACCGACGCAGTTATACAGCCGTACATTGCCGCTCTTATACATCCGCACACTGCCGCTCACATCTATACATACATAGCCTCCATACATCTACACATCCAATCCCCGCGCAAGGGAACACTGAAATCACTATCACTTTTCCCCGGGGTGTGACCACAGCCAGCCACTACTCCGGCCACCTTCTTGTGACACCAAAATGCATCTTACCTATCATCAGGGTGGTGCTGCTGCTGGGGGCAGGTTGCTGCCTCAGTCTCCTAGTTGGTGCTGCGATTGGAGGGGGTACTGCTTCCCTGTGCTGCCACTGTCTCCCGGATCATCGTGCCGCTGGCTGAATTGCAGCTTGACGCTACTGCTGCCGGGAGTAACAGCTTCCTGACTGTTGTTGCTGGTGGCTGCCTACTGCTCATTGCCGCCGGAACACTGACCGGCTCGGCAGTGATGCTGGCGGAGGAGTAGTGGCGGTGGGGTGGTGCCTGCTCCCTTCCCTCGAGCATGCCGCAGTGTAAAAAAATAAATAATAGAGAGCATACCAGGGTGAGAGTCTGTATGGATCACAGTGATTACACGGGGCACAGCATAAGGACACCTTGCTGTGAGGGGCTCTGCCCACACAGATTGCTGCACCCTCTCTGATGTCAGCCGCTGCCCTCTCGTTCTCTGGGCGGCCAGTTCCAGTGTGAGGTAGGAGAGGAAGAGAACACACAGGTGTTAGGCGCCGTGGTCCGCGATGTCCTCGCGGCCCGGCGCCTAGCAACTAGGGACTCCGAGCGTGCTAGCCGCCGGCTCCCTAGCAACGCTAGGACGCCGGGCGCGCTGAGCCGCCTGGACCCTAGCAACGGGGACGCCACGGACGGACTGCGCTCCCCTTGCAGGGTCAATCAAGTGAACTACACACACACACTTGTCTTCTGGTCGTGCAGCAAGGCAGCTGCACGGCATTGTGCTAATCAGGCTCTGAACTTCTGATTGAAGGACTCCCTGCTAAATACCTTCTCAGTGCTTCACACAGACGCCGGTAATAGCTTCCTGCATGCTGCTTTGGTTTGCTGACGTCTGTTCCAGTTCTGCTGTGTCCGGTCATTCCTGTCCTCAGAGTTCCTGAATCTTAGTGTTGTCATCTCTTCCCAAGGAGTCTTCCAGTCCTCATTTACCCGCAACAGTCGCTAGAGGATCTCGTGTGGTTTTCGTGAGTGGCGGCTCTGCCACGTGCTGCGGCCTAGGCCGCTTTATTTTGTATTCTGTGTTGGTGCATTTGCGGAGGTTTACGCTCCCACACTCCTCTCCGGAACTCGCCGGTGCCGGGTAGAAGAGTGGACAAGTGGGTATTTTGGTTGTCCTTTTCCCTGGCGGTTTTCCGCACATACTCTAGTTTAAAGTTAGTTTTGAGCCCCTGGCTTTGTTGTTTAGTAGAGGGCCCCTTGTTATCACCCTGTCTCGGATTTCTCTTTGTCTCCCATTAAGACCTGAGGGGGCATCGGAGTTGGGCAGACGTAATCCGCCCTTCAAAGGCGGCTGCCATGGGCCCAAGCAACCATAGTCTCGCAAGAGATTTCTGACAGCACGGGCGAGACAACGGAGATAGGGCGCCAGGGGCTATTCCCGTTCCCACTCCCTTTCCAAGCATTACGTTCCAGTACTCAGGTCCTTGCTATAAGATATCCCCAGACCAGAGTATTGGAATCATAACAGGAGAGCAGCCCTGATTTATAACAGAGGTGGAAGTTCTATAGGCAGCAGAGACGGAGACCAGCCAGCCAGTCTCCCAGTGCCCTGATCACTACACGCCGCCAGCACAGCATTACAGGAGGGTCCTATAGTGCTGCCCTGAGCTAACAGGTGTGTGTACCAGTGTGCTGCGCCCTGGTGTCTCTGAGAGGGGTGAGGTCACCGTGCCGCTTTAGTATATGGCTTTTCCTTAGTACTGTAAGTTACAGCCCTGCACTAGTAGTGGCAACTCTGCCCTATGTGAACCTGTGAGGTTATTTTCCTATTTACAGAATAACCGGGGAGAAGGCGGCCATATTGCGGCTCTCAAGAGAAGGCACTCTAGTACACCCCCTGCTGGCGGCCACTGCGCAGGCGCAACAAATTGAAATGCCCGATCTCTATAATGGGGCATATTTCTCTTAATTAAAAAAAACCTGTAACTTTCTGAAAAACCACAACCCCAAAAGGCACTTCACAGGGACATGCTCTATCTAATAAAACAAACCCCAAGTCATATATATATATATATATATATATAAAATAAGATTTTACTCACCGGTAAATCTATTTCTCGTAGTCCGTAGTGGATGCTGGGACTCCGTAAGGACCATGGGGAATAGCGGCTCCGCAGGAGACTTGGCACAACTAAAGAGAGCTTTAGGACTACCTGGTGTGCACTGGCTCCTCCCCCTATGACCCTCCTCCAGACCTCAGTTAGGATACTGTGCCCGGAAGAGCTGACACTAAGGAAGGATTTTGAATCCCGGGTAAGACTCATACCAACCACACCAATCACACCGTACAACTCGTGATATTATACCCAGTTAACAGTATGACAACAACGGAGCCTCTGCACAGATGGCTCTCAACAATAACCCTTTTGTTAACAATAACTATGTACAAGTACTTGGGATGGGCGCCCAGCATCCACTACGGACTACGAGAAATAGATTTACCGGTGAGTAAAATCTTATTTTCTCTGACGTCCTAAGTGGATGCTGGGACTCCGTAAGGACCATGGGGATTATATCAAAGCTCCCAAACGGGAGGGAGAGTGCGGATGACTCTGCAGCACCGAATGAGCGAACTCTAGGTCCTCCTCAGCCAGGGTGTCAAACTTGTAAAATCTTGCAAATGTGTTTGACCCCGACCAAGTAGCAGCTCGGCAAAGTTGTAAAGCAGAGACCCCTCGGGCAGCCGCCCAAGAAGAGCCCACCTTCCTCGTGGAATGGGCTTTTACTGATCTAGAATGCGGCAGTCCCGCCGCAGAATGACAGTCCTGTACCACAAATCTGAGGTACTCCTGGTGAGGAGAGTAAATGGGGACATGCAGGTAAGCATCCTTGATGTCCAGTGATACCATGTAATCCCCTTCCTCCAGGCTTGAGATAACCGCCCTGAGCGATTCCATCTTGAACTTGAACCGTTTTATATACGTGTTCAAAGATTTAAAATTTAAAATGGGTCTCACCGAACCGTCCGGTTTCGGTACCACAAACATTGTGGAATAGTAACCCCTTCCTTGTTGAAGGAGGGGTACCTTGACTATCACCTGCTGCAAATACAGCTTGTGAATTTGCCTCTATCACAGCCTCCCTGTCCAAGGGAGATGTTGGCAAGGCAGATTTTAGGAAACGGCGAGGGGGAGACGTCTCGAATTCCAGCTTGAATCCCTGAGACACTACTTGTAGAATCCATGGATCCACCTGTGAGCAAGCCCACTGATTGCTGAAGCACTTGAGACGGGCCCCCACCGCACCTGGCTCCACCAGTGGAGCCCCAGCAGCATGCTGTGGACTTAGCGGAAGCGGGGGAGGACTTTTGTTCCTGGGAACTGGCTGTATGTATATATATATATATATATATATGCACACACACTCATGTATATACATGTATACACAAATACACGTATGTACATGTTTATGTATGTATAATACACTGAGTACATTATATTTATGAATTAATTGCTTCCCGATTCTGCAGCAGCATCATCAGCACCATCAGTGTTACTCACAGTCACTTCACACTGACTGCTGCACAACACATCACTTAATTTCCGGGCCGCCCGCCACCTGGTGAAGAGACATGGGAGATGAAGGACCAGCAGTGCCACGTTGAGCGGAAGTATTGTGAATTAGTTACCCACACACTCCTTGTGACACCTGCTCCCCGTCTGCCCTCCCACCCGCCGCCTGCCATCCGGAACCCGCACTGACAAGTAAGTCTCAGCAGAATGTGTCTGCCGGCGGCTCCCAGTCCCCCCTAGAGGAACACTGCCAGTGGTGTGGCAGCCGCGGCACACTAGGACTGAGAGACCGCAGCGGGAGGAAAGCACGGGTGGGCGGGAGGAGAGCATAGGCGGACATCACCACGTCACATTGCAAGGTGACACCAGTCCCCCCAGTGAGGCCGCCGACGAATGCACTCAGCATAGTATTAGCAGCAGGCAGAGGGGGGGCGGGCGCAGCGGTGGTGGGAGGTACGGAAATGAGCTACAGGCTAGGCTCCACCGATCACACACTCAGCAATCACTGTGCCACAGCAAGCGTGGCGTGCAGTGGTGCTGGACATTAGGGAGTGCCTGTGCGCACCAGGCACCCCCTGTACGCACGCCTATGCGCTACCACCCCCCATATGCCACACTACATCACTATGCTATAGCCCTCCCATATGCTGCACTTCATAGTTACACTATACCCCCCATACAACATACTACATCACCACACTACACTACTCACAATAAAATTAAAACATCCCAGTTCCTCATTCTTAATGAGCTCACGTGAGTTCTCTCCCCAACGGAGCTCCAGACCAAGTAACAATGAAGACACCAGCAGCGTGTAGGGGGCAGGCCTGGTCCACTTGTCAGGAGAGAGCAGTCACTGGAGGGTAAGAAGGGGGCGGGGCCTAGTCCTACAGACGGGAGAGAGCACAGACAGGAGAGAGCAAGGTACAGGGGTAGAAGGGGACGGCTGATGTGAAGAAGGGGGCGGGGCCTATTCTTGCATCCTTTCAAAATTCGACTTTTTAAAATTCGACATTTGACAAATTCGACTTTTCTGCAATGGTACAAATGCGGCAATTCAACAAAAGTATATTCAATTGAAGTTTGTAAATTCGACAACAGTGCTTTTAAACAGTAAATTCGTCATTTTCAATCCGCCACACTTTGCAGGCGGAATCTAATAAAAAATAATATTTTTTTGGGGTAATAGCATATCTATTTATATTAGAAGGGATTAGGTACTTGGTTTGTCTTTTTTGGAGGCACAAGTATTATTTATATATTTTTTAAAAGATTATTATTATTATTTTTTTTTTTTAAATGGAATGTGAAAAACCCGGAAAAGAAAAATTGCGTGGGGTCCCCCCTCCAAAGCATAACCAGCCTCTGGCTCTTCGAGCCGGTCCTGGTTCTAAAAATCCGGGGGAAAAACGGACAGGGGATCCCCCGTATTTTTAAAACCAGCTCCGGGCTCTGCGCCTGGTGCTGGTGCAAAAAATACGGGGGACAAAAAGAGTAGGGTCCCCCATTATTTTTACACCAGCATCGGGCTCCACTAGCTGGACAGATAATGCCACAGCCGGGGGTCACTTTTATACAGTGCCCTGCGGCCGTGGCACTAAATATCCAACTAGTCACCCCTGGCCGGGGTACCCTGGGGGAGTGGGGACCCCTTCAATCAAGGGGTCCCCCCCCCAGCCACCCAAGGGCCAGGGGTGAAGCCCGAGGCTGTCCCCCCCATCCAAGGGCTGCGGATGGGAGGCTGATAGCCTTGAGAAAATTGAAAGAATATTGTTTTTTCCAGTAGTACTACAAGTCCCAGCAAGCCTCCCCCGCAATCTGGTACTTTGAGAACCACAAGTACCAGCATGCGGGAGAAAAACGGGCCCGCTGGTACCTGTAGTTCAACTGGGGAAAAAATACCCAAATAAAAACAGGACACAGACACCGTGAAAGTATAACTTTATTTCACACCTGCCGACACACACATACTTACCTATGTTGACACGAAGCAGTCGGTCCTCTTCTCCAAGTAGAATCCACGGGTACCTGAAAATAAAAGATAATTATACTCACCTGATCCAGGTTCCAGATTAACTCCACGTACTTGGCAAAACAACAAACCGAACACCCGGACCAGACGGACTGAAAGGGGTCCCATGTTTACACATGGGACCCCTTTCCACGAATGCAGACATCCGAATCTCGCGGGAATCCGACAGCGGGATGATGACGTTCGGGCGCGCTCGGGTTAGCCGAGCAAGGCGGGAAGGTTCGAACCTGCCTCGGACCCATGTAAAATGGGTGAAGTTCGGGGGGTCCGGATTCCGACGAACCGAACCCACTCATCACTAGTATGTACGTGTGTGTCAGGTGCCGTGCGCGTACGTACGTGTGTGTCAGGTGTCGTGCGTGTACGTGTGTGTGTGTCAGGTGGCGCGTACCTACATGTGTGTTTGTCAGGTGCTGTGCATGTGTGTACGTACACGCGTGTATGTGTCAGGTGTCGCGCGTGTACGTGTGTGTGTGTGTGTGTGTGTGTGTGTGTGCCAGTGTGCCAGGAGCCACGCGTGTACATGCGTGAGGGTGTCAGGAGCCGCGCGTATACGTACATACGTGTAGGTTTCAGGTGCCGCGCGTATACATGCGTGTGTGTGTCAGGAGCCGAGCACGTACGTACATGTGTGTGTGTCAGGAGCAACGCGCGTGTGTGTGTGTCAGGAGCCACACGTGTGCATACGTGTGTGTGTCAGGTGCCACACATGTACGTACGTACGTACGTACGTGTGTGTGTGTGTCAGGTGCCGCGCGTGTACGTGTGTGTGTCAAGTACCGCGTGTGTACGTACGTATGTGTGTGCCTGGAGCCGCGCGTGTACATACATGTGTGTGTGTCTCAGGTGCTGTACGTGTATGTGTGTGTCTCAGGTGCTGCACGCGTATATGTGTGTATTTCAGGTGCTGCATTTGTATGCGTCAGCTGCCACGTGGGTGTCAGGTGTTGAGCGTGTATGTGTTTGTGTCAGCTGTCGCATCTGTATGTGTGTGACTGTCAGGTGCTGCGCGTGTATGTGTGTGTCAGGTGCTGTTCATGTATGTGGGAGTGGCAGGTGCTGCATGTGTATATATGTGTGAGTGGCAGGTGCTGCGTGTGTATACGAGTGTGTGTGAGGTGCTGCGAGTGTATGTGTGTGTTAGGTGCTCTGAGTGTATATGATTGTGTGTCAGGTGCTGTGCGTGTGTGCGTTAAATGCCACATGTATATATGTGTGTCAGGTGCTGCGTGTGTGTGTGTGTGTGTGTGTCAGGTGCTGCATGTTTGTATGTGTGTGTGTGTGTGTCAGGCGCTGCATGTCTGTGTGTGTGTGTGTGTGTGTGTCAGGTGCTGCATGTCTGTATATGTGTGTGGGTGTGTCCGGTGATGCATGTCTGTGTGTGTGGGTGTGTCAGGTGATGCATGTGTGTGTGTGTGGGTGTGTCAGGTGCTGCATGTCTGTGTGTGTGTGTGGGTGTGTGTGTCTCTCAGGTGCTGCATGTGTGTGTCAGGTGCTGCATGTCTGCGTGTGTGTGTGTCAGGCGCTGTATGTCTGCGTGTGTGTGTCAGGCGCTGCATATCTGTGTCAGGTGCTGTGTGTGTGTGTGTGTGTGTGTGTGCGCGTGTCTGTCAGGTGCTGCGTGTCTGCGTGTGTGTCAGGCGCTGCGTGTCTGCGTGTGTGTCAGGCGCTGCGTGTCTGCGTGTGTGTCAGGCGCTGCGTGTCTGCGTGTGTGTCAGGCGCTGCGTGTGTGTCAGGCGCTGCGTGTGTGTCAGGTGCTGCGTGTCTGCGTGTGTGTCAGGCGCTGCGTGTGTGTCAGGCGCTGCGTGTCTGTGTGTGTGTCAGGCGCTGCGTGTCTGCGTGTGTGTCAGGCGCTGCGTGTGTGTCAGGCTCTGCGTGTGTGTCAGGCGCTGCGTGTGTGTCAGGCGCTGCGTGTCTGCGTGTGTGTCAGGCGCTGCGCGTCTGCGTGTGTGTCAGGCGCTGCGTGTCTGCGTGTGTGTCAGGCGCTGCGTGTCTGCGTGTGTGTCAGGCGCTGCGTGTCTGCGTGTTTGTGTGTCAGGTGCTGCGTGTGTGTGTCAGGTGCTGCGTGTGTGTGTCAGATGCTGCGTGTCTGCGTGTGTGTCAGGTGCTGCGTGTGAGTATGTCAGGTGCTGCGTGTGTCAGGAGCATGTGAGTGTCAGGTGCGTGTGTGTGTCAGGCGCTGCGTGTGTCAGGCGCTGCCTGTGCGTGTGCGTGTGTGTCAGGCGCTGCGTGTGCGTCAGGCGCTGCGTGTCTGTGTGTGTCAGGCGCTGCGTGTCTGTGTGTGTCAGGCGCTGCGTGTCTGTGTGTGTCAGGCGCTGCGTGTGTGCCAGGCGCTGCCTGTGCGTGTGTGCCAGGCGCTTCCTGTGCGTGTGTGCCAGGCACTGCCTGTGCGTGTGTGCCAGGCGCTGCCTGTGCGTGTGTGCCAGGCGCTGCCTGTGCGTGTGTGCCAGGCGCCGCGTGTCTGTCAAGTGCCGCCTGTGCGTCAGGCGCCGCCTGTGCGTCAGGCGCCGCGTGTGAGTGTGTGCGTGTGTGTCAGGTCAGTGTGAGTGTCAGGTGCTGCGTCTGTGTGTGCGTGTGTCAGGTGCTGCGTGTGTGTCAGGTGCTGCGTGTGAGTGTATGCGCGTGTGTCAGGTCCGTGTTAGTGTCAGGTGCTGTGTGTGTGTGTGTCAGGTGCTGTGTGTGTGTGTGTGTGTGTCAGGTGCTGTGTGTGTGCGTGTGTGTCAGGCGCTGCATATGCGTATGCGTGTCAGGCGTTGCATGTCTGTGTGTGTCAGGCGCTGCGTGTCTGGGGGGGGGGGTGGCCGGACACACAGCAGAGAGGGGGGGGGTGGCTGGACACACAGCAGAGAGGGGAGGGTGACCGGACACACGGCAGGGAGGGGAGGGGGTAGGGGGTAACCGAACACAGCAGGAAGAGGGGGGAGTTGCCGAACACACAGCAGGGGAGGGGAGGGGATGGTGGCCAGACAAACAGCAGGGGAGGGGAGGCTGGGGGGGGGTAGCCTGGACACACAGCAGGTGAGGGGGGGGGGTGGCTGGACACACAGCAGGGAGGGGGGGTAGGCAGGACACACAGCAGGGGAGGGGAGGGTGGCCGGACAAACAGCAGGGAGGGGGGTAGGCCGGACACACAGCAGGGGAGGGTGGGTGGCTGGACACACAGCAGGTGAGGGGGGGGCTGGACACACAGCAGGTGAGGGGGGGGCTGGACACACAGCAGGTGAGGGGGGGGGGCTGGACACACAGCAGGTGAGGGGGGGGGGGCTGGACACACAGCAGGTGAGGGGGGGGGGCTGGACACACAGCAGGTGAGGGGGGGCTGGACACACAGCAGGTGAGGGGGGGGCTGGACACACAGCAGGTGAGGGGGGGGGCTGGACACAGCAGGTGAGGGGGGGGGCTGGACACACAGCAGGTGAGGGGGGGGGCTGGACACACAGCAGGTGAGGGGGGGGGCTGGACACACAGCAGGTGAGGGGGGGGCTGGACACACAGCAGGTGAGGGGGGGCTGGACACGCAGCAGGTAAGGGGGGGGGGGCTGGACACGCAGCAGGGGGGGGGGGTAGGCCGGACACACAGCAGGGGAGGGGAGGGTGGCCGGACACACAGCAGGGGAGGGGAGGGTGGCCGGACACACAGCAGGGGAGGGGAGGGTGGCCGGACACACAGCAGGGGAGGGGAGGGTGGCCGGACACACAGCAGGGGAGGGGAGGGTGGCCGGACAAACAGCAGGGAGGGGGGGGGGTAGGCCGGACACACAGCAGGGGAGGAGGGGGGGCTGGACACACAGCAGGGGAGGAGGGGGGGGCTGGACACACAGCAGGTGAGGGGGGGGGGCTGGACACACAGCAGGTGAAGGGGGGGTAGGCCGGACACACAGCAGGGAGGGGGGTGGGGGGGTAGGCCGCCGGACACACAGCAGGGGAGGGGAGGGTGGCCGGACAAACAGCAGGGAGGGGGGGGTAGGCCGGACACACAGCAGGTGAGGGGGGGGGGGGGGCTGGACACACAGCAGGTGAGGGGGGGGGTCTGGACACACAGCAGGGAGGGGGGGGTAGGCCGGACAAACAGCAGGGAGGGGGGGGTAGGCCGGACACACAGCAGGGAGGGGGGGGGCTGGACACACAGCAGGGAGGGGGGGGTAGGCCGGACAAACAGCAGGGAGGGGGGGGGTAGGCCAGACACACAGCAGGTGAGGGGGGGGTGGCTGGACACACAGCAGGGAGGGGGGGGGGGCAGGCCGGACACACAGCAGGTGAGGGGGGGGGTAGGCCGGACACACAGCAGGTGAGGGGGGGGGGTGGCTGGACACACAGCAGGGAGGGAAGGGGGTAGGGGGGTGGCCTTATTATAATAACCGTGTGGGGGAGGAGTCTGCGGCGGTGGGTGAATGAGATGTGGGGGCAGGCTGCTAACGGTGCAGGGGAGGAGGGGAAGGGAGCCGGATGGATCTGAATGTGAGCCGCACGTAAGGGACCATACTGATCCTCCCCACCTCAGCCCGCTGGTGCTGCTGCTGCTGCCGCCTGACTTCTTCCGTGCAGCACAGCTGTCTTCTCCGGCTGCCGCTCCCGCTTCAGGTGTGGAGGTACCACACCGCTCAGTAGGCAAGCGCTGTCAGTCAGGAGTCAGCGCTGCACCGGATGTCTCCTCTGGATGTCCTCTGACTTTCTCCTGCGGCGCAACTCCAGCTATTCCTCCCGCTGCGGCTCCCACTTCGGGTAAGGGGACCATATTGCTCAGTAGTTAGCACTTTCGGTAAGCCTGCGGCTGCTATGCCGCTACCCCTCTCCTCCACAGTCCTAATGGGTCGCTGCAGTCTGTAAGGGACCGCAGGTGCACACACCCAGGAACCGCTGGCTCTCCTCCCGCCGCCAGCAGCTACTTTCTCTGACGTCCTAAGTGGATGCTGGGGACTCCGTCAGGACCATGGGGATTAGCGGCTCCGCAGGAGACAGGGCACAAAACTAAAGCTTTAGGATCAGGTGGTGTGTACTGGCTCCTCCCCCTATGACCCTCCTCCAAGCCTCAGTTAGGTTTTTGTGCCCGTCCGAGCAGGGTGCAATCTAGGTGGCTCTCTTAAGGAGCTGCTTAGAAAAAGTTTTTAGGTTTCTTATTTTCAGTGAGTCCTGCTGGCAACAGGCTCACTGCATCGAGGGACTTAGGGGAGAGAAGTTCAACTCACCTGCGTGCAGGATGGATTGGCTTCTTAGGCTACTGGACACCATTAGCTCCAGAGGGAGTCGGAACACAGGTCTCACCCTGGGGTTCGTCCCGGAGCCGCGCCGCCGACCCCCCTTGCAGATGCTGAAGATTGAAGGTCCAGAAACCGGCGGCAGAAGGCTTTTCAGTCTTCATGAAGGTAGCGCACAGCACTGCAGCTGTGCGCCATTGTTGTCACACACTTCACACCAACGGTCACGGAGGGTGCAGGGCGTTGCTGGGGGCGCCCTGGGCAGCAATGTATAATACCTTATTCTGGCTAAAAATACATCACATATAGCCCCTGGAGGCTATATGGATGTATTTAACCCCTGCCAGGTCTCAGAAAAACGGGAGAAGAAGCCCGCCGAAAAGGGGGCGGGGCCTATTCTCCTCAGCACACAGCGCCATTTTCCCTCACAGAAATGCTGGTGGGAAGGCTCCCAGGCTCTCCCCTGCACTGCACTACAGAAACAGGGTTAAAACAGAGAGGGGGGGCACTTATTTGGCGATATGTATATATATATATTAAAATGCTATAAGGGAAAAACACTTATATAAAGGTTGTCCCTGTATAATATAGCGTTTTTGGTGTGTGCTGGCAAACTCTCCCTCTGTCTCCCCAAAGGGCTAGTGGGGTCCTGTCCTCTATCAGAGCATTCCCTGTGTGTGTGCTGTGTGTCGGTACTTGTGTGTCGACATGTATGAGGACGATGTTGGTGAGGAGGCGGAGCAATTGCCGGTAATGGTGATGTCACTCTCTAGGGAGTCGACACCGGAATGGATGGCTTAATTAAGGAATTACGTGATAATGTCAACACGCTGCAAGGTCGGTTGACGACATGAGACGGCCGGCAAACCAATTAGTACCTGTCCAGGCGTCTAAAACACCGTCAGGGGCGTTAAAACATCCTTTTTACCTCAGTCGGTCGACACAGACACGGACACTGACTGCAGTGTCGACGGTGAAGAAACAAACGTATTTTCCTTTAGGGCCACACGTTACTTGTTAAGGGCAATGAAGGAGATGTTACATATTTCTGATACTACAAGTACCACAAAAAAGGGTATTATGTGGAGTGTGAAAAAACTACATGTGGTTTTTCCTGAATCAGATAAATTAAATGAAGTGTGTGATGATGCGTGGGTTTCCCCCGATAGAAAATTATTGGCGCGTTGGGAAACACACCTTAGGGTGGATAAGGCGCTCACACGCTTATAAAAACAAGTGGCGTTACCGTCTCCAGATACGGACGCCCTCAAGGAGCCAACTGATAGGAGGTTGGAAAATATCCTAAAAAGTATATACACACATACTGGTGTTATACTGCGACCAGCGATCGCCTCAGCCTGGATGGGCAGCGCTGGGGTGGCTTGGTCGGATTCCCTGACTGGAAATATTTATACCCTTGACAGGGACAGTATTTTATTGACTATAGAGCATTTAAAAGATGCATTTCTATATATGCGAAACTCTGGCATCAAGAGTAAGTGCGATGTCCATATCTGCCAGATGATGTTTATGGACACGACAGTGGTCAGGTGATGCAGATTCCAAACGGCACATGGAAGTATTGCCGTATAAAGGGGAGGAGTTATTTGGGGTCGGTCCATCGGACCTGGTGGCCACGGCAACAGCTAGAAAATCCACCTTTTTTACCCCAAGTCACATCTCAGCAGAAAAAGACATAGTCTTTTCAGCCTCAGTCCTTTCGTCCCCATAATATCTGCCCAGGGATAGAGGTAAGGGAAGAAGACTGCAGCAGGCAGCCCATTCCCAGGAACAGAAGCCTTCCACCGCTTCTGCCAAGTCCTCAGCATGACGCTGGGGCCGTACAAACAGGTGCGGTGGGGGGTCGTCTCAAGAGTTTCAGCACGCAGTGGGCTCACTCGCAAGTGGACCCCTGGATCCTACAAGTAGTATCCCAGGGGTACAGATTGGAAATTCGAGACGTCTCCCCCTCGCAGGTTCCTGAAGTTTGCTTTACCAACGTCTACCTCCGACAGGGAGGCAGTATTGGAAACAATTCACAAGCTGTATTCCCAGCAGGTGATAATCAAAGTACCCCTCCTACAACAAGTAAAGGGGTATTATTCCACACTATATTGTGGTACTGAAGCCAGACGGCTCGGTGAGACCTATTCTAAATGGAGTCACTCAGAGCAGTGATAGCGAACCAGGAAGAAGGGGACTATATGGTGTCCCTGGACATCAAGGATGCTTACCTCCATGTCCAAATTTGCCCTTCTCACAAAGGGTACCTCAGGTTCGTGGTACAAAACTGTCACTATCAGTTTCAGACGCTGCCGTTTGGATTGTATACGGCACCCCGGGTCTTTACCAAGGTAATGGCCGAAATGATGATTCTTCTTCAAAGAAAAGGCGTCTTAATTATCCCTTACTTGGACGATCTCCTGATAAGGGCAAGGTCCAGAGAACAGTTGGAGGTCTGAGTAGCACTATCTCAAGTAGTTCTACGACAGCACGGGTGGATTCTAAATATTCCAAAATCGCAGCTGTCTCCGACGACACGTCTGCTGTCCCTAGGGATGATTCTGGACACAGTCCAGAAAAAGGTGTTTCTCCCGGAGGAGAAAGCCAGGGAGTTATCCGAGCTAGTCAGGATCCTCCAAAAAACCAGGAAAAGTGTCAGTGCATCATTGCACAAGGGTCCTGGGAAAAATGGTGGCTTCTTACGAAGCGATTCCATTCGGCAGATTTCACGCAAGAACTTTTCAGTGGGATCTGCTGGACAAATGGTCCGGATCGCATCTTCAGATGCATCAGCGGATAACCCTGTCTCCAAGGACAAGGGTGTCTCTCCTGTGGTGGCTGCAGAGTGCTCATCTACTAAAGGGCCACAGTTATGCATTCAGGACTGGGTCCTGGTGACCACGGATTCCAGCTTGAAAGGCTGGGGAGCAGTCACACAGGGAAAAAAATTTCCAGGGAGTGTGATCAAGTCTGGGGACTTCTCTCCGCATAAATAAACTGGAGCTAAGAGCAATTTACAATGCTCTAAGCTTAGCAAGACCTCTGCTTCAAGGTCAGCTGGTATTGATCCAGTGGGACAACATCACGGCAGTCGCCCACGTAAACAGACAGGGCGGCACAAGAAGCAGGAGGACAATGGCAGAAACTGCAAGGATTCTTCGCTGGGCGGAAAATCATGTGATAGCACTGTCAGCAGTTTTCATTCCGGGAGTGGACAACTGGGAAGCAGACTTCCTCAGCACGACCTCCACCCGGGAGAGTGGGGACTTCATCGAGAAGTTTTTTCCACATGATTGTGCACCGTTGGGAAAGACCAAAGGTGGACATGATGGCGTCCCGCCTGAACAAAAAACTGGACAGGTATTGCGCCAGGTCAAGAGACCCTCAGGCAATAGCTGTGGATGTTCTGGTAACACCAGGGGTGTACCAGTCGGTGTATGTGTTCCCTCCTCTGCTTCTCATACCAAAGGTACTGAGAATTATAAGACGTAGAGGAGTAAGAACTATACTCGTGGCTCCGGATGGGCCAAGAAGGACTTGGTACCCGGAACTTCAAGAGATGCTCACAGAGGACTCAGGGCCTCTGCCGATAAGAAGGGACTTGTTTCAGCAAGTACCATGTCTGTTCCAAGACTTACCGCGGCTGCGTTTGACGGCATGGCGGTTGAACGCCGGATCCTAAGGGAAAAAGGCATTCCGGAAGAGGTCATTCCTACCCTGGTCAAAGCCAGGAAGGAGGTGACCGCACAACATTATCACCACATGTGGCGAAAATATGTTGCGTGGTGTGAGGCCAGGAAGGCCCCACGAAGAAATTTCAACTCGGTCGATTCCTGCATTTCCTGCAAACAGGAGTGTCTATGGGCCTCAAATTGGGGTCCATTAAGGTTCAAATTTCGGCCCTGTCGATTTTCTTCCAGAAAGAATTGGCTTCAGTTCCTGAAGTCCAGAAATTTGACAAGGGAGTACTGCATATACAACCCCCTTTTGTGCCTCCAGTGGCACTGTGGGATCTCAACGTAGTCCTGGGATTCCTCAAATCACGTTGGTTTAAACCGCTCAAATCTGTGGATTTGAAATATCTCACATGGAAAGTGACCATGATGTTGGCCCTGGCCTCGGCCAGGCGAGTGTCAGAATTGGCGGCTTTGTCTCACAAAAGCCCATATCTGATTGTCCATTCGGACAGGGCAGAGCTGCGGACTCGTCCCCAGTTTCTCCCTAAGTTGGTGTCAGCGTTTCATCTGAACCAGCTTATTGTGGTACCTGCGGCTACTAGAGACTTGGAGGACTCCAAGTTGCTAGATGTTGTCAGGGCCCTGAAAATATAGATTTCCAGGACGGCTGGAGTCAGGAAAACTGACTTGCTGTTATCCTGTATGCACCCAAAAAAACTGGGTGCTCTTGCTTCTAAGCAGAAGATTGCTAGTTGAATGTGTAGTACAATTCAGCTTGCACATTCTGTGGCAGGACTGCCACAGCCAAAATATATAAATGCCCATTCCACAAGGAAGGGGGCTCATCTTGGGCGACTGCCCGAGGGGTCTCGGCTTTACAACTTTGCCGAGCTGCTACTTGGTCAGGGGCACACCCTGGCTGAGGAGGACCTGGAGTTCTCTCACTCGGTGCTGCAGAGTCATCCGCACTCTCCCGCCCGTTTGGGAGCTTTGGTATAATCCCCATGGTCCTGACGGAGTCCCCAGCATCCACTTAGGACGTCAGAGAAAATAAGATTTTACTTACCGATAAATCTATTTCTCGTAGTCCGTAGTGGATGCTGGGCGCCCATCCCAAGTGCGGATTGTCTGCAATACTTGTACATAGTTATTGTTACAAAAAAATCGGGTTGTTATTGTTGTGAGCCGTCTGTTCAGAGGCTCCTACGTTTGTCATACTGTTAACTGGGTTTAGATCACAAGTTATACGGTGTGATTGGTGTGGCTGGTATGAGTCTTACCCGGGATTCAATATCCTTCCTTATTGTGTACGCTCGTCCGGGCACAGTATCCTAACTGAGGCTTGGAGGAGGGTCATAGGGGGAGGAGCCAGTACACACCACCTGATCCTAAAGCTTTAGTTTTGTGCCCTGTCTCCTGCGGAGCCGCTAATCCCCATGGTCCTGACGGAGTCCCCAGCATCCACTACGGACTACGAGAAATAGATTTATCGGTAAGTAAAATCTTATTTTTATAACCTCAGCCTGCACGAGACCCCTTCCCTCACTCACTCTCGCTCTCCTGGCGGCCACTGCGCAGCCGCAACAAATTGAAAAGCCCTATCTCTATAATGGGGCATATTTCTCTTAATTAAAAAAACCCTATAACTTTCTGAAAAACCACAACCCCAAAAGGCACTACACTGGGGCATACTCTATCTAGTAATACAAACCCCAAGTCTTAATTCGTCCTCTATCCGGAGTTATGCCTTCCCAAAAAATATCTAATTCACTCTATAGGAAAACGGTGTCAAAAAGCCACAAAGGAAGTCACAGAAAAAAACTGACAGTTGGAACTTTAGGTTACTCCCAATTCCTCATTTTTTATTATTTTGCCCTGAAATTTGGCATGCAGCACCGGGTGACGATTCTACACGCCCATGCCAAATTTCAGCTCAGTACGTCCAATCAGTTTTGAGGTGTAGCCCCTCAAACACCATGCCCCCATCTCAGAAGTTCCCTATGGGAGAATTCCGTTTGTTCGATTCAGCCTTAATATAAGGGCACGACCGTGCCCTTATAATATCTATCTATCTATCTATCTATCTATCTATCTATCTATCTATCGTATGTGTGTGTATATATACATCTATACATACATGCGCTAACACCTGGACATACACTGATGTACCCACACCTAATATCCATACATACACGCCCTGACACCTGGACATACACCAACATTCCCACACCTGCATCTATACATACACATGCTGACACCTGGACATACACCAACATACAAGCACCTGCATCTATATATACACGCGCTGACAAATGGACATACACCGACGTACCCACACTTGCATCTATACATACATGCACTGACATCTGGACATACAAGCACCTGCATCTATACATACACGCGCTGACACCTGAACCTACACTGACCTTCCCACACCTGCATCTATACATACACATTCTGACACCTGGACATACACAGACGTACCCACACCTGCATCTATACATAAACGCGTTGACACCTGGACGTACACTGACGTACACACACCTACATCTATATATGCATGGATGCAAATGTGGGTACGTCTGTATACGTCCAGGTGTTAGCATGTGTATGTATAGATGTTAGGTGTGGGTACATCAGTGCATGTCCAGGTGTCAGCACATGTATGTATAGATTCACATGTGGGTAAGCCGGTGTACGTCCACGTGTCAGCATGTGTAGATATAGATGCAGGTGTGGGTACGTTGGTGTACGTTTAGGGGTCAGCGTGTTAATGTATAGATGTTGGTGTGTGTATGTCAGTGTACGTACAGATATAGGTGTGTGTGTGTGTGTGTGTGTGTGTGTGTATGTATGTATGTATGTATGTATGTATATGTATAGAGGAAGGTGTGATACATACATATAACACATACATGATAGATACATACATATATCACACACACGATAGATAGATAGATAGATAGAACACATACATACAAGATAGATACATACATACATACATGATAGATACATATATATACACACACATACGATAGATAGATAGATAGATAGATACATACATATATATACACACACATACGATAGATAGATAGATAGATACATATATATATATCTATCTATCTATCACAAACATATATGATTCATACATATATCACACACACATACATGATACATACATGAGAAAGACCTGGGATGGTGATGAGGCCAGGGCCCCCTGCTGATGTTGCGTTGAGGAAGGCAGTGTTCCAGGGCGGATGCCAGTCGGGGAGAGCGCCGCGCAGCCCGGGAAAAATACTGCTGAGGAGCTACATCTGGAGGGAGAGTGCCACATGCCCCATCCTGCGCGGCAGACTCTGCAGGCCTGCACATGGGAAGGGAGGTCTCTGGCCACACGTACTCACCCTTCTGCTGAAGCCCCGCTGCTGTCCCCATCAGCGCTCTCCAGCGGGGAGCGGGGCCAGGATGAACCTCAACCTGTGAGAACTATCTTCATGATCAAGAGATCTCATATGCAAGATAAGTATGTGTTGGGATAGGGCTGGGGAGGGTGGCTGCTCGGGCACACCCCCGTCAAGTTAAGGAGATTTAACTGAGGAAGCACAAGGGAACTCTCGTCTGTTTCGTCTGGGGACAACAACTGCAGGGAGACCACATCTTTTCAGATGAACATGGGAGGGCGGAAGGCTGCTTAATACTGAAGCACCCTCAGACATTAAACCATATGCAACAACTATTGCAAGCATTCCTGGGGGAAGGTCTGCAGCAGACGGATTTGCATACGGTGATGTCATCCAAGCAGTGGGCCAAAGTTGGCTGGAACCCTCATCTGTATATGAAAAGAGAAAAGGGGCATGCAGGGCATGGCGGCCTTTTGCGGCGCTTGTATAACCCCAAGTTTGCATTAAACACCCCCACCCTCCTTCGGTGTGGGGCTCATGTTGGCCATGCCCAAGCCCCTGAAGCATTCAAGCTGATTTCTTGCAGCAGCTGGGCACTGTAACAGCTTCAGAGCTGCTCTACAAGACAAGTAAAAGGGTGTGGGCCCTGCAGCACCACCTATAGTTTGCATACACACATATATAGGACAGCATCTCTTATATGCCCCAGGGTCAATAAAATAGTATCCTTGTCTAGGCTATCCATCCCCTCAGATAAGGTATTTGTCCATGCCGCTACAGCACTACACACCCAGGCCGACGCAATTGCCGGTCTGAGTAAGGTACCTGAATGTGTATAAATGTACTTCAGGGTAATCTCCTGTTTGCGGTCAGCACACTCTTTGAGGGTAGCCGTATCCTGGGACGGGAGGGCTACCTTCTTGGATAAGCGTGTTAATGCTTTGTCCACCCTAGGGGAGGATTCCCATCGTAACCTATCCGTTGATGGGAAAGGATACGCCATAAGAATCCTTTTGGAAATCTGCAGTCTTTTATCTGGAGATTCCCAAGCTTTTTCACATAACTCGTTCAGCTCGTGTGAGGGGGGAAAGGTTACCTCAGGCTTCTTTCCCTTGTACATATGTACCCTCTTGTCAGCGACAGGGGGTTCCTCTGTGATGTGCAAAACATCTTTTATTGCCATAATCATAAATCGAATGGATTTTGCCAATTTTGGCTGTAACTTTGCATCATCGTAATCGACACTGGAGTCAGAATCCGTGTCGGTATCTGTGTCAACAATCTGGGATAGTGGGCGCTTATGAGACCCTGACAGGCCCTGCAACATAGGATCAGGCATGGGTTGAAACCCTGACTGTCCCAAAGCTTCTGCCTTGTCTAATCTTTTGTGCAATGAGTTTACACTAGCATTTAAAACATTCCACATATCCATCCAATCAGCTGTCGGCGGAGACACCACATTCATTTGCTCCCGCTCCTCTCTAATATAGCCTTCTTCCTCAGACATGTCGACACACGTGTACCGACACACTTCACACACAGGGAATGATTTTTCTGAAGACAGTTTCCCCACAAGGCCCTTTGGAGAGACAGAGAGAGAGTATGCCAGCACACCCCCCAGCGCTATATAACCCAGGAATAAAACAGTAACTTAATGTTTGCCCAGTAGTGCTGCTGTATGTAATTTGCGAATTATGTGCTCCCCCCCCCCTTCCCCTCTTTTCAACCCTCTTGTCTAACGTGGTATAAGCAGGGTAGAGTCCGGGGAGCTTCCTCTCAGCGGTGCTGTGGAGAAAAAATGGCACTGGTGAGTGCTGAGGGAGAAGCCCCGCCCCCTCGGAGGCGGGCTTCTGTCCCGCTTAAACTGTAAAATTGGTGGGGGCTTATACATATATAAAGTGCCCAGCTGTATATATGTTATATTTTTGCGAAAGAGGTTTATATTGCTGCCCAGGGCGACCCCCCTGCGCCCTGCACCCTTACAGTGACCGGAGTATGTGAGGTGTATGGGAGCAAAGGCGCACAGCTGCAGTGCTGTGCGTTACCTCAGTGAAGATCATGAAGTCTTCTGCCGCCTCTGAAGTCTTCTTTTCTTCTCATACTCACCCGGCTTCTATCTTCCGGCTCTGCGAGGGGGACGGCGGCGCGGCTCTGGGACGGACGGCGAGGGTGAGATCCTGCGTACCAATCCCACTGGAGCTAATGGTGTCCAGTAGCCTAAGAAGCAGGACCTTGCAACTCAGAGAGTAGGGCTGCTTCTCTCCCCTCAGTCCCTCGATGAGGGAGTCTGTTGCCAGCAGTGCTCCCTGAAAATTAAAAACCTAACAAAATACTTTCTGTCAGAAAGCTCAGGAGAGCTCCTGAAAAGCACCCAGTCTCCACTGGGTACAGTATCAAACTGAGGTCTGGAGGAGGGGCATAGAGGGAGGAGCCAGTGCACACCCAGAACTAAAGTCTTTCTTAAAGTGCCCATGTCTCCTGCGGAGCCCGTCTATCCCCATGGTCCTTACGGAGTCCCCAGCATCCTCTAGGACGTTAAAGAAAATAGGATTTTAATACCTACCGGTAAATCCTTTTCTCTTAGTCCGTAGAGGATGCTGGGCACCCGTCCCAGTGCGTACTGTGTCTGCAGTTATTAAATGGCCCTTAACTCCAGAACATTTATGTGGAGATGAAAACATCCAAGGAAGACTTGACCATCTTCCTTGGATGTTTTCCCCCTGTGTGACTGCTCTCCAGCCTCAGAGGGTTGCATCCGTGGTCCCTAGGATCCCGTCCTGGATCCCGAACCATCGCCCCTCTAGGTGGTGAGAACTGTGCAGCCACCAATGGAGTGAGATTCTGGTCTTGGAAGACAGGATTATCCTCCGGTGCATGTGTAGGTGGGATCCGGACCACTTGTCCAACAGGTCCCACTGGAACACTCTGGCATGGAACCTGCCAAACTGAATGGCCTCGTAGGCCGCAACCATCTTCCCCAGCAACTGAATGCATTGATGGATTAACACTCTTGCTGGTTTCAGAATTTGTTTGACCAGACTCTGGATCTCCAGAGCCTTTCCACTAGAAGAAAACCTCTTCTGTGTCCAGTATCACTCCCAAAAACAACAACCGCGTCATTGGGACCAACTGCGATTTTGGCAAGTTTAGGAGCCAACCATGTTGTTGAAGAACTGTCAGGGAGAGTAGATGTTTTGCACCAACTGGTCCCAGGATCTCGCCTTTATCAGGAGATCATCCAAGTACGGGATAATTGTGACTCCTTGCTTGCGAAGGAGAACCATCATTTCCGCCATCACCCTGGTGAAAATCCTCGGAGCCGTGGACAGACCAAACGGCAACGTCTGAAATTGGTAATGACAATCCTGAATTGCAAACCTCAGGTAGCTTGATGCAGTGGCTAAATGGGAACATATAAGTAGGCATCCTTTATGTCTACCAAAACCATGAAATCTCCTTTATCCCCCGGACTGGAGATCACTACCCTGAGAGATTCCATCTTGAAATTGAATTTCTTTAGGTAGAAATTAAGGGATTTCAGATTGGTCTGACTGAGCCGTCCGGCTTCGGGACCACGAAGAGGCTTGAATAAAAGCCTTCTCCCTGCTGACTAAGGCTGATTTGAACAATCTGTGAGGGGGAACGTCTTGAAACCCCAGTTTGTACCTTTGGGACACTATTTGTAAAGCCCACGAGTCCAGGTCCGAATGAATCCAGAACTGACTGAAGAGTTTTAGACGTGCCCCCCACTGGTGCGGGCTCCTGCAAGAGAGCCCCAGCGTCATGCAGTGGATTTGGCAAAAGCAGAGGACGATCTCTGCTCCTGCGATCTTGAAGAGGCTACAGACCTCTTCCCTCTTTTCCTTCCTCTACCTGCAAAGAAAGGGGAATCTTAACTTCTTGCATATCTATTGGGCCGAAATGACTGCGTCAGATAATGATGCGTCTTCATCCGTTGAGAGGGAACATAGGGCAAGAAGGATGACTTACCTGCGGGAGCTGCCGAGATCAAATTAACTAGGCCGTCGCCAAACAAGGCTTCACCTTGTCAAAGTCAGAAAAATATCTCTATACACGCTGCCATATTTGCGCCTCACGCTGGTCCGCGCTGCGCATGCGTGCGCTTTCCCGTGATAGCGCATACCCGCTGATGCGTGCACCCGCTCGCATCAGTATGCGTATTTACGGTAAAGAGTATGTAGTCGTAGCGTGCGACCCAATCGTTACATATTTCCACAATTAACGTAGTTTATAGATCATGGTCCCTTTGATAGATTCTGAAAGTTTGGTTAATATAGAATGTCCCTGAACGGAGGGATCCCTCTTTGTATTGTAGGAAGGGTCTAACAGGAGTCATACAGCAGTGTTTGGTACCCATCGGAAGAGTATTTAAATAGCAATATTCCGGTGTTGGTTTGGAGCGTATTAATCGCTCGTGCGAATAGTTATGGACATAAGGAGTTTATGTCCATTACTATTATTTACTCTTACTCAGGTATGCGGCGGGAAACCCAGTGTCCCACCCACCTGAGCTGTTTGAAATCGTCACAGCCCACCTGTATGAATCAACCTATGACCTCTTGTTATAATGCGAAGCCGAATTCCTGTGTCCAATGGACGATCAGATTGTAGGGACCATTAGATTGCATTGTGTGTGGAGCATAAAAGACGGGCCTGTGGCATCCAGCTTTCACTTCTCATCAAACGGTTCTCATTGCTGATAATCGGGAAGCTGGATGTCCAGAAGCGCTTGCGATCGTTACCCTTGTGCGTAAGTTTTTCTCCGTGATCATATTGTCTTACTGTGAGCCATTTCTCTCATCTCTCTCTCTCTCTCTCTACTCTTTCTCTCGTATTTTCCCTTGATTAGATTGTATTGTATTGTATTGTATTAATAGTGTAGTTATTTGGTTAGGAAGTCTCTGTTATATTGTAGTGTATCATTTGTACTGTGATTCCTTTTTTTCAAGCATATTAGTTATAATACATTTAATAGGCTTTGGACCCTAAACAAGTATCTGTGTATTGTCTCATAGTGTTAAGTGTTCACAGAGCGTCGGTGACGCTCAAGCAGCTTTGTAGTTAATCAGGTTACACCAGGTTGCACTTACACACTGTCTCTACATAAAGGTATACTGTGAATCTCATTGTTAAAGGTATAGATATCAAGGTATAGCGTTGTGAGCGTCTGCGCCGCTGGTGATCTCCTCGTGGTCTCGAGCGTCCGCTACGCCATAGCGAATCATTACGTTTGTCTGTAACCAATAAGCGTGCTTGCCTGTGATCTCTGGGCCGTGAGCGAACGTGACGCTTGAGCGTCTCGATCACGGCTAAGCGATCGATACGCAACTAGCGTACCCTTACGGTACTTCTTACATAGTCAGCGTACAGTGTTCTTAGACCTCATAAAGGGTTATAAGTACGATAAATAGATTCAGCTTTATCAATTGGAGGCTCGTCCTGTCCTTCACATATCTGCACTAGGTAGATCAGCAGACATTATCCCCCAGCAAAGGGTGGGAGGTTGTCTCGCAGTGCTGACGGGATAAGCGTCTGCTTCGCTTAGATAAAGAGTGCTGAAGGAATCCGGGAACCGGAGGTAAGAACAAAACGCTTGTGTCTTTTAAAACTGTTTATTTGTCTTCTGTCTTGCGTACACACGCACGCATACATATATCTGCATTTCTTTTTCATTTTCGTATATCACTATCCTGTTTGCCAATTTTATAGTTGATAGAAAAGTGCTAAAAGAGACTTGCTGTTATTTTATAGTTTAAGAATAGAGGTAATAGTTAAAAGTGTAGAGAAACACACAGGTTTGCCTGGGAGATAAGGCAAAGCCAGTGGGGTACGCGTTAGATGATCAGGGATCGTCTACATTGATAAAAGTATATTGTGTTACGGTGGATCTTTGCATTGCGTACACGTGTCTCTAACAAAGACTAGCGTACGCAATCCAAAGGCCGACGCACGCAGCGTACATTACGCAACGGAGCGTCCGGTTACGCCCACGTAGCTCAAATCACGAAAAGTTGAATTTTAGCGCAAAGCGATAATTAACGCAAAGGCGATAGTTAGCGCTAAGCGGTAAATAGCGAAAAAGGCGATAAATAACGCAAGTCTATTTTTGGAAAATCTGAAATTTAGTTTAACAGATCCTGCTCCTAATTGGTAACACAGCTGGGCTAAAGAAAAATTTCTGCGCAGAAATAGAAATAGAAGCAAAAGTATACATGTGTTGAGTGAGTGTGTTTTTTATCACATAAGAGGTTGAACCAAAAAGAAATCGGGTACTCGTAAGGGACATACGTGTAAGTGACATATACGGTGGCTAGGGAGGCATCCTTGGTTAAACATAATATTTGAGCATTAGAGTATAGCGGACCAGTATAGAACAAGACCAGGAGGTCAGACCAGGAGGTCGTACAGAACAAGACCAGGAGGTCATAACAGACCAGGAGGTCATAAGGAGACAAAGAAGTCCGCTATAAAGGTAAGAGGCACAACCCCGGGGGTTGGTGCAGAACCCATATAGGCCATACAAGCTCTGGCTGAAGGAATTCGCAGCCGAAATTTTCGATTCCATTGATCTCTCAGTACATAACAGGTAGTGCTTATGTACTGAACGATTGTACCGCACGTCATTGTGTGCATTAGTAAACCTGACTAGTATCATTTTGCGTACAAAAGTCATAAACGCTAGTTGTACATTCTGACGTGATTTGTGTAATTTTTTATTTTTGAAGGGAAGTTCGCTGGTCACTCAGGAACTATCTAACAGCCCCACCTTTACTGGAAAGAGTAAGTGTCCTGCGGGTAACCCTCACATGTTCCAGTAAACAGAAGGTTTTTTGGTAGGGCCCTGTATCGAGTACGCCAGCACCATATCGGTGTGATCAGGTCGTATTGGTCGAGGTGGGCGAGTGAGTGGGGTACTCGGTAAACCGCCACCGCCGGCCTATTTTGAATAATTTGGTTTGCTGTAAGGGTTCGCTGAAGACCGTGATATAAAGATCAAAGGAGTAGTAAGCAACACCTGCAGATTATGGGGGCCAGTTGTTCAGGTAGGGGGCGATCAACCTCGGTTCGGGTTGATTCAGAGAACCGACCAGTCGGGTCGGCAAGGTACATCATGTGTGAGAAATACGGAAGTCACACAGAGGTTTTATGTGATGAATGGGAGAGAATGACTGTACAAGACAGGGAGAAATTCCCAAGAATAGGTAGCTTCAGTCCAGAAGTGTTACAAAATTTAAGGAGGAGGATATGTCTCATAAAATCAACAAAGAGACGAATCCAGCATCATGATTATTTACAGTTATGGCAACAGGAAGGTGAGATACAGAGAGGTTTGGCTCTGGCGGCGGGATCTGGGGCAGTCAGGAAACTGATAGCCACAGCCCCGCCTCCACCATACATTGCAGGAGAGAAGTTGATTGCGGAGAAAAACGCACTGGGGTGTAAAACACAAACTCTTAGCAACCCTGTAAATGTTAATGATGTTAACCAAGTAACCCATGCAATTATTAACCCGTGCAAGTTGTACCCTGTTCTGAACTTTCCTCAGGAGTGTGATCAAGAAGACGATTCGGCAACAATTTCAGCGCTCTCTCTAGCGGCCACCATATCAGAAACCACAGTAGGAACTGCACCACTCACGAGATTAGTGAAGGCCCCTAGCGGAGGGATAGGTGAGGTTGTGTCAACGGGTAAGTACGGCACCATGCATTATACCGAAACAATTTCACCACAAGTTGTAGAATCTACACAGAATGAGGTTGTTAGAGTTAACCCTGTTAGAGTAATAGCAGTTCCCAATGGGAAAACAGATGTATCAGGAGCCACTCCCATAAGGAACATTGCCATGTACACACCATTTTCCCGAATGGAATTAAGAACCATAGTGTCCGAATTTCCTGACCCCAGGAAAGACTTAGTTGCTAGCCAAAAATACATCAGGGATCTAGGGAACACTGTAGAGCCCAACAACAAAGATTGGCAGATACTGCTAAGAGCTTGTTTACCTTCAAATGTCGACTCAGTTCAATTCTTGGCTGATTGTGGACTAGATAAAGATGTACCGCTTTCAGATGTGTACAACAAAGATAACGTAAAAAGGATAAATTTACAGCTAAAGGAGTATTTCCCAGCCGTTGTTAAATGGAACAAAATATTCTCCATTAGACAAAAAGAGTCCGAAACGGCAGCAGAATATTTTCACCGGGCACTATTAGAAATGGCAAAATACACTGGTATAGAAGACATTAGGACCAACCCAAACCATCAAGAAGTAGCAGTATCTGTACTGATGGATGGTTTAAAGGAAACATTAAAGGCTAGGGTACAGACCACGCAACCATGTTGGCGAGGTCTGTCAGTGTCCACTTTGAGAGAGGCTGCTATTGATCACGACAGAAACATCACCAGGCACAGAGAATCGCAAAGTGATAAGTTAATGTCAGTAAGTATACAGGCGCTGACCACAAAGCAGCCTGCGTATGTACCATCGAGTCCTGTAAGTAAGTCAACTGAAATAACTTGTTATTCCTGTAACAGACAGGGACACTATGCACGAGACTGTAGAATAAAGAGTGTACAAAGATCTTTTCAACCCCCTAGACAACGACACAACACAAGACATTGGGAGCAGGGTCCACAGAGGCGGAGTTTTGAGCCACATACAGGGGAAACAAAAAGATACCCCCCGAACAGAGATTGGCATGCCTCTGGTAGTTCCCAGCTAACTCCCTCACAAGTAGTTGCTGCCAACGGGATTCAGGGAGGTCAGCATACCCAATAGGGGTGTGGCCATACCTGTAATCTGCAGCCAGTTAAATTGATTGCCAGTCTTGGAAGTGAACCAGAGATTGCAATCAATGTAGCTGGTAAAACTTTAAACTTTCTTGTAGACACAGGGGCGGCCAAGTCAGTGATAAATTCGACAGTGGGCATGAGAACCACTGGTAGGACAATTCCAGCCATGGGAGTAACAGGAGTAGTCCAGCATTACCCTGTTAGCAAACCAGCCGAGATTACAATAGGGCCTTTGCATACCAAGCATTCCTTTTTGCTGGCTGCATCGGCACCAACCAATCTCCTGGGAAGAGACTTACTATGTAAAATGGGGTGCGTCATTTAATGTACTTCTGAAGGTGTATTCTTGGACATACCTGAGAATCACGCTCAAGAAGTACGAGACATGTTAGACTCCCCATCAAAATTAATGTCACATTCCATTATGACAAATAGGAATCCATCCCAAGTAGAAGAGATGACATCTCAAATACCAGAGTCACTTTGGACAAAAGACGGACAGGACACTGGATTAATGGCAAACGTAGCTCCAGTAGTTGTACAAGTAAAAGATGGTAGGATAGCTCCAAAAATCCCACAGTATCCTCTGAAGCCAGAGGTGGAGTTAGGAGTTTTCCCAGTAATAGAGCGCTTGCTACAACAGGGCATTCTGGTAAGAACGTCCAGCACTGCCAATAGTCCCATCTTCCCTGTTAAAAAGAGTGGGGGGAGGGGTTACAGGCTAGTGCAGGATCTAAGGGGGATTAACAAAATAGTTGAGAGTCAGTTCCCCGTAGTACCAAATCCAGCTGTCATCCTAATGCAAATTCCTCCCACTGCCAAATTTTTCACTGTTATTGACCTCTGCTCCGCTTTCTTTTCGGTACCTCTGCACCCTGACAGCCAATATTTGTTTGCATTCACATACAGAGGAGTCCAATACACGTGGACTCGATTACCCCAAGGTTTCATAGATAGTCCAAGTATATTTTCTCAGGCTTTGCATGATTGTTTACAGTCTTTTCAACCAGACAGTGGATCAGTATTGATACAGTATGTGGACGATTTATTACTGTGTTCAGATTCACTGGAAGCATCTCTGAAGGATACGAAACAGCTCCTGTTTCATCTTTCAGACACCGGACACAAGGTGTCCAAAGACAAGTTGCAATTATGCCAAACTAAGGTAAAATATTTGGGACACTGTCTAACACAAGGACTGAGACACCTGACCGCTGATAGAATCCAAGCAATTAGAGACATGACACTGCCACAAACCCAGCAACAGATCAGAACGTTTTTAGGAATGTGTGGGTATTGCCGTAATTGGATCCCAGGGTTTTCCATATTGGCGTTACCTTTGGAGGAAATGGTCTCCTCAAACAAACCTGATAGGATTTCGCATACCGACGAATCCGAAACAGCATTTGAGAGACTCAAACAGTGCCTAACGCAGGCGCCAGCACTAGGTATGCCAGACTATGGGAAACCCTTTGAACTATACGGAACAGAAAGTGCTGGGTGCGCAGCAGGTGTACTAACCCAAAAACACGGTGATGCCAGCAGGCCAGTTGCATACTACAGCGCTCAGCTAGACACGGTAGCGCGATCCCTCCCCACATGCTTGCGAAGCGTTGCTGCAATAGCATTGCTAGTAACAAAAAGCGAAGATGTCGTGCTAGGCCACAACCTCACAATCCATACACCACATGCAGTGTCAGCCTTATTGAATTCTGCCCAAACCAGACACGTCTCATCAGCGAGGTTTACAAGATGGGAATTGGCACTAATGGCCCCAGTAAACATCACCATAAGGAGATGCAGTGCATTAAATCCTGCAACATATCTCCCAGGTGTGCCTGGTCAGGCACAAAGGGTGGAAGGTGAGAGTGATGGGGAAGGAGGATTTAATACAAAGGAAGACACACATGATTGTATGGAATATTTGACCCAAAATTTTACCGCAAGGCCTGACATCAGTGACAATCCACTGGAAGATGCAGAACTCACGTTCTACACGGACGGTAGTTGTCACAGACAGTCAGACTCGGGAGACTTGTGTACTGGATACGCAGTCGTAGATGACCAAGACACCATAGAAGCGGAACCGCTAGGCCCACCTCACTCAGCCCAGGTTGCTGAATTGGTCGCCCTAACCAGAGCATGTGAATTGGCTAAGGGTAAGTCAGCCAATATCTACACCGATTCTAGATACGCATTCGGGGTAGTCCATGATTTCAGAGCCCTATGGCGCCTCAGAAATTTCATGACGGCAGCTGGTACACCGATAGCGCATGCAGCTCACATAAAAAGGCTTCTAACAGCGATACAGGAACCCGACAGAGTGGCTGTTATCAAATGTAAAGCACATACATATAGTCAAGACCCAGTATCACTTGGTAACAGCCGAGCAGACGAAGCTGCTAAGTTAGCAGCTGCTACCCCCATACCGACAGACACCACACAACTGATGGTATTCAATACCATCAACACACAGAAGTTGTGTGAAATGCAAAATTTGTGTTCCACACAGGAAAAGGCAGTCTGGAAGGCAAAGGGATGTGGCCAGGAGTCCTCAGGGCTCTGGACGGATGGACATGGTAAACCAGTGGCCCCCAGGACATATCTTCCATGTCTGGCTGAAGCAGCTCACGGGCTGACTCATCTAGGCAAGGAGGGGATGTGCAAATTGGTAAGAGCATACTGGTGCGCCCCAGGATTCTCCTCTCATGCGAGTAAAAGAGCAATGTCATGCCTTACCTGTCTGAGAAAGAATATTGGAAAGGCAATACCTACAGAACCATCCCATATCCCACCTGCCGGCGGCCCTTTTCAGGTAATACAAATTGACTTCATTCAATTACCCCCATGTCGGAATTTGAAATATGTACTTGTTTGTATAGATGTTTTCTCGAATTGGGTCGAAGCATTTCCAGCGGCTACAAATACCGCTATGTTTACAGCTAAGAAAATTGTGCAGGAATTTGTATGTAGATATGGTATCCCTAGAATAATCGAAAGTGATAGGGGTACCCATTTTACAGGTGATGTCTTTCAAGGAATGTGTAAGTTGATGGGAATTGATAGCAAGCTGCACACTCCGTACCGTCCACAGGCGAGTGCGAAGGTCGAAAGAGTGAACAGCACGATTAAAAATAAATTGAGTAAAGTAATGGCAGAGACAGGATTGACGTGGCCAGAAGCTTTACCCATTGTTTTGTATAGCATCAGAACCACTCCCAGGTCCCCTCTTAATCTGTCCCCCTTTGAAATCTTGTTTGGTCGACAACCGCATGTCATGATTAACCCTCAGGATGATTTGAAATGTAACAATGAAGTAACTGTAAAGTACTTAATTAACATGAGTAAACAGTTGAGGAATCAAAATGAAAATCTGAAGTTGGTGATTCCTGATCTACCTGATAGTAATTGTCATGACATTGAACCTGGGGATTATGTAATGATACGAAATTTTCTACGCTCAGGTTGTCTTATTGATAGATGGGAAGGACCATACCAGGTCTTATTGACTAGCACCACAGCATTGAAGGTTGCTGAGAGAGAGACTTGGGTCCATTCATCCCACTGCAAGAAGGTTGCTGATCCAGAGAAGTCCCGTGATAAGGAACAGACGGTAGAGGTTGTATCACTGGAGTGTCTGTTCCAGGAGGACTGAGGCGGCACCTGAGCCTTGAAGACCGAAAGCAGTTGTCGACTCCCCAATCCCTTTTATTGTTTTTTTTCCACTTCCCATCCCCTCTCCCTTGAAATTTCTTTTTCCCCCTTCTCATTCTTCTCCATTTCCTCCTCAAAGATGGACTTGCCCCAAGAGACTGTGATCCGGATTTTCCTGTTAACCATGATGTTGACTAGTTAATAAGGGTGAATGACCCGCGCTAATAGAGTGTGGAGCTGCTCCTTTAAATAGATAATGACAGTAAAACAAGATTAAAACAGGAGCGCTGGGAAAAGGTAATAAAAAATGAATGAAAAAAAAAAAAAAAAAGGTTGCAAACACCTGTGAAAAAGAGAAAATGGTTATTTTTGTAATGCTTACAGCACTTCTGTGCTCATGTGAAAGTCCTGTGCGTGTGTCTTTTTGTCGACACCGGAGCCGTGATCCGTGCTGCGGCTGCAGTGGGGGAATCCTGACTAACTGTCTCTCCCTTACTCTGCCTACCTGTAGTCACGTCCGTCCATCGGTTCTCACTTGCAGATCGTATTCCGCTGCCCCGTTCCTGATGCCGTCTTCTGCACTGCCGTTTCCACACCCGTGTGGCGCAGGTGGGATGACGTAAGGCTTTCACTTGTTACTCCTCATCAACGCGTTTCGGACTTGCCTGTCCTTAATCATGGATGATGGAAGCACTTCCCAATGTGTCCTTTTTATATACAGCTTTATTAATTGATGTGCTTAATTGGAGAAGGCTTAATTGGTTAAAAACAGCTGATTAAAATTAGCGTGTTCAATGCTTTTTTTTTCCTTTTTTTTCCTATGTTAATCACTGGTGTTTGCAAAAAATAAATTAAAAGAAGTGAATGTGTACATTGTGTTAAAAAGAGATGTTATAAAAATGATGCATATACTATAAAAAGGAATTTAAATCAAAGTCTATATTGAGACCAGTGGGTTCTAAGGTTTGTAAAATAAAAATCCATTTTGCTTCCGTTCTCTTAGTGGAAAAGCTTACACACGCACAGGACTTTCACATGAGCACAGAAGTGCTGTAAACATTACAAAAATAACCATTTTCTCTTTTTCACAGGTGTTTGCAACCCTTTTTTTTTTTTTTCATTCATTTTTTATTACCTTTTCCCAGCGCTCCTGTTTTAATCTTGTTTTAATGATGTTGACTAGAGCAGTCTGTTCCGGCGAAAGTACCATGGAGGTCGAGAGAGGTTCTGGAATGGGTTCCGATTATGATGATGGAGGCGTAGTTTTCCAAGATCAACCTAACCAACAAGCAAAGGCGAGTATCAGAAAGCGATCCGATAGCATTGATCATAGAAGAAATTGTGACGGATTGTTAGCTGAAGAAAACTGTGGCCCTCATTCCGAGTTGTTCGCTCGTTCTTTTTCATCGCATCGCAGTGAAAATCCGCTTAGTACGCATGCGCAAAGTTCGCACTGCGACTGCGCCAAGTAACTTTACTATGAAGAAAGTATTTTTACTCACGGCTTTTTCTTCGCTCCGGCGATCGTAATGTGATTGACAGGAAATGGGTGTTACTGGGCGGAAACACGGCGTTTCAGGGGCGTGTGGCTGAAAACGCTACCGTTTCCGGAAAAAACGCAGGAGTGGCCGGAGAAACGGTGGGAGTGCCTGGGCGAACGCTGGGTGTGTTTGTGACGTCAACCAGGAACGACAAGCACTGAAATGATCGCACAGGCAGAGTAAGTCTGGAGCTACTCAGAAACTGCTAAGTAGTTAGTAATCGCAATATTGCGAATACATCGGTCGCAATTTTAAGAAGCTAAGATTCACTCCCAGTAGGCGGCGGCTTAGCGTGTGTAACTCTGCTAAATTCGCCTTGCGACCGATCAACTCGGAATGAGGGCCTGTATCTGCAGGCTTTGTAACAATGTCATTGAGGATGGGTGCATAAAGAAATGCCAATCCAGTTTTAATATCCATATGGACCGGCATCCATTGAGTGATTATCACTCCTTAGTGGGTAATGTATTAAACAAAACAGATTGTTGGGTATGCTCTCAAGTACCTCAGGGTCATAGCAAATCAGGGCTAGTACCATTTCCTTTAACGATAGGGGAGGTACTTGAGTTAAATGGTGGGAGACCGGTGGACAGGAGGTTTAATATCTCCAGCCCTCCTAGTTTGAAGCTCCACCAATACCATGTGGATAGGTCCCTCTTATGTTTCAACATCTCCAATCCCCGACAGCCGGGAAATTGGGAAGTGTCATGGAGCAACCTGACCATGACCTTCTCGCATAGAGCAGATAGAATGCCTACAGATACAGAGCTTGTACGCCACATAGCCAGTAGAGGAAAATCTTTCAGGTATAGATATACCTTAGGAAATAGGATTACTAGAGTTGGAGAAGTATCACCAGGATACTGTGCACATATCGTACAACCTGATACGTGCATTAAGCAGATGGAAGAATTAGGGCTAGGAGATTTCACCTAGAAGGTGTGTAATATGGTAATGTCTTTCTCCGTCCCATATGTTCTCCCCGATGATGCATATTTCATATGCGGGAGAAAGGCGTACAAGTGGCTTGCCCCAAACTCTGAAGGATTGTGTTATATTGGAAAAGTATTGCCTGAAGTGATGACTGTAACACATGATAAAATGAAAGACCTACACCGTGGTGCCCAAACTCCTTATACTCACACTCATTACGAGCACCTCGTTAAAAGACAACTGTCAGAAAGGTTAGAGCATCCGGCCTCTGATCTGATCCATGAATCCACCGGGATTCAGGTTCTGGTGGCGTTAGATTTCACTCGCACCGCTCGAGGAGTGATGAATTATAGATACATCTCTGCGCTTGCAAATTTGTTAGATAATATCACTGAAATGTATGATGACACGTTTAGATACACTGGAAGAGAACTCCAAGCTTATAAAACAGAACTGGTACAGCATAGAATGGTTCTTAATTATCTCACAGCAGTGACAGGCGGATATTGTGTTACATTGGCAACACAGTACGGCGTGAAGTGTTGCACGTACATCACGAATAGCACCGAGGATCCGGTAGAGGTCATAGACCAAAAGATGGATGATATTCTCCAATTAAAGTGGGAATTTCGCCGAAAACACAATCTCACTCTTGCTGCTGTAGGTAATGAGCTGACTGGTTGGGTGTCATGGTTGAACCCGCGAAATTGGCTCTCCGGTTTGGGAGACTGGGCTCAAGGAGTCATAATGGATGTTGGAAAGTTTCTCCTATGTATTTTGGGTGTTGTTATATTTATTGGATTGATATTTAGATGCGGGCAGGCTTTAATGAAGTGCAAACAAAGTACAAGAGTGATGAGTTTGAGGAGTGAGGAAACTGTAATTAACCTGGATTTGATTTATGACCCAATGATAGAAACCAGGATGTGATGAAAATGCGATTATACGGTCCGTTTCTTTCACCTGTTTTTCTGCTTTTCTCCAAGATAAAAAGACCCCATTGGACGAGGAAGTTGACGAGACGCTATACAGACAACGGATGGACCAAAGAAAGAGTTTTGACCACTTGAGAAATGGACACTTGATGAACTTTGCCATGGATCCCCAGTTTCCCTAGTATTTTTAAACTCACGCTAGCCCAACATTTTTTGTAAATCTGATGGCACTGACAAAGCTTGTTGCTCATGCCTAAGGAGCAAAACAGCGCAAAGAAGACGACTTTCAACTGATACCGAACAAAACTTCGACGACAGATGTACATTTACCTGACATAGAATATCATTGCATTTTCCATAAGTGTTCTTTATCTTCATCTCTACAACCCTCAGGTAATAACACACATAGTATAGGGAATACAGGCACAGATATCAGCAATCACATATTCCCCCATTCATGTATCATCAACTAAAATGTGCTCCCCATTTTGTTCAAAAGCCGAAAAGAGCTCGGTAAAGTTTGACAGCCCATCCACAGACCTGTACCACGGGATAAGAAGGAATTCAAATGTATACTTCGCAATACCTCGAAGCTTGATTTACAACACGTACGGCACGATGATACATGACCCCCCAAACATGGACTCATACACACATGCTTCTGCTATCTCACTAGGTCATACCCTCTTCACACCTACTCCTCTCTCCTCCCCTACCCAACCATGGAAATGAATTAACCCCTGACATATATTTTTCTCCTTTTGAAATGTTTTAGAAGGTGGCAGTTATTATTGACTACCAAAGGGTGGACTGTCAAAGTCAGAAAAATATCTCTATACACGCTGCCATATTTGCACCTCACGCTGGTCCGCGCTGCGCATGCGTGCGCTTTCCCGTGATAGCGCATACCCGCTGATGCGTGCACCCGCTCGCATCAGTATGCGTATTTACGGTAAAGAGTATGTAGTCGTAGCGTGCGACCCAATCGTTACATATTTCCACAATTAACGTAGTTTATAGATCATGGTCCCTTTGATAGATTCTGAAAGTTTGGTTAATATATAATGTCCCTGAACGGAGGGATCCCTCTTTGTATTGTAGGAAGGGTCTGACAGGAGTCATACAGCAGTGTTTGGTACCCATCGGAAGAGTATTTAAATAGCAATATTCCGGTGTTGGTTTGGAGCGTATTAATCGCTCGTGCGAATAGTTATGGACATAAGGAGTTTATGTCCATTACTATTATTTACTCTTACTCAGGTATGCGGCGGGAAACCCAGTGTCCCACCCACCTGAGCTGTTTGAAATCGTCACAGCCCACCTGTATGAATCAACCTATGACCTCTTGTTATAATGCGAAGCCGAATTCCTGTGTCCAATGGACGATCAGATTGTAGGGACCATTAGATTGCATTGTGTGTGGAGCATAAAAGACGGGCCTGTGGCATCCAGCTTTCACTTCTCATCAAACGGTGCTGATAATCGGGAAGCTGGATGTCCAGAAGCGCTTGCGATCGTTACCCTTGTGCGTAAGTTTTTCTCCGTGATCATATTGTCTTACTGTGAGCCATTTCTCTCATCTCTCTCTCTCTCTCTCTCTCTCTCTACTCTTTCTCTCGTATTTTCCCTTGATTAGATTGTATTGTATTGTATTGTATTTATAGTGTAGTTATTTGGTTAGGAAGTCTCTGTTATATTGTAGTGTATCATTTGTACTGTGATTCCTTTTTTTCAAGTATATTAGTTATAATACATTTAATAGGCTTTGGACCCTAAACAAGTATCTGTGTATTGTCTCATAGTGTTAAGTGTTCACAGAGCGTCGGTGACGCTCAAGCAGCTTTGTAGTTAATCAGGTTACACCAGGTTGCACTTACACACTGTCTCTACATAAAGGTATACTGTGAATCTCATTGTTAAAGGTATAGATATCAAGGTATAGTGTTGTGAGCGTCTGCGCCGCTGGTGATCTCCTCGGGTTCTCGAGCGTCCGCTACGCCATAGCGAATCATTACGTTTGTCTGTAACCAATAAGCGTGCTTGCCTGTGATCTCTGGGCCGTGAGCGAACGTGACGCTTGAGCGTCTCGATCACGGCTAAGCGATCGATACGCAACTAGCGTACCCTTACGGTACTTCTTACATAGTCAGCGTACAGTGTTCTTAGACCTCATAAAGGGTTATAAGTACGATAAATAGATTCAGCTTTATCAACCTTCATAGGGAAGAGACTCCCTTTCTTCTTGGAGTCAGCATCAGCATTCCCTTGGTGAATCCACAATGCCCTCCTATCCGAGACTGCCATGAAATTGGCCCGTGAGCACTTGTGCCCGGTGTAGGATTTTTAAATATGTGTAGTTTACTGTATGCAAGGGTTTAAAACCTTTCAGGAACTGAGATCTAAGGTGTATTACATGTAGTTTAAAAAAAACAAAAAAGGTTTATTTTATGGCAGTAGTTTCCAAACTGGGGTTCTTGCACTGGTAGCATAGTTTGGTGGTCCAGGACCAATTAAAATTATTTATACTTTATTAAATTGGCAAAACCATTCCCTCACAACATAACTGAACCTGAGGATGACATGCTATAAACACAATTTACTTAATTTTATATTTTTTTCTGAATTTCTCAATAAAAAAAACTTTGGCCTAGGGGTGCCGTGAAACAAATTGTGATACTCTAGGGCAGGGGTGTCAAACCCATGGGCCGCATGCCGCCCCCAATGCATCCTTTTGTGGCCCACAGGCCGGGGTCCGACAGGGGTCCTTTTGTGGCCCGATCACCTTGCTTAGAGCGAGGGCAGGAGAGTGCAGCCAGAGTCTTTGCTTTCTATGTGCGGCACCATCTTCCCGAAGAGATCACCGGGAAGATAGTGCCCCTTCCACTGGCTACAGCACAGGTATACTGGGGTGGGGTAGCAAACTGGGGGCCCCAATGGGCCCCTCCAGCAGTCCCTCTACCAAAACACGTCTTTTGGTGGTTTTGCGGTGTTGTTATAACTACATGGTGACGATACTGTAGCACAGAGATTTTCAACCATTTACAACTCACGTCACACAGAACAAGATTTAAATATTGACAAGGCACACTGAAATATAATGGTGATGCATGGTGCAGTATTGTGTCCTAGGATGTCATGTCGCAGCTTCTCCATAGGTAACGCCTGAACAGGCCCGGTGACAGGGGGGACAAAGGGGACACTTGTTCAGGGCTCCAAGTATTATGGGGCCACAGTGCCAATATTGCTTTTTAAAGTGTATCCACCAACTGCTCAATTTAAGCAGGAAAACAATTAACAGGCCAACTAAACCCTCCCCCCTCCTTTTACCCCATCACTTTGTCCAGTCCCTGTGGTCCATACTGTATTGCCATTATTATGCATGTTGCTGTGCTGGCCCTTTTCTGAATGTCCCTGCCACCGCCACCGAAGAGCTGGATAGCCCAGTATGAAAACCACCTGCCGGCCTCACTGACGGTCCGAGTCAAAGGCTCCATTTTTTTTTAAAGATCCCTCTGCCAAGTTAAGGGGGGGTTGAGGGGGCCCCAGAGATATCAGTGTACTGGGCCCCGAGATTTCTGTTGCTGGCCCTGACCCTCAGGGGCGTATCTACCCCTTGGCCAGGATGGCACTTGCCAGGGGCACCATCCAGCTGTGCCAACCGTGGCTAAGGGATAGAGTTCTGCAGTCTCAAAAGGGCGCTATGGCAATCAGCGTGGGACTGACCAATTAGACGGTGAGGGAAGGATACTGAAATTGTCCCAACCCTGTTACAGTTTGAAACGCCCCTCAACTGCTGTCCACTGCTTCACTCCTAGCTCTGCCCCTTTGAAATTATTAATCCCTACCCCCCGGTAGGCGGAGTTCTCCAGGCCCATACTCAGGAGTCACCACTGCTGTACATTATGTGCCGGTTGTAGAGGCAGAGCGGGGAACATCAGAGAACGCCACAAATTACACAGTGGGCAAGGAGATGGCTGGAGACAGCTGCACAGCCATGCCTTGCAAGTTCGAGAGAGCTGTTAAATTTCAGCACTTCAAGTCAGAGCCTGCCCCCTGCTGCCCAAGCAGTCCGTGACAGTGTCGAGGAGGGGGGGATTTGTGCATGTGTGCTATCAGTGTGTGTGTGGGGGGGTGGAGGATGTGTGTGACTGTGAGGGAGCTGTCAGTGTCAGTGGGGAGAGGAGCAGGAGGGAGTTGTCAGTGTGTGGAAGTGATGAGAGTTGTCAGTACTGGGGAAATGTGTGTGTGTGACTGTGTACTAGATTTAGGAGTGTGTGTTTGTGAGAGGTTTCAGTTGGGGAATTAGAGTTCATACAGTAATTAAATGTTTTCATATTGAGAACTACATCTCCCAGCATATACAGTGTGCTGGGGATGCTAACAAGCTTTATTTAAAAGTTTAAAAAACATTGCTTTTATGACTGCAATGGTTAAAAAGGGAGAGCTATAAATCAATTTATCAGTGAATGATCGCAGTTTGAGCTGTTACATTTTACTGAACCACCTATCCCTCCATACTCACTACCTGTCCTCAGGATACATTTACCATCCCGGCAGACGGTATACCGGCGGTCATTTGACCGATGTTGGAATCCTGACACCACTTGGGAGACTGGTGCCGGCACACAGACAGCCAACATCCCGAAGGCGAGTATTGTAGGGAGGGTTAGGACCGGGGGAGGGGGTGTTAGGGAAGGCACTAGGAGGTGTGGGGGGGGGGGGGGGTTAGTCCTAGCTGCCACCCCCTGAGGGTTAGCCCTATCCGCCACCCCCCCCAGAGGGTTAGGATTAGGATTAGGTATCATGTGACTGCTGGAATCCCGAGCGCCGGATGCCATACCCAACCCCCTTTACTTTTTCAGGCATTTCTATCTCTCCTCTCTCTATGGTGTTCCGATTGCCCACATTCCCTTGTGCTTTTCTCTCTCTCTCTCTCTCTCTCTCTCCTTTGTTTAGAGCATCAGTTTCTGTAGTCCACTTTATCCTTATTTTCTCTAACGTCCTAAGTGGATGCTGGGGACTCCGTAAGGACCATGGGGAATAGCGGCTCCGCAGGAGACTGGGCACATCTAAAGAAAGCTTTAGGACTAGCTGGTGTGCACTGGCTCCTCCCCCTATGACCCTCCTCCAAGCCTCAGATTTCTGTGCCCGACGAGAAGGGTGCACACTAGGGGCTCTCCTGAGCTTCTTAGTGAAAGTTTTAGTTTAGGTTTGTTATTTTCAGTGAGACCTGCTGGCAACAGGCTCACTGCATCGAGGGACTAAGGGGAGAAGAAGCGAACTCACCTGCGTGCAGAGTGGATTGGGCTTCTTGGCTACTGGACATTAGCTCCAGAGGGACGATCACAGGTCCAGCCTGGATGGGTCCCGGAGCCGCGCCGCCGGCCCCCTTACAGAGCCAGAAGAGCGAAGAGGTCCGGAAAAATCGGCGGCAGAAGACGTTCCTGTCTTCAATAAGGAAGCGCACAGCACTGCAGCTGTGCGCCATTGCTCTCAGCACACTTCATACTCCGGTCACTGAGGGTGCAGGGCGCTGGGGGGGGCGCCCTGAGACGCAATAAAACTAGAGATGAGCGCCGGAAATTTTTCGGGTTTTGTGTTTTGGTTTTGGGTTCGGTTCCGCGGCCGTGTTTTGGGTTCGACCGCGTTTTGGCAAAACCTCACCGAATTTTTTTTGTCGGATTCGGGTGTGTTTTGGATTCGGGTGTTTTTTTCAAAAAACCCTAAAAAACAGCTTAAATCATAGAATTTGGGGGTAATTTTGATCCCAAAGTATTATTAACCTCAAAAAACATAATTTACACTCATTTTCAGCCTATTCTGAACACATCACACCTCACAATATTATTTTTAGTCCTAAAATTTGCACCGAGGTCGCTGTGTGAGTAAGATAAGCGACCCTAGTGGCCGACACAAACACCGGGCCCATCTAGGAGTGGCACTGCAGTGTCACGCAGGATGGCCCTTCCAAAAAACCCTCCCCAAACAGCACATGACGCAAAGAAAAAAAGAGGCGCAATGAGGTAGCTGACTGTGTGAGTAAGATTAGCGACCCTAGTGGCCGACACAAACACCGGGCACATCTAGGAGTGGCACTGCAGTGTCACGCAGGATGTCCCTTCCAAAAAACCCTCCCCAAACAGCACATGACGCAAAGAAAAAAAGAGGCGCAATGAGGTAGCTGACTGTGTGAGTAAGATTAGCGACCCTAGTGGCCGACACAAACACCGGGCCCATCTAGGAGTGGCACTGCAGTGTCACGCAGGATGTCCCTTCCAAAAAACCCTCCCCAATCAGCACATGATGCAAAGAAAAAGAAAAGAAAAAAGAGGTGCAAGATGGAATTATCCTTGGGCCCTCCCACCCACCCTTATGTTGTATAAACAAAACAGGACATGCACACTTTAACCAACCCATCATTTCAGTGACAGGGTCTGCCACACGACTGTGACTGATATGACGGGTTGGTTTGGACCCCCCCCAAAAAAGAAGCAATTCATCTCTCCTTGCACAAACTGGCTCTACAGAGGCAAGATGTCCACCTCATCTTCACCCTCCGATATATCACCGTGTACATCCCCCTCCTCACAGATTATCAATTCGTCCCCACTGGAATCCACCATCTCAGCTCCCTGTGTACTTTGTGGAGGCAATTGCTGCTGGTCAATGTCTCCGCGGAGGAATTGATTATAATTCATTTTAATGAACATCATCTTCTCCACATTTTCTGGATGTAACCTCGTACGCCGATTGCTGACAAGGTGAGCGGCGGCACTAAACACTCTTTCGGAGTACACACTTGTGGGAGGGCAACTTAGGTAGAATAAAGCCAGTTTGTGCAAGGGCCTCCAAATTGCCTCTTTTTCCTGCCAGTATAAGTACGGACTGTGTGACGTGCCTACTTGGATGCGGTCACTCATATAATCCTCCACCATTCTATCAATGTTGAGAGAATCATATGCAGTGACAGTAGACGACATGTCCGTAATCGTTGTCAGGTCCTTCAGTTCGGACCAGATGTCAGCATCAGCAGTCGCTCCAGACTGCCCTGCATCACCGCCAGCGGGTGGGCTCGGAATTCTGAGCCTTTTCCTCGCACCCCCAGTTGCGGGAGAATGTGAAGGAGGAGATGTTGACAGGTCGCGTTCCGCTTGACTTGACAATTTTGTCACCAGCAGGTCTTTCAACCCCAGCAGACCTGTGTCTGCCGGAAAGAGAGATCCAAGGTAGGCTTTAAATCTAGGATCGAGCACGGTGGCCAAAATGTAGTGCTCTGATTTCAACAGATTGACCACCCGTGAATCCTTGTTAAGCGAATTAAGGGCTGCATCCACAAGTCCCACATGCCTAGCGGAATCGCTCCGTGTTAGCTCCTTCTTCAATGCCTCCAGCTTCTTCTGCAAAAGCCTGATGAGGGGAATGACCTGACTCAGGCTGGCAGTGTCTGAACTGACTTCACGTGTGGCAAGTTCAAAGGGCATCAGAACCTTGCACAACGTTGAAATCATTCTCCACTGCACTTGAGACAGGTGCATTCCATCTCCTATATCGTGCTCAATTGTATAGGCTTGAATGGCCTTTTGCTGCTCCTCCAACCTCTGAAGCATATAGAGGGTTGAATTCCACCTCGTTACCACTTCTTGCTTCAGATGATGGCAGGGCAGGTTCAGTAGTTTTTGGTGGTGCTCCAGTCTTCTGTACGTGGTGCCTGTACGCCGAAAGTGTCCCGCAATTTTTCTGGCCACCGACAGCATCTCTTGCACGCCCCTGTCGTTTTTTAAAAAATTCTGCACCACCAAATTCAAGGTATGTGCAAAACATGGGACGTGCTGGAATTTGCCCATATTTAATGCACACACAATATTGCTGGCGTTGTCCGATGCCACAAATCCACAGGAGAGTCCAATTGGGGTAAGCCATTCCGCGATGATCTTCCTCAGTTGCCGTAAGAGGTTTTCAGCTGTGTGCGTATTCTGGAAAGCGGTGATACAAAGCGTAGCCTGCCTAGGAAAGAGTTGGCGTTTGCGAGATGCTGCTACTGGTGCCGCCGCTGCTGTTCTTGCGGCGGGAGTCCATACATCTACCCAGTGGGCTGTCACAGTCATATAGTCCTGACCCTGCCCTGCTCCACTTGTCCACATGTCCGTGGTTAAGTGGACATTGGGTACAACTGCATTTTTTAGGACACTGGTGAGTCTTTTTCTGACGTCCGTGTACATTCTCGGTATCGCCTGCCTAGAGAAGTGGAACCTAGATGGTATTTGGTAACGGGGGCACACTGCCTCAATAAATTGTCTAGTTCCCTGTGAACTAACGACGGATACCGGACGCACGTCTAACACCAACATAGTTGTCAAGGACTCAGTTATCCGCTTTGCAGTAGGATGACTGCTGTGATATTTCATCTTCCTCGCAAAGGACTGTTGAACAGTCAATTGCTTACTGGAAGTAGTACAAGTGGGCTTACGACTTCCCCTCTGGGATGACCATCGACTCCCAGCGGCAACAACAGCAGCGCCAGCAGCAGTAGGCGTTACACGCAAGGATGCATCGGAGGAATCCCAGGCAGGAAAGGACTCGTCAGACTTGCCAGTGACATGGCCTGCAGGACTATTGGCATTCCTGGGGAAGGAGGAAATTGACACTGAGGGAGTTGGTGGGGTGGTTTGCGTGAGCTTGGTTACAAGAGGAAGGGATTTACTGGTCAGTGGACTGCTTCCGCTGTCACCGAAAGTTTTTGAACTTGTCACTGACTTATTATGAATGCGCTGCAGGTGACGTATAAGGGAGGATGTTCCGAGGTGGTTAACGTCCTTACCCCTACTTATTACAGCTTGACAAAGGGAACACACGGCTTGACACCTGTTGTCCGCATTTCTGGTGAAATACCTCCACACCGAAGAGCTGATTTTTTTGGTATTTTCACCTGGCATGTCAACGGCCATATTCCTCCCACGGACAACAGGTGTCTCCCCGGGTGCCTGACTTAAACAAACCACCTCACCATCAGAATCCTCCTGGTCAATTTCCTCCCCAGCGCCAGCAACACCCATATCCTCCTCATCCTGGTGTACTTCAACACTGACATCTTCAATCTGACTATCAGGAACTGGACTGCGGGTGCTCCTTCCAGCACTTGCAGGGGGCATGCAAATAGTGGAAGGCGCATGCTCTTCACGTCCAGTGTTGGGAAGGTCAGGCATCGCAAACGACACAATTGGACTCTCCTTGTGGATTTGGGATTTCAAAGAACGCACAGTTCTTTGCGGTGCTTTTGCCAGCTTGAGTCTTTTCAGTTTTCTAGCGAGAGGCTGAGTGCTTCCATCCTCATGTGAAGCTGAACCACTAGCCATGAACATAGGCCAGGGCCTCAGCCGTTCCTTGCCACTCCGTGTGGTAAATGGCATATTGGCAAGTTTACGCTTCTCCTCCGACAATTTTATTTTAGGTTTTGGAGTCCTTTTTTTTCTGATATTTGGTGTTTTGGATTTGACATGCTCTGTACTATGACATTGGGCATCGGCCTTGGCAGACGACGTTGCTGGCATTTCATCGTCTCGGCCATGACTAGTGGCAGCAGCTTCAGCACGAGGTGGAAGTGGATCTTGATCTTTCCCTAATTTTGGAACCTCAACTTTTTTGTTCTCCATATTTTATAGGCAGAACTAAAAGGCACCTCAGGTAAACAATGGAGATGGATGGATTGGATACTAGTATACAATTATGGACGGACTGCCACGGTTAGGTGGTATAAAAAAACCACGGTTAGGTGGTATATATTATAATAATAATACAATTATGGATGGACGGACTGCCTGCCGACTGCCGACACAGAGGTAGCCACAGCCGTGAACTACCGCACTGTACACTGGTTGATAAAGAGATAGTAGTATACTCGTAACAACTAGTATGACACTATGACGACGGTATAAAGAATGGAAAAAAAACCACGGTTAGGTGGTATATATTATAATAATAATACAATTATGGATGGACGGACTGCCTGCCGACTGCCGACACAGAGGTAGCCACAGCCGTGAACTACCGCACTGTACACTGGTTGATAAAGAGATAGTAGTATACTCGTAACAACTAGTATGACACTATGACGACGGTATAAAGAATGAAAAAAAAACCACGGTTAGGTGGTATATATTATAATAATAATACAATTATGGATGGACGGACTGCCTGCCGACTGCCGACACAGAGGTAGCCACAGCCGTGAACTACCGCACTGTACACTGGTTGATAAAGAGATAGTAGTATACTCGTAACAATTAGGATGACACTATGATGGTATAAAGAATGAAAAAAAAACCACGGTTAGGTGGTAGGTATATAATAATAAATAATACAATTCTGGTCGGACGGACTGCCTGCCGTGTGCCGACACAGAGGTAGCCACAGCCGTGAACTACCGCACTGTACACTGGTTGATAAAGAGATAGTAGTATACTCGTAACAACTAGTATGACACTATGACGACGGTATAAAGAATGGAAAAAAAACCACGGTTAGGTGGTATATATTATAATAATAATACAATTATGGATGGACGGACTGCCTGCCGACTGCCGACACAGAGGTAGCCACAGCCGTGAACTACCGCACTGTACACTGGTTGATAAAGAGATAGTAGTATACTCGTAACAATTAGGATGACACTATGACGGTATAAAGAATGAAAAAAAAAACCACGGTTAGGTGGTAGGTATATAATAATAAATAATACAATTCTGGTCGGACGGACTGCCTGCCGTGTGCCGACACAGAGGTAGCCACAGCCGTGAACTACCGCACTGTACACTGGTTGATAAAGAGATAGTAGTATACTCGTAACAATTAGGATGACACTATGACGGTATAAAGAATGAAAAAAAAACCACGGTTAGGTGGTAGGTATATAATAATAAATAATACAATTCTGGTCGGACGGACTGCCTGCCGTGTGCCGACACAGAGGTAGCCACAGCCGTGAACTACCGCACTGTACTGTGTCTGCTGCTAATATAGACTGGTTGATATTTAAAGAGATATTAGTAGTATACAACAATACTATACTGGTGGTCAGGCACTGGTCACCACTCCTGCAGCAAAAGTGTGCACTGTTAATTAATATAATTGTACTCCTGGCTCCTGCTAACAACCTGCAGTGCTCCCCAGTCTCCCCCACAATTAATTATAAGCTTTTAATTTATACATTGATGACTGTGCAGCACACTGGGCTGAGCTGAGTGCACACAGACTGAGTCACACTGTGTGACTGACTGTGCTGTGTATCGTTTTTTTTTTCAGGCAGAGAACGGATATAGCAGAGAGAAGTGAACGGATATATTATATTAAATAAAAGTTAACTAGCAACTGCACTGGTCACTGACTGTGGTAAACTAACTCTGTCTGCGACTCTGCACAATCTCTCTCTCTCTATCTAATCTATCTCTATTCTAATGGAGAGGACGCCAGACACGTCCTCTCCCTATCAATCTCAATGCACGAGTGAAAATGGCGGCGACGCGCGGCTCCTTATATAGAATCCGAGTCTCGCGATAGAATCCGAGCCTCGCGAGAATCCGACAGCGTCATGATGACGTTCGGGCGCGCTCGGGTTAACCGAGCAAGGCGGGAAGATCCGAGTCGCTCGGACCCGTGAAAAAAAACATGAAGTTCGGGCGGGTTCGGATTCCGAGGAACCGAACCCGCTCATCTCTAAATAAAACACGACAGAAATACCTTACATGGCAAAAAATACATCACATATAGCTCCTGGGCTATATGGATGCATTTAACCCCTGCCAAAATATGCAAAAAACCGGGAGATAAGGCCGCCGGAAAGGGGGCGGAGCCTATCTCCTCAGCACACTGGCGCCATTTTCCCTCACAGCTCAGTTGGAGGGAAGCTCCCCTGGCTCTCCCCTGCAGTCACTTCACTACAGAAAGGGTTAAAAAAGAGAGGGGGGCACTAATTAGGCGCAGTATTAAAACATACTGCAGCTATAAGGGGAAAAACACTTATATAAGGTTATCCCTGTATATATATAGCGCTCTGGTGTGTGCTGGCATACTCTCCCTCTGTCTCCCCAAAGGGCTAGTGGGGTCCTGTCCTCTATCAGAGCATTCCCTGTGTGTGTGCTGTGTGTCGGTACGTTTGTGTCGACATATATGAGGAGAAAAATGATGTGGAGACGGAGCAGAGTGTCTGTAACAGTGATGTCACCCCCTAGGGGGTCGACACCTGAGTGGATGTACTGTTGAAAATTACGTGACAGTGTCAGCTCTATATAAAAACAGTGGTTGACATGAGACAGCCGGCTACTCAGCTTGTGCCTGTCCAGACGTCTCATAGGCCGTCAGGGGCTCTAAAGCGGCCGTTACCTCAGATGGCAGATACAGACGCCGACACGGATACTGACTCCTGTGTCGACGGTGAAGAGACAACCGTGATTTCCAGTAGGGCCACACGTTACATGATTGATACAATGGAAAATGTTTTTATACATTTCTGATAATACGAGTACCACCAAAAAGGGGTATTATGTTCGGTGGGGGAAAAACTACCTGTAGTTTTCCTAAATCTGAAAAATAAAATGAGGTGTGTGATGATGCGTGGGTTTCCCCCCGATAACACTTGATAATTTCTTAAAAAGTATTGGCTGCATACCCTTTCCCGCCAGAGGTTAGGGTGCGTTGGGAAACACCCCCTACGGGGGATAAGGCGCTCACACGCTTGTAAGAACAAGGGCTCTACCCTCTCATGAGATGGCCGCCCTTAAGGATCCTGCTGATAGAAAGCAGGAGGGTATCCAAAAATGTATTTACACACATACTGGTGTTATACTGCGACCAGCTATCGCCTCAGCCTGGAGGTGCAGTGCTGGGTTGGCATGGTCGGATTCCCTGACTGGAAATATTGATATCCTAGATAAGGATAGTATATTATTGCCTATAGAGCATTTAAAAGATGCATTTCTATATATGCATGATGCACAGCGGAATAATTGCCGACTGGCATCAAGTATAAGTGCGTTGTCCAATTCTACCAGTAAAATGGTCAGGTGATGCGGATTCCAAACGGCATTTGGAAGTATTGCCTTTGAAAGGGGACATTTGGGGTCGGTCCTTTAGACCTGGTGGCCACGGCAACAGCTGGGAAATCCACGTTTGTACCCCAGGTCGCCTCTCAAAATAAGACGCCGTATTATCAGGCGCAGTCCTTTGTTGGCAAGCGGACAAAAGGTTCCTCTTTTCTGCTCGTGACAGACGGAGAGGAAAAAGGCTGCAGAGATCAGCCAGTTCCCAGGAACAGAAACCCTTTCCCGCCTCTGCCAAGCCCTCAGTATGACGCTAGGGCTATACAAGCTCAGGCACGGTGGGGGCCCGTTCTCAATGAATTTCAGTGCGCAGTGGGCTCACTCGCAAGTAGACCCCTGGATCCTTCAGGTAATATCTCAGGGGTACATATTGGAATTCGAGACGTCTCCCCCTCGCCGTTTCCAAAAGTTGGCTTTACCGACGTCTCCCTCTGACAGGGAGGCAGTTTTGGAAGCCATTCACAAGCTGTATTCCCAGCAGGTGATAATCAAGGTACCCCTCCTGCAACAGGGAACGGGGTATTATTCCACACTATTGTGGTACCGAAGCCAGACGGCTCGGTGAGACCGATTCTAAATCTAAAATCTTTGAACACTTACATACAGAGGTTCAAATTCAAGATTGAGTCACTCAGAGTAGTGATTGCGAACCTGGAAGAAGGGGACTACATGATGTCTCGGGACATCAAGGATGCTTACCTTCATGTTAAAATTTACCCTTCTCACCAAGGGTACCTCAGGTTATGGTACAGAACTGTCACTATCAGTTCAGACGCTGCCGTAGGGATGGTCCACGGCACCCCGGGTCTTTACCAAGGTAATGGACGAAATGATATCCCTTTGAAGGAAGGGAATTTTAGTTATCCCTTACTTGGACGATTCCCTGATAAGGGTAAGATCCAGGGAACAGTTGGAGGTCGGTGTAGCACTATCTCAGGTAGTGTTGCGGCAGCACGATTGGATTCTCAATATTCCAAAATCGCAGCTGGTTCCGACGACTTGTCTTCTGTTTCCTAGGGATGATCCTGGACACAGTCCAGAAAAAAGGTGTTTCTCCCGGAAGAGAAAGCCAGGGAGTTATCCGAGCTAATCAGGAACCTCCTAAAACCGAACCAAGTCTCAGTGCATCAATGCACAAGGGTTCTGGGAAAAAATGATGGCTTCATACGAAGCAATCCCATTCGTTAGATTCCACGCAAGAACTTTCCAGTGGAACCTACTGGACAAATGGTCCGGGTCGCATTTTCAGATGCATCAGCGGATAACCCTGTCACCAAGGACAAGGGTATCCATCCTGTGGTGGTTGCAGAGTGCTCATCTTCTAGAGGGCCGCAGATTCGGCATTCAGGACTGGGTCCTGGTGACCACGGATGCCAGCCTGCGAGGCTGGGGAGCAGTCACACAGGGAAGGAATATCCAGGGCTTAGGGTCAAGCCGGGATACATCACTTCACATAAATATCCTGAAGCTAAGGGCCATTTACAATGCTCTAAGCTTAGCAAGACCTCTGCTTCAAGGTCAGCCGGTGTTGATCCAGTCGGACAACATCATGGCAGTCACCCACGTAAACAGACAGGGTGGCACAAGAAGCAGGAGGGCAATGGCAGAAGCTGCAAGGATTCTTCGCTGGGCGGAAAATCATGTGATAGCACTGTCAATAGTATTCATTCCGGGAGTGGACAACTGGGAAGCAGACTTCCTCAGCACGACCTCCACCCGGGAGAGTGGGGACTTCACCCAGAAGTCGTCCACATGATTAAAAAACTCGACAGGTATTGCGCCAGGTCAAGAGACCCTCAGGCAATATTTGTAGACGCTCTGGTAACACCGTGGGTGTACCAGTCAGTATATGTGTTCCCTCCTCTGCCTCTCATACCCAAGGTACTGAGATTGATAAGATGGAGAGGAGAAAGCACTATATTCGTGGCTCCGGATTGGCCAAGAAGTACTTGGTAACCGGAACTTCAAGAGATGCTCACGGAGGATCCGTGGCCTCTACCTCTAAGAAGGGACCTGCTCCAGCAAGGACCCTGTCTGTTCCAAGACTTACCGCGGCTGCGTTTGACGGCATGGCGGATGAACACCGGATCCTGAAGGAAAAAAGGCATTCCGGATGAAGTCATCCCTATCCTGATCAATAGCCAGGAAGGATGTAACCGCAAAAAACATTATCACCGCAATTGGCGAAAATATGTTGCGTAGTGCGAGGCCAGTAAGGCCCGACGGAGGAAATTCAACTGGGTCGATTCCTACATTTCCTGCAAACAGGAGTGTTTATGGGCCTGAAATTGGGGTCCATTAAGGTTCAGATTTCGGCCCTGTCAATTTTCTTCCAAAAAAGAACTAGCTTCAGTCCCTGAAGTTTAGACGTTTGTAAAAGGGGTACTGCATATACAGCCTCCTTTTGTGCCTCCAGTGGCAATTTGGGATCTCAATGTAGTTTGGGTTCCAAAAGTCACATTGGTTTGAACCACTTAAATCTGTGGAGTTAAAATATCTCACATGGAAAGTGGTCATGCTGTTGGCCCTGGCCTCGGCCAGGCGCGTGTCAGAATTGGCGGCTTTATCCTGTGAAAGCCCTTATCTGATTTTCCATTCGGACAGGGCAGAATTGAGGACTCGTCCTCAGTTTCTCCCTAAGGTGGTTCCAGCGTTTTCACCTGAACCAACCTATTGTGGTGCCTGCGGCTACTAGGGACTTGGAGGAATCCAGGTTGCTGGATGTTGTCAGGGCCCTGAAAAAGATGTTTCCAGGACGGCTGGAGTCAGGAAATCTGACTCGCTGTTTATCCTGTATGCACCCAACATGCTGGGTGTTTCTGCTTCTAAGCAGACTATTGCTCGTTGGATTGTAGTGCAATTCAGCTTACACATTCTGTGGCAGGCCTGCCACAGCTAAAATCTGTAAAAGCCCGTTCCACAAGGAAAGTGGGCTCATCTTGGGCGGCTGCCCGAGGGGTCTCGGCTTTACAACTTTGCCGAGCAGCTACTTGGTCAGGGGCAAACACGTTTGCTAAATTCTACAAATTTGATACCCTGGCTGAGGAGGACCTGGAGTTCTCTCATTCGGTGCTGCAGAGTCATCCGCACTCTCCCGCCCGTTTGGGAGCTTTGGTATAATCCCCATGGTCCTTACGGAGTCCCCAGCATCCACTTAGGACGTTAGAGAAAATAAGAATTTGCTTACCGATAATTCTATTTCTCATAGTCCGTAGTGGATGCTGGGCGCCCATCCCAAGTGCGGATTGTCTGCAATACTTGTACATAGTTATTGTTACAAAAATCGGGTTATTATTGTTGGGAGCCATCTTTTCAGAGGCTCCTCTGTTATCATACTGTTAACTGGGTTCAGATCACAAGTTATACGGTGTGATCGGTGTGGCTGGTATGAGTCTTACCCGGGATTCAAAATCCTTCCTTATTGTGTACGCTCGTCCGGGCACAGTATCCTAACTGAGGCTTGGAGGAGGGTCATAGGGGGAGGAGCCAGTGCACACCAGCTAGTCCTAAAGCTTTCTTTAGATGTGCCCAGTCTCCTGCGGAGCCGCTATTCCCCATGGTCCTTACGGAGTCCCCAGCATCCACTACGGACTATGAGAAATAGAATTATCGGTAAGTAAATTCTTATTTTTTCCAGTGTTTCACTATCTCTCTGATGTAATGAGGATGTATGGTCTAGAGGGATCAGTAATGCATTGTACTGTATAGAGGCGTCAGGGATGTAGCGTAGGGTATAGAGGCGTCAGGGATGTAGCGTAGGTTATAGAGGCATCAGGAATGTAGCGTAGGGAATAGAGGCATCAGGGATGTAGCGTAGGGTATAGAGGCGTCAGGGATGTAGCATAGGGAATAGAGGCGTCAGGGATGTAGCGTAGGGAATAGAGGCGTCTGGGATTTAGCTTAGGGAATATAGGCATCAGGGATGTACTAGCAGGTATATAGAGGTCAGTGTACTGTATAGAGGGTAGAGATGAGCGGGTTCGGTTCCTCAGAATCCGAACCCGCCCGAACTTCAGGTTTTTTTACACGGGGCCGAGCGACTCGGATCTTCCCGCCTTGCTAGGTTAACCCGAGCGCGCCCGAACTTCATCATCCCGCTGTCGGATTCTCGCGAGGCTCGTATTCTATCGCGAGACTCGGATTCTATATAAGGAGCCGCGCGTCGCCGCCATTTTCACACGTGCATTGAGATTGATAGGGAGAGGACGTGGCTGGCGTCCTCTCCGTTTAGACTAGAGTACTAGAGAGAGACACAAATTTTGGGGAGCATATTATTAGGAGGAGTACTACTTGCTGCTGATAGTGTGACCAGTGACCACCAGTTTAATTAATCCATTCTCTGCCTGAAAAAAAACGATACACAGTGTGACACAGTCACATACCATATCTGTGCTCAGCCCAGTGTGCTGCATTATATGTAATACTGTATATCATTATCTGACTGTGCTGAGTGCTCACTGCTCACACAGCTTAATTGTGGGGGAGACTGGGGAGCAGTTATAGCAGGAGTACATATTTTAAGTACAGTGCACACTTTTGCTGCCAGAGTGCCACTGCCAGTGTGACTGACCAGTGACCACTGACCACCAGTATTGTGATTGTCTGCTGACCACCAGTATATTGTGATTGTCTGCCTGAAAAAGTTAAACACTCGTCGTGTGGTGTTTTTATAAACGCATTCTGCAGACAGTGTCCAGCAGGTCCGTCATTACATAATATATACCTGTCCGGCTGCAGTACTAGTGTGATATATATATATATTTTAATTTTATCTCATTATCATCCAGTCTATATTAGCAGCAGACACAGTACGGTAGTCCACGGCTGTAGCTACCTCTGTGTCGGCAGTCGCTCGTCCATCCATAATTGTATACCACCTACCCGTGGTTTTTTTTTTTTTTCTATCTTCTTGATACTAGTAGCTTACTTTAGGAGTCTGCAGTGCTGACAGACAGTGTCCAGCAGGTCCGTCATTACATAATATATACCTGTCCGGCTGCAGTACTAGTGTGATATATATATATATATATTAATTTTATCTCATTATCATCCAGTCTATATTAGCAGCAGACACAGTACGGTAGTCCACGGCTGTAGCTACCTCTGTGTCGGCAGTCGCTCGTCCATCCATAATTGTATACCACCTACCCGTGTTTTTTTTTTTTTTCTATCTTCTTGATACTAGTAGCTTACTTTAGGAGTCTGCAGTGCTGACAGTGTCCAGCAGGTCCGTCATTACATAATATATACCTGTCCGGCTGCAGTACTAGTGTGATATATATATATATATATTTTAATTTTATCTCATTATCATCCAGTCTATATTAGCAGCAGACACAGTACGGTAGTCCACGGCTGTAGCTACCTCTGTGTCGGCAGTCGCTCGTCCATCCATAATTGTATACCACCTACCCGTGGTTTTTTTTTTTTTCTATCTTCTTGATACTAGTAGCTTACTTTCGGAGTCTGCAGTGCTGTCAGACAGTGTCCAGCAGGTCCGTCATTACATAATATATACCTGTCCGGCTGCAGTACTAGTGTGATATATATATATATATATATTAATTTTATCTCATTATCATCCAGTCTATATTAGCAGCAGACACAGTACGGTAGTCCACGGCTGTAGCTACCTCTGTGTCGGCAGTCGCTCGTCCATCCATAATTGTATACCACCTACCCGTGGTTTTTTTTTTTTTCTATCTTCTTGATACTAGTAGCTTACTTTAGGAGTCTGCAGTGCTGACAGTGTCCAGCAGGTCCGTCATTACATAATATATACCTGTCCGGCTGCAGTACTAGTGTGATATATATATATATATATTTTAATTTTATCTCATTATCATCCAGTCTATATTAGCAGCAGACACAGTACGGTAGTCCACGGCTGTAGCTACCTCTGTGTCGGCAGTCGCTCGTCCATCCATAATTGTATACCACCTACCCGTGGTTTTTTTTTTTCTATCTTCTTGATACTAGTAGCTTACTTTAGGAGTCTGCAGTGCTGACAGACAGTGTCCAGCAGGTCCGTCATTACATAATATATACCTGTCCGGCTGCAGTACTAGTGTGATATATATATATATTTTAATTTTATCTCATTATCATCCAGTCTATATTAGCAGCAGACACAGTACGGTAGTCCACGGCTGTAGCTACCTCTGTGTCGGCAGTCGCTCGTCATCCATAAGTATACTAGTATCCATCCATCTCCATTGTTTACCTGAGGTGCCTTTTAGTTGTGCCTATTAAAATATGGAGAACAAAAATGTTGAGGTTCCAAAAATAGGGAAAGATCAAGATCGACTTCCACCTCGTGCTGAAGCTGCTGCCACTAGTCATGGCCGAGACGATGAAATGCCAGCAACGTTGTCTGCCAAGGCCGATGCCCAATGTCATAGTACAGAGCATGTAAAATCCAAAACACCAAATATCAGTAAAAAAAGGACTCAAAAATCTAAAATAAAATTGTCGGAGGAGAAGCGTAAACTTGCCAATATGCCATTTACCACACGGAGTAGCAAGGAACGGCTGAGGCCCTGGCCTATGTTCATGGCTAGTGGTTCAGCTTCACATGAGGATGGAAGCACTCAGCCTCTCGCTAGAAAAATGAAAAGACTCAAGCTGGCAAAAGCACAGCAAAGAACTGTGCGTTCTTCGAAATCCCAAATCCACAAGGAGAGTCCAATTGTGTCGGTTGCGATGCCTGACCTTCCCAACACTGGACGTGAAGAGCATGCGCCTTCCACCATTTGCACGCCCCCTGCAAGTGCTGGAAGGAGCACCCGCAGTCCAGTTCCTGATAGTCAGATTGAAGATGTCAGTGTTGAAGTACACCAGGATGAGGAGGATATGGGTGTTGCTGGCGCTGGGGAGGAAATTGACCAGGAGGATTCTGATGGTGAGGTGGTTTGTTTAAGTCAGGCACCCGGGGAGACACCTGTTGTCCGTGGGAGGAATATGGCCATTGACATGCCTGGTGAAAATACCAAAAAAATCAGCTCTTCGGTGTGGAAGTATTTCAACAGAAATGCGGACAACAGGTGTCAAGCCGTGTGTTGCCTTTGTCAAGCTGTAATAAGTAGGGGTAAGGACGTTAACCACCTCAGAACATCCTCCCTTATACGTCGCCTGCAGCGCATTCATAATAAGTCAGTGACAAGTTCAAAAACTTTGGGCGACAGCGGAAGCAGTCCACTGACCAGTAAATCCCTTCCTCTTGTAACCAAGCTCACGCAAACCACCCCACCAACTCCCTCAGTGTCAATTTCCTCCTTCCCCAGGAATGCCAATAGTCCTGCAGGCCATGTCACTGGCAATTCTGACGAGTCCTCTCCTGCCTGGGATTCCTCCGATGCATCCTTGCGTGTAACGCCTACTGCTGCTGGCGCTGCTGTTGTTGCTGCTGGGAGTCGATGGTCATCCCAGAGGGGAAGTCGTAAGCCCACTTTTACTACTTCCACCAAGCAATTGACTGTCCAACAGTCCTTTGCGAGGAAGATGAAATATCACAGCAGTCATCCTGTTGCAAAGCGGATAACTGAGGCCTTGACAACTATGTTGGTGTTAGACGTGCGTCCGGTATCCGCCGTTAGTTCACAGGGAACTAGACAATTTCTTGAGGTAGTGTGCCCCCGTTACCAAATACCATCTAGGTTCCACTTCTCTAGGCAGGCGATACCGAGAATGTACACGGACGTCAGAAAAAGACTCACCAGTGTCCTAAAAAATGCAGCTGTACCCAATGTCCACTTAACCACGGACATGTGGACAAGTGGAGCAGGGCAGGGTCAGGACTATATGACTGTGACAGCCCACTGGGTAGATGTATGGACTCCCGCCGCAAGAACAGCAGCGGCGGCACCAGTAGCAGCATCTCGCAAACGCCAACTCTTTCCTAGGCAGGCTACGCTTTGTATCACCGCTTTCCAGAATACGCACACAGCTGAAAACCTCTTACGGCAACTGAGGAAGATCATCGCGGAAGGGCTTACCCCAATTGGACTCTCCTGTGGATTTGTGGCATCGGACAACGCCAGCAATATTGTGTGTGCATTAAATATGGGCAAATTCCAGCACGTCCCATGTTTTGCACATACCTTGAATTTGGTGGTGCAGAATTATTTAAAAAACGAGAGGGGCATGCAAGAGATGTTGTCGGTGGCCAGAAGAATTGCGGGACACTTTCGGCGTACAGGCACCACGTACAGAAGACTGGAGCAACACCAAAAACGCCTGAACCTGCCCTGCCATCATCTGAAGCAAGAAGTGGTAACGAGGTGGAATTCAACCCTATATATGCTTCAGAGGTTGGAGGAGCAGCAAAAGGCCATTCAAGCCTATACAATTGAGCACGATATAGGAGGTGGAATGCACCTGTCTCAAGCGCAGTGGAGAATGATTTCAACGTTGTGCAAGGTTCTGCTGCCCTTTGAACTTGCCACACGTGAAGTCAGTTCAGACACTGCCAGCCTGAGTCAGGTCATTCCCCTCATCAGGCTTTTGCAGAAGAAGCTGGAGACATTGAAGGAGGAGCTAACACAGAGCGATTCCGCTAGGCATGTGGGACTTGTGGATGGAGCCCTTAATTCGCTTAACAAGGATTCACGGGTGGTCAATCCGTTGAAATCAGAGCACTACATTTTGGCCACCGTGCTCGATCCTAGATTTAAAACCTACCTTGGATCTCTCTTTCCGGCACACACAAGTCTGCTGGGGTTCAAAGACCTGCTGGTGAGAAAATTGTCAAGTCAAGCGGAACGCGACCTGTCAACATCTCCTCCTTCACATTCTCCCGCAACTGGGGGTGCGAGGAAAAGGCTCAGAATTCCGAGCCCACCCGCTGGCGGTGATGCAGGGCAGTCTGGAGCGACTGCTGATGCTGACATCTGGTCCGGACTGAAGGACCTGACAACGATTACGGAGTCGGACATGTCGTCTACTGGCACTGCATATGATTCTCTCCCCATTGAAAGAATGGTGGAGGATTATATGAGTGACCGCATCCAAGTAGGCACGTCAGACAGTCCGTACTTATACTGGCAGGAAAAAGAGGCAATTTGGAGGCCCTTGCACAAACTGGCTTTATTCTACCTAAGTTGCCCTCCCACAAGTGTGTACTCCGAAAGAGTGTTTAGTGCCGCCGCTCACCTTGTCAGCAATCGGCGTAAGAGGTTACTTCCAGAAAATGTGGAGAAGATGATGTTCATTAAAATGAATTATAATCAATTCCTCCGTGGAGACATTGACCAGCAGCAATTGCCTCCACAAAGTACACAGGGAGCTGAGATGGTGGATTCCAGTGGGGACGAATTGATAATCTGTGAGGAGGGGGATGTACACGGTGATATATCGGAGGATGATGATGAGGTGGACATCTTGCCTCTGTAGAGCCAGTTTGTGCAAGGAGAGATTAATTGCTTCTTTTTTGGTGGGGGTCCAAACCAACCCGTCATTTCAGTCACAGTCGTGTGGCAGACCCTGTCACTGAAATGATGGGTTGGTTAAAGTGTGCATGTCCTGTTTATACAACATAAGGGTGGGTGGGAGGGCCCAAGGACAATTCCATCTTGCACCTCTTTTTTCTTTCATTTTCCTTTGCGTCATGTGCTGTTTGGGGAGTATTTTTTTGAAGGGCCATCCTGCGTGACACTGCAGTGCCACTCCTAGATGGGCCAGGTGTTTGTGTCGGCCACTAGGGTCGCTTATCTTACTCACACAGCTACCTCATTGCGCCTCTTTTTTTCTTTGCGTCATGTGCTGTTTGGGGAGTGTTTTTTGGAAGGGCCATCCTGCGTGACACTGCAGTGCCACTCCTAGATGGGCCAGGTGTTTGTGTCGGCCACTAGGGTCGCTTATCTTACTCACACAGCTACCTCATTGCGCCTCTTTTTTTCTTTGCATCATATGCTGTTTGGGGAGTGTTTTTTGGAAGGGCCATCCTGCGTGACACTGCAGTGCCACTCCTAGATGGGCCAGGTGTTTGTGTCGGCCGCTAGGGTCGCTTAGCTTACTCACACAGCTACCTCATTGCGCCTCTTTTCTCTAACGTCCTAGTGGATGCTGGGGACTCCGTCAGGACCATGGGGAATAGCGGCTCCGCAGGAGACAGGGCACAAAAGCAAGCTTTTAGGATCACATGGTGTGTACTGGCTCCTCCCCCTATGACCCTCCTCCAAGCCTCAGTTAGGTTTTTGTGCCCGTCCGAGCAGGGTGCAATCTAGGTGGCTCTCTTAAAGAGTTGCTTAGAAAAAGTTTTTAGGTTCTTTATTTTCAGTGAGTCCTGCTGGCAACAGGCTCACTGCATCGAGGGACTTAGGGGAGAGAAGTGAACTCACCTGCGTGCAGGATGGATTGGCTTCTTAGGCTACTGGACACCATTAGCTCCAGAGGGAGTCGGAACACAGGTCTCGCCCTGGGGTTCGTCCCGGAGCCGCGCCGCCGACCACCCTTGCAGATGCTGAAGATTGAAGAAGTCCGGAACCAGGCGGCAGAAGACTTTCAGTCTTCATCAGGTAGCGCACAGCACTGCAGCTGTGCGCCATTGTTGTCAGCACACTTCACACAGCGGTCACGGAAAGTGCAGGGCGCGGGGGGGGGGGCGCCCTGGGCAGCAATGTATAATACCTGTATGGCGAAAAATACATCACATATAGCCCTTGAGGCTATATGGATGTATTTAACCCCTGCCAGATATCACAAACTCCGGAGAAGAAGCCCGACGAAAAGGGGGCGGGGCCTATTCTCCTCAGCACACAGCGCCATTTTCCCTCACAGAAATGCTGGTGGGAAGGCTCCCATGCTCTCCCCTGCACTGCACTACAGAAACAGGGTTAAAACAGAGAGGGGGGGCACTGATTTGGCGATATGAATATATATTAAATGCTATAAGGGAGGAACACTTATATAAAGGTTGTCCCTATATAATTATAGCGTTTTCGTGTGTGCTGGCAAACTCTCCCTCTGTCTCCCCAAAGGGCTAGTGGGTCCTGTCCTCTATCAGAGCATTCCCTATGTGTGTGCTGTATGTCGGTACGTGTGTGTCGACATGTATGAGGAAAATGTTGGTGAGGAGGCGGAGCAAATTGCCTGTAATGGTGATGTCACTCTCTAGGGAGTCGACACCGGAATGGATGGCTTATTTATGGAATTACGTGATAATGTCAACACGCTGCAAGCCGGTTGACGACATGAGACGGCCGGCGAACAAATTAGTACCTGTCAGGGGCTGTAAAACGCCCATTTACCTCAGTCGGTCGACACAGACCCAGACACGGACACTGATTTCAGTGTCGACGGTGAAGAAACAAACGTATTTTCCTTTAGGGCCACACGTTAAGGGCAATGAAGGAGGTGTTACATATTTCTGATACTACAAGTACCACAAAAAAGGGTATTATGTGGGATGTGAAAAAACTACCTGTAGTTTTTCCTGAATCAGATAAATTAAATGAAGTGTGTGATGATGCGTGGGTTTCTCCCGATAAAAAATTATTGGCGGTATACCCTTTCCCGCCAGAAGTTAGGGCGCGTTGGGAAACACCCCTTAGGGTGGATAAGGCGCTCACATGCTTATCAGAACAAGTGGCGGTACCATCTACAGATAGGGCCGTACTTAAGGAGCCAGCTGATAGGAGGCTGGAAAATATCCTAAAAAGTATACACACACATGCTGGTGTTATACTGCGACCAGCGATCGCCTCAGCCTGGATGTGCAGAGCTGAGGTGGCTTGGTCGGATTCCCTGACTAAAAATATTGATACCCTTGACAGGGACAGTATTTTATTGACTATAGAGCATTTAAAGGATGCATTTCTATATATGCGAGATGCGCAGAGGGATATTTGCACTCTGGCATCAAGAGTAAATGCGATGTCCATATCTGCCAGAAGATGTTTATGGACACGACAGTGGTCAGGTGATGCAGATTCCAAACGGCACAAAGATGTATTGCCGTATAAAGGGGAGGAGTTATTTGGGGTCGGTCCATGGGACCTGGTGGTCACGGCAACTGCTGGAAAATCCACAGTTTTTTACCCTAAGTCACATCTCTGCAGAAAAAGACACCGTATTTTCAGCCTCAGTCCTTTCGTCCCTATAAGAGTCATATCTGCCCAGGGATAGAGGAAAGGGAAGAAGACTGCAGCAGGCAGCCCATTCCCAGGAACAGAAGCCCTCCAACGCTTCTACCAAGTTCTCAGCATGACGCTGGGACCGTACAGGACCCCTGGATCCTACAAGTAGTATCCAAGGGGTACAGATTGGAATGTCGAGACGTTTCCCCCTCGCAGGTTCCTGTAGTCTGCTGTACCAATGTCTCCCTCCGACAGGGAGGCAGTATTGAAAACAATTCACAAGCTGTATTCCCAGCAGGTGATAATCAAAGTACCCCTCCTACAACAAGGAAAGGGGTATTATTCCACACTATATGGTGGTACTGAAGCCAGAAGGCTAGGTGAGACCTATTCTAAATCTGAAATATTTGAACACTTACAAAAGTTCAAATCCAGATGGAGTCACTCAGAGCAGTGATAGCGAACCGGGAAGAAGGGGACTATATGGTGTCCCGGGACATCAGGGATGCTTACCTCCATGTCCCAAAAATTTGCCTTTCTCACCGAGGGTACCTCAGGTTCGTGGTACAGAACTGTCACTATCAGTTTCAGACGATGCCGTTGGATTGTCCAAGGCACCCCGGGTCCTTACCAAGGTAATGACCGAAATGAGGATTCGTCTTCAAAGAAAATGGACGACTTCCTGATAAGAACAAGGTCCAGAGAACAGTTGGAGGTCGGAGTAGCACTATCTCAAGTAGTTCTACGACAACACGGGTGGATTCTAAATATTCCAAAACCGCAGTTGTTCCGACGACACGTCTGCTGGTCCTAGGGATGATTCTGGACACAGTCCAGAAAAAGGTGTTTCTCCCAGAGGAGAAAGCCAGGGAGTTATCCGAGCTAATCGGGATCCTCCTAAAACCAGGAAAAGTGTCAGTGCATCATTGCACAAGAGTCCTGGTAAAAATGGTGGCTTATTACGAAGCGATTCCATTCGGCAGATTTCACGCAAGAACTCTTCAGTGGGATCTGCTGGACAAATGGTCCGGATCGCATCTTCAGATGCATCAGCGGATAACCCTATATCCAAGGACAAGGGTGTCTCTCCTGTGGTGATTACAGAGTGCTCATCTTCTAGAGGGCCGCAGATTCGGCATTCAGGATTGGGTGCTGGTGACCACGGAGGCCAGCCTGAGAGGCTGGAGAGCAGTCACACAGGGAAAATATTTCCAGGGAGTGTGATCAAGTCTGGAGAATTCTCTCCACATAAATATACTGGAGCTAAGAGCAAATTTATAATGCTCTAAACTTAGCAAGACCTCTGCTTCAAGGTCAGCCGGTATTGATCCAGTGGGATAACATCACGGCAGTCGCCCACGTAAACAGAAAGGGCGGCACAAGAAGCAGGAGGGCAGTGGCAAAACTGCAAGGATTTTTCGCTAGGCGGAAAATCATGTGATAGCACTGTCAGCAGTGTTCATTCCGGGAGTGGACGACTGGGAAGCAGACTTCCTCAGCAGGCACGACCTCCACCCGGGAGAGTGGGAACTTCATCGGGAAGTTTTCCGCATGATTGTGAACCGTTGGGAAAGACCAAAGGTGGACATGATGGCATCCCGCCCGAACAAAAAACGGGACAGGTATTGCGCCAGGTCACGAGACCTTCAGGCGATAGCTGTGGATGTCCTGGTAACACCGCGGGTGTAACAGTCGGTGTATGTGTTCCCTCCTCTGCTTCTCATAACCAAGGTATTGAGAATTATAAGACGTAGAGGAGTAAGAACTATACTCGTGGCTCCGGATTGGCCAAGAGGGACTTGGTACCCGGAATTTCAAGAGATGCTCACAGAGGACTAATGGCCTCGGGAGCTAAGAAGGGACTTGCTTCAGCAAGTACCATGTCTGTTCCAAGACTTACCGCGGCTGCGTTTGACGGCATGGCGGTTGAACGCCGGATCCTAAGGGAAAAGGCATTCCGGAAGAGGTCATACCTACCCTGGTCAAAGCCAGGAAGGAGGTGACCGCACAACGTTATCACCACATGTGGTGAAAATATGTTGCGTGGTGTGAGGCCAGGAAGGCCCCACGAAGAAATTTCAACTAGGTCGATTTCTGCACTTCCTGCAAACAGGAGTGTCTATGAGCCTCAAATTGGGGTCCATTAAGGTTCAAGTTTCGGCCCTGTAGATTTTCTTCCAGAAAGAATTGGCTTCAGTTCCTGAAGTCCAGACATTTGTCAAGGGAGTATTGCATATACAGCCCCTTTTGTGCCTCCAGTGGCACCGTGGGATCTCAACGTAGTGTTGGGATTCCTCAAATCATATTGGTTTGAACCGCTCAAATCTGTGGATTTGAAATATCTCACATGGAAAGTGACCATGCTGTTGGCCCTGGCCTCGGCCAGGCGAGTGTTAGAATTGGCGGCTTTGTCTTACAAAAGCCCATATTTGATTTTCCATTCGGACAGGGCAGAACTGCGGACTCGTCCCCAGTTTCTTCCTAAGGTGGTGTCAGCGTTTCACCTGAAACAACCTATTGTGGTGCCTGCGGCTACTAGGGACTTGGAGGACTCCAAGTTGCTAGACGTTGTCAGGGCCCTGAAAATATATATATATATATATATATATATATATATAATTCCAGGACGGCTGGAGTCAGAAAGTCTGACTTGCTGTTTATATTGTATGCACCCAAAAAGCTGGGTGCTCCTGCTTCTAAGCAGACTATTGCTCGTTGGATTTGTAGTACAATTCAGCTTGCACATTCTGTGGCAGGCCTGCCACAGCCAAAATCTGTAAATGCCCATTCCACAAGGAAGGTGGGCTCATCTTGGGCGGCTGCACGAGGGGTCTCGGCTTTACAACTTTGCCGAGCAGCTACGTGGTCAGGGGGGAACACGTTTGTAAAATTCTACAAATTTGATACCCTGGCTGAGGAGGACCTGGAGTTCTCTCATTCGGTGCTGCAGAGTCATCCGCACTCTCCCGCCCATTTGGGAGCTTTGGTATAATCCCCATGGTCCTGACGGAGTCCCCAGCATCCACTAGGACGTTAGAGAAAATAAGATTTTACTTACCGATAAATCTATTTCTCATAGTCCGTAGTGGATGCTGGGCGCCCATCCCAAGTGCGGATTGTCTGCATTACTTGTACATTGTTATTGTTACAAAAATCGGGTTATTATTGTTGTGAGCCATCTTTTTTTAGAGGCTACTTCTTTGTTATCATACTGTTAACTGGGTTCAGATCACAAGTTGTACGGTGTGATTGGTGTGGCTGGTATGAGTCTTACCCGGGATTCAAGATCCTTCCTTATTGTGTACGCTCGTCCGGGCACAGTACCTAACTGAGGCTTGGAGGAGGGTCATAGGGGGAGGAGCCAGTACACACCATGTGATCCTAAAAGCTTGCTTTTGTGCCCTGTCTCCTGCGGAGCCGCTATTCCCCATGGTCCTGACGGAGTCCCCAGCATCCACTACGGACTATGAGAAATAGATTTATCGGTAAGTAAAATCTTATTTTTTTCTTTGCGTCATGTGCTGTTTGGGGAGTGTTTTTTGGAAGGGCCATCCTGCGTGACACTGCAGTGCCACTCCTAGATGGGCCAGGTGTTTGTGTCGGCCACTAGGGTCGCTTAGCTTAGTCATCCAGCGACCTCGGTGCAAATTTTAGGACTAAAAATAATATTGTGAGGTGTGAGGCGTTCAGAATAGACTGAAAATGAGTGGAAATTATGGTTTTTGAGGTTAATAATACTTTGGGATCAAAATGACCCCCAAATTCTATGATTTAAGCTGTTTTTTAGTGTTTTTTGAAAAAAACACCCGAATCCAAAACACACCCGAATCCGACAAAAAAAATTCGGTGAGGTTTTGCCAAAACGCGGTCGAACCCAAAACACGGCCGCGGAACCGAACCCAAAACCAAAACAGAAAACCCGAAAAATTTCAAGTGCACATCTCTAGGGGGTCAGTAATGCAGTGATGGTTATAGAAAGGTCAGTGATGTAGTGTAGGGTATAGAGGGGTCAGTTATGTAGTGTGGGGTAAAGAGGGGTCAGTAAAGATACTAAGCTGAAGTACTTAGAACACTTCTTGAATTAAGACACAACCTGCAACAAAAAGTATGCAATATGGGTGAAAAGGCAAATGTCAGAGGTCTGATACAAGTGACCAGCTCCACACCTTGCACCACATAGCGTTATGTTAAACTGGGATATGTTCTTTTTTGGTGTGTGTGTGTGTGTGTGTGTGTATGTATGTGTGTGTGTGTATGTGTGTGTGTGTGTGTGGGGGGGGTGGGGTGCCAAAGGAAATTTTTGCCATTGGCTCCTTTGGTCTAGAACCAGCCCTGATCACAAAATATTTTTGTCTGAGCAGACTGGACACTCATTCTCAGCCCCCCGCCCAGCCTCTGCTGCCAACAGACTGCTATTAGCTAGTTAACCTTCTGCCTTCCCTATCTATGACACAGACTGCTGCTAATGCTACCAGAATGTTCCCAGTGGCTTCACACCAACAGTGAATCCCAGCCGATGATGTAGGGCAGCGTGTGGGGGAGGGGGTCAGTTGCTGTGGCTCCAACATGGTAACCGCCAATGGACTGCAATGCTTTATCGAAAGGGGGGGCGCCAGTCCCTTACTTTGCCAGGGGCGCTTGGACCCCTAGCTACACCTCTGTTGACCCTAACCGATACCCCTAAACTAACCATAATTCCTGCAGTAAAAATCCATGTTTCTATGTATATAGGGGGTCATTCCGAGTTGATCGCTTGCTGCCATTGTTCGCTGCGTAGCAATCAGTTGAAAAAAAATGGCTAATCTGTGCATGCGCATGCTCCGTAATGTGCATGTGCATCGTACGGGTACAAAGTCCATTGTGGTTTTGCACTAGTTCTAGCGATTATTCCAATCACAGAACAGGCCACAAGGAGATTGACAGAAAGAGGGCGTTTCTGGGTGGCAACTGACCGTTTTCAGGGAGTGCTTGGAAAAATGCAGGCGTGGCAGAAGAAATGCAGACGTGGCTGGGCATTCGCTGGATGGGTGTGTGACATCAAAAGCCGTCCCTCGGTTGTTAGAATCAACGCACACGAAGTGTAACTACAGTGCTGGTCTTATTTTGAAACGATTTTGCAGGCGCTCTGCTACTCAAGTATTCGCACTTCTCCAAAGTGAATATACACTCTCCAGTGGGCAGCGACAATGCGTTTGCATGGCTGCTAAAAACTGCTAGCGAGCAATCAACTCAGAATGACCCCCATAGTGTATTGCAAGAAAATATCTGTAAATCCAATGGTACCGTAAGTGCGGTATATACTCGCACTTCTTTGCGGGGTGAGAACATCTCCCCTAAGTGAAGTCAGCCCTATGAATAGAGTTTGTGTGATCCCTGTGCAGCAGTCACAGAAAGGGTTCATCTCTGCAGTTTGTCACTCAAATTACATTGCTGCATTTTTTCTAGAAGTGGATCTGAGAGCTGTTACCCGCAGACCAGCTACAATAATTATCCTGGGTACTCACTAGACCAGTGGTTCTCAAACTGCACCCTGGGGTGCCTCAGGACACTTGCAGGGGTGCCTTGGATTGGTGGTCCAGGACCAATTCAAAATATTTATAGTTAGTGTTATAGGCAAAACCAGTGCTGTTGGCTGGCAATCATAACATATGTGCACAAGCAGAAGCAAATCCTGTCCCCTACCAAAGGGCCAGTGCTAGGGTGTTTGGCGCCTCCCTGCAAACTATTAATTTGGGCCCTCTCTCCAATACTTAATAAAGGGACAGTGCGCTCCTTAAAAAAAGAAGGTGTGGTATCACAAGGAAGGGGCATGGCCACACAATAGCACCCCAAATCAAAATACGCCACACAGTAGCACTATCTTATTGTCATTACACCGCATGTAATAATAATAATAATAATAATAATAATAATAATAATACCCACAGTCGCAGTGCCCTTTATACACATAACCACCATATCAGTGCAGTTTACACACATAATGCCAACAGTAGCAGTGCCCCTTCTACACATGCCCACGGTGGCAATCCTTTACATGGCAAATATCAACCTGGTTTTGCCATGTAAAGGATTGCCACTTTAAAAACAAACAATCAAACAAACAAAAAAAAAAACAACAGGAAAAAACACAAAATCTCTCACTTTCTGATTCTCACACCCTATTACATTCCTCCCTATATATTTAAATGTTTCTATTACTGTATGTTCCCTCTTCCCTTCTCCAAACTATACACATCAACATTTTTTAGTATTTCCAGGTAAGTTTTGTGATGTAGGCCATGCACAATTTTAGTTGCCCTAATGTATTTACAGCCTTCTGGAGATATGGCTTCTGGAACTGAACACAGGATTCTAAATGTGGCTGTACCAAGGACCTATACAGTGGCATTACAGGTTGAGTATCCCTTATCCAAAATGCTTGGGACCAGAGGAATTTTGGATATCGGATTTTTCTGTATTTTGGAATAATTGCATACCATAACGAGATATTATGGTGATGGGACCTAAATCTAAGCACAGAAGGCATTTATGTTTCATATACACCTTATACACACAGCCTGAAGGTCATTTTAGCCAATATTTTTTATAACTTTGTGCATTAAACAAAGTGTGTGTACATTCACAGAATTCATTTATGTTTCATATACACCTTATACACACAGTCTGAAGTTCATTTAATACAATATTTTTAATAACTGAGTATTAAACAAAGTTTGTGTACACTGAGCCATCAAAACACAAAGGTTTCACTATCTCAGTCTCACTCAAAAAAGTCCGTATTTCGGAATATTCCGTATTTCGGAATATTTGGATATGGGATACTCAACCTGTATTACTTTTTTCTGCTACTGGTTCTTTAACCTATGCAAACAAGCATCTGACTTGCCTTTCCTATTGCTTTGTTACATTGCTCACCTGAAATAGTAATACTTAGATAGCTTTCCTCTTGCCATTATAATGCCCTTAATATTATAGTTAGCCTTTGCATTTTTGAGACGTGTATGATTTTGCATTTTTTGGCATTAAATGTTGCCATGTTCTTGACCATTCCTCTAGTCCAGGGGCGGAACTGCCAGAGACAACGGAGTCAGTTGCCGCCGGGCTCCAGCCCTAAAGGGGCTTCCTCCATTGCCCCCCGGCTGTTACGTGCCCTTCCTACTAAATAGACAAAGGCGCTACCAGCAGGGTCTCGCAGTTTGTACATTCCATGCCGTAACACCCTTCTTTCCACCTTCACAATGAAGCTATTGGTACTTTGCAAAAAAAAAATTATTAGCATTGCAACTCAGCAGATCTATGCAGTGTGCAGCCACACACTCCATATATCTGCTCAGCCACAAAGCTGATTATTTCTTCACAAAGTACAAGGTGAGCTCCAAATAGAATTCTCTAGCTTAGATTATACCTTTCTATGCAAGGGTAAATAGCTCAATTGTTTGACTGCAATGCCACAGGAAATGGTTTGGATCCAAGACAGTGTGACTGAATAATAAAGAAACCTTAAGATGAGTTCATGAATGTTGTAGAAGTATTAGTGAGAGAAGGGGGCAGGAGCATGCTAGGCTGCAAAAAATAAGGTAGGCTGCAAGTGAAAGTAATGATGTCCTATATATTTTCCCAGATCTGTCACTCTGTGTGGCTAACTCTGGGGGAAGTCACAGCAATGGGCGGAGACGGCATCTGCAGGACGATACACCAGTGCCAGCAGCAGACCGTAACAAAGTGACAGATCAGGGAGAATATATAGGAGGTAGGGAGGTGGCCATGGTACATGGCTGGCCAAGGGACACTAGCTCATGTACCCCTTCACCACTGAGGCTGGCCACCAAGGATGGACCTGTCACCAGTGCACATGCAATAACCTTTTCTGCTGCCCTCTTTGCAACTCAGATTGCCCAGTGCTCCCCTTCGCTAACAGTCCACAAAGTTTCCCCATCTCACGATCTGCCTCCTCACCCCCACTTTCATCTCTACAGCACACGCGCATATCATACAAGATCCCATCATGCGTACGTAGGTCTGAAATGCAAGAGGGAGGTTGGGGGGAGATTGGCATGCGCCAGCAACACCACACAGCTCACTGTGACCACAGTGGAGAGGCGCTGCAACAGGACAATACACCAACCTCGGAGCAAGGAACTGCGTCGGTCAGGAGGAGAACTATTTCAATAGCATAAAAAGGTTAATGCGTCCCACCCTATGGACACCAGACTCATCAAGTCACTGTTGCCAGAGTCTCATACAATGACTCTGAACCTCTAAGCACACTATTTGACTGTCCACACCCTGCTGTGCCTATTACCCATCTCCTCCACCACCCTCAACACTGACCCACACATCATTCACCCACAAAGATACAATAAAGGTAGTTTGGATAAATTAGCTAAATGAAATGGATTTAACCAATTTATCTAAATGACCATTTTTGGATGTTTTCCAGTGTTTGTGAGCAAATGGTCAATTGTCATTTGCTGCCACATATTAGCATAATTTTGTTTCAACTAGAAAAAAAAAATTGGACAGATAATCTAAGTGTGGATCCAGTTTAAAGGTCCGTATTCATGGCCCGATTTTGGGGAGAGATGTGTGCTGAGCGAACTGCTCAGCACACATCTCTGCCCCCGCTCAGCACAGCGTGATGTGTGCTGAGCGTACGGGGGGTGGGGGGGGGCGCTCATTTCACCCCCTGTGTAGGGCATTCTGTGTGTATCCAGTTTAACAGGTGTGAGCATCATACAACTACTGACTTGCGAGTAACTATACAGCAGCTCCATACCTTGTGACTTGAAGAAACACCAGTTAACCCCGGGAATGCTGCAGTCAAAGCAACAATTCCTCTTCTTACATTCCGCTGCACTTATTGTGGGGTAGCCGCAATCCCTTCTGCTGTACGGTTCCACATTACATTGTTTCTTGTCACTTCCTGTTGATGCAGTAAGGAAACATCCAGGAATTACAGCAGCTTAGTTTTTTTTTTTTTTAACTGGGGCAATTTAGCTAGATCACAGGGCAATTTAGCTCCTTTGGTCCTTTTTTAGGACCAGTTAATCAGACAGTTGAGCAAACTGAAAAACAGCTAACAGGAAATTTCCACTTAAATGGTATTTTCTAATCTTATCTGACCATGACTAAGAATAAAGGATACACAAGATAAACTCTTAGAGCCATGGACCTTATCCATGTTTAAGCTCCATCAAATCTGTAATCAATAGCACTACATGCTCCCACTTTACCACTGTACTATATACTCTACCTGTGTTTTTAAGGTAAAAACACCATTTAACCCCAGTGACACTTGAATTAAAGCAGCAGCCTCTGGAATAGCATTCCTTAGCATTAATCCCAGGAAATCTGCAATCTTCACGCTCTTTGATAGCCATGCTACATTGCTGTTTACTTGGATGGAGCAGAGAGCACAACATCAGGACATAGGAAATATTACAATGCATGATAAGAAAGGTGTGAGCTCTACAGCAAGGCCTCTAACCATTTGCCAGTGCCAAATACATAGGGCTTAACTCAGATCTGATCACAGCAGCAAATTTATTAGCTAAAACCATGTACACTGCAGGGGGGGGGGGGGTGTATAATATGTGCAGAGAGAGTTAGATTTTGGTGCGGTGTGTTCAAACTGAAATCTAAATTGCAGTGTAAAAACAAAACAGCCAGTATTTACCCTGCACACAAACAATATAACCCACCTAAATCTCTGTGCAAATGTTATATCTGCCCCCCCCCAACCCTGCAGTGCACATGGTTTTGCCCACTAGCTAACAAATTTGCTGCAACTGGGAATTACAGCAGCTTAATATTTCTTTTTACAGAAGGTTCAGCAAATTAAATTATTTAGTGAAATACTGTAATCATAACAGTTACAGGGATATTGTAGGTAGATTTATTGTCAGTGGATAAATGTAAAAATTAAACCCTTAGGCATAGTTCCAAAATGCTGTCATTGCAATCCAGATTTTAAGGATATCATGCTTGAGCACAGGTGACTTAATTAGAACTTCGGTCAATGTGAATTAACCATTGGACTCAACCATGGTTATCCTTAAAACCCAGGGGTCTATTTAAGATCGATCTTAATCGATGTTGGGCTTCCAGGTTGAAAAAAAACCACACATTTACTAACATTTTAAAATTTATATAAAAAATCATCTGTTCGTAAATGCAGTGCACATGGTTTTGCCCAACTGCTAACAAAAATCCTGCTGCGATCAACTCAGAATTATCCCCCATGGCCCTCATTCCGAGTTGTTCGCTCGCAAGCTGCTTTTAGCAGCATTGCACACGCTAAGCTGCCGCCTACTGGGAGTGAATCTTAGCATCTTAAAATTGCGAACGAAAGATTTGCAATATTGCGATAAGACATCTCTGTGCAGTTTCTGAGTAGCTCGAGACTTACTCTGCCAGTGCGATCAGTTCAGTGCTTGTCGTTCCTGGTTTGACGTCACAAACACACCCAGCGTTCGCCCAGACACTCCTCCGTTTCTCCAGCCACTCCCGCGTTTTTCCCAGAAACGGTAGCATTTTTTCCCACACGCCCCTAAAACGACCTGTTTCCGCCCAGAAACACCCACTTCCTGTCAATCACATTACGATCACCAGAACGATGAAAAAACCGTGAGTAATATTCCTAACTGCATAGCAAATTTACTTGGCGCAGTCGCAGTGTGAACATTGCGCATGCGCATTAAGCGGAAAATCGCTGCGATGCGAAGAAAATTACCGAGCGAACAACTCGGAATGACCACCTATGTGCACTGCAGGGAAGGCAGATTTAACATGTGCAGAGAGAGTTAGATTTGGGTGTGGTGTGTTCAATCTGCAATCTAATTTGCAGTGTAAAAATAAAGCAGTCAGTATTTACCCTGCACAGAAACAAAATAACTCACCCAAATCTAACTCTTTCTGCACATGTTATATCTGCCTCCCCTGCAGTACACATGGTTTTGCCCAACTGCTAACAAAATTCCTGCTGCGATCAACTTGGAATTACCCCCATCGATTGATGTTTTCACACTGCTCGTGTATATAAGACATAGGGGTACATTTACTAACATTCGTAATTTCCGAAAATAGGTCAAAGTTCAATCACGAATGACATCGACAGTGTAAAACTGCAACTTTTTGAATTTATTACGATGGATTTACTAAGCTGTCGTATTCGTGTTTTTCTTTTCTTCCGATGTCGATGTCATTCGTTTTTTTTTACCTAATTTTACGGCAGTGATTAGCAAAACACTGCGGTTTTTTTTTACAATCAATCTCGGCCGGATCTGTGTGATCCGTGCTGGGGTTTTTTTTATTTTTTTATTAAACAATGTAAAATCCCCTAAAAAAATGCGTGGGGTCCCCCCTCCTAAGCATAACCAGCCTCAGGCTCTTTGAGCCGATCCTGGTTGCAGAAATATGGGAAAAAAAATGACAGGGGTTCCCCCATATTTAAGCAACCAGCATCGGGATCTGCGCCTGGTCCTGGTCCCAAAAATACGGGGGACAAAAAGAGTAGGGGGTCCCCCGTATTTTTAAAACCAGCACCGGGCTCCACTAGCTGGACAGATAATGCCACAGCCGGGGGTCACTTTTATATAGTGCCCTGCGGCCGTGGCATCAAAAATCCAACTAGTCACCCCTGGCCGGGGTACCCTGGGGGAGTGGGAACCCCTTCAATCAAGGGGTCCCCCCCCCCCCAGCCACCCAAGGGCCAGGGGTGAAGCCCGAGGCTGTCCCCCCCCATCCAATGGGCTGCGGATGGGAGGGCTGATAGCCTTTGTTGTAAAATAAAAGATATTGTTTTTAGTAGCAGTACTACAAGTCCCAGCAAGCCTCCCCCGCATGCTGGTACTTGGAGAACCACAAGTACCAGCATGCGGCGGAAAAACGGGCCCGCTGGTACCTGTAGTACTACCACTAAAAAAATACCCCAAAAAACACAAGACACACACACCGTGAAAGTATAATTTTATTACATACATACACACATACATACATACTTACCTTAAGTTCCCACGCAGGTCGGTCCTCTTCTCCAGTAGAATCCAAGGGGTACCTGTTGAATAAATTCTACTCACGAGATCCAGGGGTCCAGGCTCCTCGGCAAATCCAGGGATAATCCACGTACTTGAATAAAACAAAAAAACGGTTGCCCGACCACGAACTGAAAGGTGACCCATGTTTGCACATGGGTCACCTTCCCACGAATGCCAGAAACCCACTTTGCCTTCTGGCTAAGTGGGTTTCTTCAGCCAATCAGGGAGTGCCACGTTGTAGCACTCTCCTGATCAGCTGTGTGCTGCTGTCCTCACTGACAGGCAGCACGCGGCAGTGTTACAATGTAGCGCCTATGCGCTACATTGTAACCAATGATGGGAACTTTCTGCTCAGCGGTGACGTCACTTTAGGTCAACCGCAGGGCAGAAAGTTCCCATCATTGGTTACAATGTAGCGCATAGGCGCTACATTGTAACACTGCCGTGTGCCGCCTGTCAGTGAGGACAGGAGCACACAGCTGATCAGGAGAGTGCTACAACGTGGCACTCCCTGATTGGCTGAAGAAACCCACTTAGCCAGAAGGCAAAGTGGGTTTCTGGCATTCGTGGAAAGGTGACCCATGTGCAAACATGGGTCACCTTTCAGTTCGTGGTCGGGCAACCGTTTTTTTGTTTTATTCAAGTACGTGGATTATCCCTGGATTTGCCGAGGAGCCTGGACCCCTGGATCTCGTGAGTAGAATTTATTCAACAGGTACCCCTTGGATTCTACTGGAGAAGAGGACCGACCTGCGTGGGAACTTAAGGTAAGTATGTATGTATGTGTGTATGTATGTAATAAAATTATACTTTCACGGTGTGTGTGTCTTGTGTTTTTTTGGGTATTTTTTTAGTGGTAGTACTACAGGTACCAGCGGGCCCGTTTTTCCGCCGCATGCTGGTACTTGTGGTTCTCCAAGTACCAGCATGCGGGGGAGGCTTGCTGGGACTTGTAGTACTGCTACTAAAAACAATATCTTTTATTTTACAACAAAGGCTATCAGCCCTCCCATCCGCAGCCCATTGGATGGGGGGGGACAGCCTCGGGCTTCACCCCTGGCCCTTGGGTGGCTGGGGGGGGGGACCCCTTGATTGAAGGGGTTCCCACTCCCCCAGGGTACCCCGGCCAGGGGTGACTAGTTGGATTTTTGATGCCACGGCCGCAGGGCACTATATAAAAGTGACCCCCGGCTGTGGCATTATCTGTCCAGCTAGTGGAGCCCGGTGCTGGTTTTAAAAATACGGGGGACCCCTACTCTTTTTGTCCCCCGTATTTTTGGGACCAGGACCAGGCGCAGAGCCC